>NC_045965.1:17731911-18075244 GCF_010909765.2 Amblyraja radiata
TATTTAATAGGAACCTGAGGGGGAACTTTTTCACACAAAGGGTGGTGGATGTATGGAACAAGCTGCCAGAGGAGGTATTTGAGGCTGGGACTATCCCAACGTTTAAGAAACAGTTAGACGGGTTCATGGATAGGACAGGTTTGGAGGAATATGGGCCAAACCTGCGCAGGTGGGACTAGCATAGCTGGGACACATTGGCCAGTGTGGGCAAGTTGGGCCAAGGGTCTGTTTGCACACTGTATCACTCACTCTATTACAGTGGAATTTTGTGCTGCTGTCCAGGACCTGTAAGTTCAAAGATGTGTATCAGTTCAATGTCTTCAATGGATTTATTGATTTGACTAGAGGCAATATACAGTATATAAATATTAGACTGTTTACTCATTCTGTTGTGCTGTTGCAATTAAGGATTTCATTGTTCTATCTGGGACATAGGACAATAAAACACTCTTGATTCCCGACCTGCCTATTTGCTAAGTGAGAGCAGGATATCATCACTATTTAAACCCATTAATCTGTCACATGTCCCACCGGCATACCTCCTCTAACCTTCTTATAACCTACACTTTATTTAATGATTTTGGAAACGTCGTCATGAAAAGGAGAAGCACTTCATCTCCGCTCCAGAGACGTTGCAGCCGCAAGGTCTCTATTACAGCCAATAGTTTCAGACAACCAGCCTTTCCTGTTTGTGTCAGTACTGGCCAAGGATGTAAGCACCCATGGTCAGGATCGAACGCAGATCTCTGGCGTTGCAGGGTTGCAACCCTATCTCTGCGCCAATGCGCCTTTCCATGACGTAACTGGGTTAACAGTACTTTATCTAACAATAAATCGACCACGTGTCAGAAAGAGCCGCTGATGCTGGTCTAAATCGAAGATAGACACAAAATGCTGGAGTAAATCAGCGGGACTGGCAGCATCTCTGGAGAGAAGGAATGGGTGACTCTCTCTTTGTGCTTTTCTGTTTCATTTCAATTTCCATTTTCTTTTTTTATGATTGTTCTTTTGTACCACATGTTCATTTCTGATATCTCATTTTTGAAGAAGGTACATCTTGAAACATTTCTGTTCTTCTCTCAGACACTGACAAACTTTATCGATGTTTTCAGCTTCTGTTCTTGTTCATAATCGGGGATGTTGGTTGTTGATAAGTCCACTCCAACAAATGTTTCTTTGGAAAGGCTTCACCCACATACTTACAAGAAAATATTGGAATCCACACTGATAAAAAATATTTATAAACATGTTTGTTGGTGATGTAACCAGTTCACACAATTCATTTAGAAGGCAGATTAAATTCTAGTTAACAATGTAGTTGTCGTTTAACTCCCTACAACACAGCCAAGCTCAGTAGTTTTGTATTGGAGCCGGTTTATTTCAATTTCACAATTGACATGTAACTGGTTTACTGAATTCCATTTTGGCAGGCAAGTGGTACACAGTTATGCTTAAAAAAGGAATAAAACAGGAAAAGTTATAAAGCTAACATCAGATTAGACAATTCCACAGAGAAAAAGGTATTTCACACAATCTCCCATAGGTTCATGCATGAAAGGAAGCCATTTGGCCCATTGGGTCTATTCAGGCTCTTTCAAGAGCAATCCAGCTCGCTCCAGACCCAATGGGCCAAATGGCTGAACTAATTTCTGATAATTATCCAGCTCTTTTTGGACACAACAATTGAATCTGCCTTCACTACTGGCCGGTGCAATACATTACAGACTCCAATCATTCTTTGCATAAAATTGTTCTTCCATACGCCACTTTTGCTTTGCTTTTGTCCAATCCTTTCTATGTTCCGTTGGCTTAGACACAAAAAGCTGTAGTAACTCAGCAGGTCAGGCAGCATCTCTGGAGCAAAGGAATAGTTGATGTTTTTCGTCGAGACCCATCATCAGACTGAGAGTCAGGATTGAAGAAGGGTCTCTACCCGAATTGTCACCTATTCGTTTAACTCTTTTTACCTTCTATTCCTACATCAGTTATGCTTAAAAAAGGAACCAAAAAACAGGAAAAGTTATAAAGCTAACATCAGATTAGACAATTCAACAGAGAAAAAGGTATTTCACATAATCATAAGGTTCACCGGACTGATTCCTGGGATGCCAGGACTTTCATATGAAGAAAGACTGGATAGACTCGGCTTGTACTCGTTAGAATTTAGAAGAGTGAGGGGGGATCTTATAGAAACTTACAAAATTCTTAAGGGGTTGGACAGGCTAGATGCAGGAAGATTGTTCCCGATGTTGTGGAAGTCCAGAACAAGGGGTCACAGTTTAAGGATAAGGGGGAAGTCTTTTAGGACCGAGATGAGAAAATCATTTTTACCACAGAGAGTGGTGAATCTGTGGAATTCTCTGCCACAGAAGGTAGTTGAGGCCAGTTCATTGGCTATATTTAAGAGGGAGTTAGATGTGGCCCTTGTGGCTAAAGGGATCAGGGGGTATGGAGAGAAGGCAGGTACAGGGTACAGGAACGGGATACTGATTTTGGATGATCAGCCATGATCATATTGAATGGCACTGTTGGCTCGAAGGGCCAAATGGCCTACTCCTGCACCTATTTCCATGTTTCGATGTTTCTATATTGCATTTAATACTCATAATCTACATTTGTTAATGAATAACTCACACAATAATGGGTATCTATTGTGGATTGCTGAGCATCATGAGATTCCAATTACAATATCCATTGAATGGATATGATATCCATCTCTTGCCCATAAATGTAAGTAAATCAGTATGTATGATTATGTTATGAAACACACCCTGACAATGGTAACAGATTGGATAAGTCCTGCAAACAGTTCCATAAAAATGTCAAGGTGCACCTGGTAAAAAATGAAAACAAGTGGGAGATCTTCGGTTTCCTCACACACTCCAAAGACGTATGGGGTACGTAGGTTAATTGGATTGGTGTATGTGTAAAATTGTCCCTAGTAGTAGGATAGTGTTAATCTGCGGGAATCGCTGGTCAGTGCGGACTCGGTGGGCCGAAGGGCCTGTTTCCGCGCTGTATCTCTAAACTAAACTAAACTAAGTGTTAACTTGCTGGGAAGTGGATTAAGATCCACATGCAATGGATGCAAATAACGACCAATTGGTGGAAATGTAAGGACTAGTTTTGCCAAGAGATATTGTTCCTAATTTGTCACTATGTCAGTTACTGAATATTAACTTCCTTATGCAAACACGGCAGCAGATTGAAGAACTCCAGGGAAAGGTTAAAAACAAATCCCAAGAACAAGCAGAATAGGAACACAGAAAGACTGAAAATAAAAGATTAGAAAATGTTGGGTTTCCTTTTTAAAGCATCAAATGTGCCATGGAATATTATAATATCTGTGCTAATGTACAGTCCACTATGGACAGTTACATTTTCAGAAGACTGGATAGATATCTTGACATTTGGGCTATCATTGATTCCCCGTTTGAACCTTCGCTCGGCAGAGTTAAGAGTTAATACTTACAAGTTCAGAATTGTTCACAATTGGGTGGAATGTATATGGTCTTTTACGAGTGCAATGCTCACGGGCCAAATGATTGTTTATCCTTCAGTGGGTTGAGTTTTTATGTAATATGTCAAAACTAAAACTAAATAAATTGGGGGGTTTTCTGAGTTAAACACACGGTGGGTGGCATTGTAGAATTGCTGTCTTACAGCGCTATAGACCCAGGGTTGATCCTGACTATAGGGGCTGTCTGTACAGAGTTTGCACTTTCTCCCTGTGACTGCTTGGGTTTTTCCAGATGCTCTGGTTTCCTCCCACATTCCAAAGATGTGCATGTTTGTAGGTTACTTGGCTTCTGGAAATTGTCCCTAGGGTGTAGGATAGAACTAGTATATGGGGATCACTGGCTGGCATGGATGTTGTATCTCTAAACTAAACTAAACTAAATAAAAATATTAGAAGTACTGGTTAACCTCAAAGAAATGGATGACCAATTATGCATGTATAATCATAATAACTGTTCCTCTAAGGTAGCACCTATGAGAGTAAAGTGGGTCAAATTCAACCTCGGCAGAGACAGAAGAATCACATCACAGCCCTTGCTTCTAGGTGTCCTTTCCTCAACAAAATTATATACTCACCCACCAACAAAATTGAGTTTTACCAAATGACAAACAAGGGGAAAATACAAATGTGCATCTCAAGGAGAAACGGAGTTACAGCTGATGCAATCTATAAAATATCTATATTACTAAAAGTCTGAATTTGAGTACTTCCTGTTGTTCTGTATATTGATTTTAGAAAAAACGATGCCACTTATGGCTGTGATTTTTGGCCATTTTACTCAGAGTCCCCCTCCGCTGCGCAGGACAAGAGGATTTTTCCAATCGATGAAAAATAAAAGAGTTATTAGTGTTTAAAAAATGCTGAGATTCTCTCTCCTAAAGGCCACGCCCCTTCAGAGGGACTATAAAACCCGGAAGTGTGGAGGTGCCTCAGTTCGCTGCAAGATGGAGCAGTGAGAGGTCACAATTCTCAGTCTGAGCTGTGAATAACACCGAATACATGTCTACTTAACTGTGAGTGGTTTTACTGCCCAGTCAGTGCCCTTAATGTGGTTTGAAAATGTAGTTTGAAAATGCAAAAGTGTGTTTTGGTTTGAAAGTGCTAAAGCAAGCTATGTTGCCTTTGGTTTTGAAAGTGCTAAAGCGAGCTGCCTTGCCTTTGGTTTTGAAAGTGCTAAAGCGAGCGGCCTTGCCTTTGGTTTTGAAAGTGCTAAAGCAAGCTAATGGGCCTTTGGTTTTGAAAGAGCTAAAGCGTGCTGCCTTGCCTTTGGTTTTGAAAATGCTAAAGCGAGCTGCCTTGCCTTTGGTTTTGAAAGTGCTAAAGCAAGCTGCCTTGCCAAATTAGAGCTGCCTTGCCTAATTAGAGCTGCCTTGCCTTCTATATAATTAAAAGTCTAATCTTAACCACTTCCTGTTTGCGCTTTATATTTATTTTAGAAAAAACGCTAACACGTACGGCTGTGATTTTTGGCCATCTTACTCAGAGTCCCCCTCCGCTCATCAGGTGCCGAGGATTTTTCCCATCGATGAAAAATAAAAGAGTTATTAGTGTTTAAAAAATGTTGAGATTCTCTCTCCTGTCATGAAGGCCACTCCCTTCTGGTGGGAGGGGGGAGGGACTATAAAACCCGGAAGTGTGGGCGTGGCTCAGTCTCTGCAAGATGGGGCAGGGAAAGGTCACGACCCGCTGTCTTTAGTGGCCTTGCAACCTGCTTGAAATGGTATGACACTGCACTTGAATTTGGTGCCCTTGCACCCTGCTTGAAATGGAATTTCAAGGAATAGCTGTGAGTCAACTGCGAGCCCACCAGCCGTGAGTGACTGAGGCTTGAGTGACTGAGTCCCCAACCCATGAATCCATTCGACCCACAATGTCCATACCAGCCCTCTGGAAACCAGTCCCTTCAGCGCACAACACCCATACTAGCGCTCCAGAAAGACCCCCCCCCCCCCACTGGCCACCAATATTGGAATTGGTGGAGAGGTGGAATATTGCGTTGGGGGACCACACCTCCCGTGTGATGCTGGGACCCAACGGGTCCCACTTAGTCCAGTATTTCCTAAAAATGTACTGCTTACTGCCAAAAAGAGTTGGGAAAGTCAAATCAACCACAGTGAATTAAAGGGTGATATCATTTCCTTTTTATGAATGGGGCAGGGAGGAGATCAAAGGCAGAAGGAAATAAAGAGGTAATTAGATGATTGCATCATTTTAGGTTTCAAATGCCAGTAGGTACAGTATCTAAGGATACAATGAGTGTAGGAGGGAAGAATCTTTTTGGTTTGCTTTATCTGAAGAATCCGGTGATTAAACAGAGTCACCATTTCACCAGCATGCGGATATGAGAGAGAAGGTGGAGTAATCAGATAGTGCGTATGAATGAGGGCAGACAAAAGATGAAATTTGAAAGGAAAACTGCTCAAAGTTACATTGAGGCAATACATTTAGATTACCGGATAATAATGAAAGCAGCAAGTGGAGAAAGCGAATGAATGGATCAAAGAACAATTATTTCCCGAGTTCCCATCAATGTGATCAGATGACTGAACCTCAGATCATATTCAGGTAATGAATTTCCGGACCGCATATGGTACAGATGACAGGAAACCCATGAAAGGAAAGCTGCCCAATAACACACAGAACAATGGGAAAACATAAAAATTGAAAACATAAAAATGGGGCGGCACAGTGGCACAACAGTAGAGTTGCTGCCTTAAAGCAGCAGAGACTAGGATTCGATTCTGACTATGGCTGCTGTTTGTACGGAGTTTGTATGTGACAATAAATGAACCTTGAACCTTTGAACTTTTGCTCTTCCTGTGGCCACGCGAGTTTTCCCCAGATGCTCCCGTTTCCTCCCCCACTCCAAACATGTACAGATTTGTCAGTTAATTGACTTCAGTTTTTCCTTTGAATAAGCTAGAAATATTTTCCAACAGTCTATTGGGTTATGGTCTTCATTACATTTACTGCCGCCAAATCTGATCATAGTGCTACTATGTTTGAAGGGGACAAGGATGAAACAAGGAAAGTGAAAGAGTGAGAGTGGGTGCTATGTGAGTGCAGTGAAAATAACCCAGGAGCAGTGAAAATCTAACTACAAAACTGGAGACAAACAAAGAAGATGGAATGGTAAAGCGCAAGAACAAGCCTCATCGGTCCACAATGTCTATGCTAAACATCATACCTAGGCTAACTCTTATCTGTCTGCAGATAATCCATATTCCTCCATTCCCTGCATATCCATATGTCAATTCTAAAGTCTCTTAAATTGTCACTATTACACCTCACCATCCACCATGTCAAAATAAAGTTGCCCCACGCATCTCCTTTAAACTTTGCCCATCACTTTAAACCTATGCCCTCTAGTATTTGATGTTTCAATCCTGAGAAAAATGTTCTATCTATTCCATCTATGCCTCTCATAATTTTATATAGTTACTGATGGGACGACAGATGGCACAATGGGCTAAGTGTTCGGCTGGCAACCGGAAGGTAGCTGGTTCGAATCCCGCTTGGAGTGCATACTATCGTTGTGTCCTTGGGCAAGACACTTCACCCACCTTTGCCTGTGTGTGTCCTTGGGCAAGACACTTCACCCACCTTTGCCTGTGTGTGTGGATGTAATTATGTGAAGCACTTTGGGGTCAATGCAAGTTGACTAAAAATGTGCTATATAAATAAAGAAATTTAATTTAATTTAATTTAATTTACTAGACCAAGGAGGACCTGTGTGTGTGTGTGTGTGTGTGGGGTGGGTGGGGGGGGGGGGGGGGGGGGGGGGGGGGGGCTGCAGCGTCTCACACACACATACACACTAACCAGCACCTCTGCTGTCCCAGAGAAAATAATCCAAGTCTGTCCTATCTTTTCCTGCAACTAATACCTCCTAATCCAGGCATCATTCTGGTAGACCTCTTTTGCAGTCTATTCAAAGCCTCCACATCATTTCTGTAATGGGGTGACCAGAATGGCATATAACTACTAGCTCAATTTTAGGGAATACAATAATGGCTAAGGAGAAGTTATTTCCTGATTGTCATCAATTTTCTACAGGTTTCAGTGAGCTGGAAAATTCCTAATGTAACTCACTATTCAGGAAGGAAGAGAGAAAATAGCTTCTGGTATAAATTTATGGGAAAGCACCGGGAATTATTGTTCAGTCAGTAGCTGCTGGGGACAGAAAAACTCAAAATATTTACACAGAGGAAAAGCAGTTTTAAGAAAGAGAAGTTCTGTTTAACAGATCTAGTGAGAATATAGATATGAGAGTAGACCATGGAATGTACTTTTTTTATCTGGAAAAGGCATTCAGTATGATTCAATACTAAAGTTTGCAGCTTTTGGACAGCTTGAATCTTTGGAATTCTTTGCACCATAAGGCTGCTGATGTCTGTTGATGAAAATAAATGCTTGAGCCAAAGGATGAAAGGTCCGCATATCATTCCTGTGCATCCACGTAAATATTTCAACGAAAATAAATATTTTAATAAACCGACAGGGCCAATGTTAGTCGCTTTATAGCATCACAAGGAAATAAACTAAAAGGAACTGCAGATGCTGGTTTAAGCCAAAGATAGGCACAAAAAGCTGGAGTACCTCAGCAGGACAGGCAGCATCTCTGGATAGCAGGAATGGGTGACGTTTCGGGTCGAGACCCTTCTTCAAACTATAAGCCTGTGCATTGATACTACAGCGAGTCAGTCTATGGTTATCAGGAATACCGCAACTGGTTTTGTTGAGGCAGAATAAAAGGGTTGACTCCGGGGTTGCATGGGAGGCAGATGGTCCAGTTGGTTCTTAGAGTCATTAACACATTTCACTCTGAACTTCAGTTTCATTATTCTGAAAATAGAAAAAGAGTAAAGATTATGAGTGAGATAGAACCACTACAGTAGTTATATTTGGGGAAAGATAGTATCACTGCAGTAGATCTATCCTGCACACTGTGAATTGTCCCTTGTGCGGGTGATCACTGGTCGATGCCACCTCAGAGTTTCTGGCTGCATTTCTAATCTAAACTAAGTTACTATGGTGTGAAAACACCATTTGCTCAATCTACCTAGTGAACATTCTGTGAAACAATGAATTCGGTCTACAACAGATTCAGTCTACTATAACTGAAATATGGTATAAAAAGATCTGTTAAAACGAGGGTTTACTATATTTGAAAAATCAACCTGATATGGGTAATATTTCTTGCTTTATGGTAGTTTATATCTAATGGGCTGAAGAATAGTGCAGTTGTCATTAATGTCAAGAGAGTCAACAATCAGAAGTGTTTCATTGACACATATTCCAGATAGAACAATGAAATTCTTACTTGCAGCAGCACAATAGAATATATAAACATAGTACTCTGTAAACAATATAATAAACAGAAATAAAGTGTGACAATATATATATATATATTGTTTACAGAGTACTATATATATATATATATAGTTAGGAGCTCATTTTGAGGTTGGATTGTTTAATAGCCTGATGGCTGTAGGGAAGAAGCAGTTCTTGAATTTGAACGTTATCGTTTTCAGGCTCCTATATCTTCTTGCCGATGGCAGGGGTGAAATGAGAGTGTGGCCTCTGATGATGCTGGCTGCCTTTTTGAGGAAGCCATTCCTGTAAATCCTATCGATGGTGGGGAGATCAGTACCTGTGATGGACTGGACAGTGTTCCCCACTTTTTGCAGACTTCTTCGCTCCTGGGCGTTCAAGTTGCCGAACAAGGCCATGATGCAACCAGTCAATATGCTCACTATTGTACACCTGTAGAAGTTTAAGAGAGTCCTCTTGGAAATACCAACATGTAGCAGGCAAATGCAAAGGGACCTCATTTTGGTTGTTGATATATCTCCAGCTACTCAACATAGCTATTCAACAGGGTGGTACGGTTGCGCAGTGGTGGAGTCGTTGCCATTCCAGCGCTAGAGATCCAGGTTTGATCCCGGCCGGCTCTCCGGCGCTATCCCATCCCCACCTGAGTGTTCCCCCCCCCCCCCCACTCCCGGGGGCGGCCAGAGAGGTCGGGAGTCTGACTGGAGCGGTACCCCCAGGCCCACAGCCAGCGCAGAGAAGCAGCGCTAAACCCAGCTCAACTCTGCCTGTCCCGCCAGGTGAACCTGCCTGGGCTTGCGGGAAATATGGCCAGCGCGGAGTAGCAGCGCTAGTATCCCGTCAGTCCATACAGGGCTGTAGATTAACCCGGCGAGAAAGGCAGAGTTGAGCTGCATTTAGCGCTTGATTGAGCCTCCGAAGCCTCGCGCATGTGTGTGTGAGTGTGCGCATGCGCGCGCGGCCGCCAACAAATTGTGTGTGTCCCTGTCCCCTGGTCCCCTCCATATTTTGTTAGCGAGTTCCGCGCCTGCCAATCTGTATCTCTAAACTAAGCTAAACTAAACTAACGGCCCTGATAGGTCATCTGTAACCAAGCGTACATTTGGACCCTCCAGGTGGTTTCAGAAATCACAATAAATTACAATTGAAATGTCAACTTACCAGGGCAGCCTCTCGTCAGGATCAGAACAATCTTGCCTGGGGTACAATGAAATATTTTCGCTGACGACGATTTGCCTATAACAGCATCATTGGCATTAACATCAAAAAGCCACTCCTCTTCTCGGAACTTCCACAAGGCCATTGAGAAATAACATTAAAATAATGGATTGTGCATATGTGGTGCTGTATCATTTTACAGTAAAAGTGCCCTCAAAGGGGAGCAGTTGGATAATGTAGTTCCCTTTGTTAGCTTGATAAACATAGCTTCCATTGTGCGACCGTGAGCAAACAAAATTAACAGCTCATTTGTTTTTTCTTGGTGGGGCAAGTTGATGAGAAAGTTGCCAAGATATAGAAAGAACTACTAACATTTCCCACTTTCAACATTAATAAAGCCTCTCAGGTTGCACTGTAAAAAAGTTTCAGTTTTTAATAGTTTAAAATATTTTAGGAAATTCGATCATAAATGTTCATTATTAGACTTTGCAGCTTATCAGCTTGGATCATTAAATCTAAATTAGGATTTTAATTTGCATTCTCAGAGGCACGATTCTTCCACGGAATGGGAGCGTGTTTATTGCTAGATTTTATCTCTATGCTGCTAGACTTTGCACTTCTTGATGTGCAGGTCTTGAATGTGTTAGTCAAGGGTCAAGAATGTTTCATCCCCATTTGTACGGTGGACAGAACAATGAAAATGTTAGTTGCTGCAGCATTGCATGCCCATGGACAAAAAAGCATGACAAATAAATATACATTAATTAATAATACACTAATACAATAAATTAATAATTAGTAGCAGAAGGTAACCAGACCGGAATAGTGCAGAAATGAAGTAAATAGTGGATCCAAAGTCTATACTAAAGCACTGCTGAGGTTGAGTTGTAACTGGTTTAGTGTGGTTAAAGAGCCTGCAGGCTTCTGGGAAAAACCTGTTCATGAACCTGGAAGTTGTGGTTTTCGCACTTCTGTAGCTTCTTCCTGATGGGTGGCAAGATCAGGATGGTGTGAGTCTTTCACAATATTAGCTGTGTTTTTGAGGCAGTGTTACCTGAAGATCCTTTCCATGGTGGGGAGGCCAATACTCATGATGGACCATGCAATGTCTCTGACTTTCTCCAGCATTCTTAGTTCTGGGGCATTCGAGTTATCAAGTCAGGCCGTGATACGATTAGTTAGTATGCTCTCTAATGTGCACGTAAGTAGTTCGATAGAGCAAGGTTACTCAGATCCTCACTAAGGCAGGAATTGATGTGTGTCTTAAAGGAAAAGTTACCCAATTCATTAAGGTTATTAGCTTGGACGATAAATTAAACCAGGCAGAATTAAAATGTAGCTTGAGGAACAGCTACACTGCATTGCCATTAGCTTATATTAAACTTTTGGTTGCAGAGAGATCCCTTGTGTTGCATTCTAATGGGCACAGTCCACATCGTGGAAGAGGAACACTGAACAAGAATTAGGCTATTTAGTCCTGCAACTTTATTGGGCTATTCAATGAACAATTCTCTCTGCTCCAATATGCGGTTTGTATCTCCTTTAAGAAGATCATACCATCCCTGTCCTAAAGTAAAACAAGCTCATGTGCCTAAGGACCAGCGTCCAGTGGCTCTGACATTCACCATCATGAAGTGCTTCGAAAGGCTGGTTATGGTGCACATTAATTCCAGCCTTCCAGACAGCTTTGATCCACTGCTATTTGCCTATCATTGCTACAGGCCCACGGCAAATGCCATCTCCCTGGCCCAACATTCATCCCTGGTGCATTTGGATGACGATACCAACGTCAGAACCATATTTATTAATTATAGCTCTTCCTTCAAAACCATAATTCCAACCAAACCCATCTCCAAACACGTGGGCCTAGAAGTCAGCACCTCCCTCTGGAACTGGATCCTTGACTTCCTGACCCATAGACTGCAATCAGTAAGGAGAAGCAACAAAATATCTTCCCTGTTAATTCTCCACTAGTGCCCCGGCAAGGATGCATTCTCATCCCCTAATTATACTCCCTATACACTCATGAGAGCGTGGCCAAATTCTGCTCTAACTCCGTTATTGCCTGTACGGAGTTTGTACGTCTCCCTGTGACCTGCGTGGGTTTTCGCTAGGATCTTCGGTTTCTTCCCACACTCCAAAGACGTACAAGTTTGTAGGTTAATTGACTTGGTATGAATGTAAATTGTCCCTAGGATAGTGTTAGAATGTGGGGATCGCTGGTCGATGTGGACTCGGTGGGCCGAAGGGCCTGTTTCTGCGCTGTACCTCTAAACTAAACTAAAACTAAAAGTGAAGATGATCGGGAGCTTCAGGCCTACACGTCATGAACAGAACACTACATTTCCACTCTTACACTCTCAAAGTCTTGTTCTTTTTTCTAATTTTGTTTTGCACTAATGTATTTTTTGCACAGTCTTTCTATTAGAAATATTATGTTTAATTAATGTATAATTTGAGGTTTTTATCTGCACTTTCTCAGTGTCTATAGCACTATATTCTGCACTCTGTTCCCTTTCTCCTTTCACCCAGTCTCTTGACCTCATGTATGTTTGATTATATTCATGATCTGCCTGGATATCATGCATAACAATGTATTTGACTGTGTTGGATCAAGAGCGGAACTTGCTATGAAAACATGCAGGGGACCGGGGGAAACAATTTTTTGGCGGCCACCCGTGCATGCGCACACTCACACACACACACACACACACACACACACACACACACACGCGCGCGAGGCTTCATAGGCTCAATCCAGCGCTAAACGCAGCTCAACTCTGCCTGCCTCACCGGGTTAACTTCAGCCCTGTCTAGACTGACGGGATACCAGTGCTGCTTCTCCGCGCTGGCCATGTTTCCCGCAAGTCCAGGAAGGGCTGTAGGCTCACCTGGCGGGACAGGCAGAGTTGAGTTGGGTTTAGCGCTGCTTCTCTGCGCTGGCTGTGGGCCTGGGGGCACCGCGCCCGTCTGACTCCCGACTAAAGATCCTATAGCGGAGGATCTTTGCTGCCAACCTCTCTGGCCACCCTGGGGGGGGGCACTCGGGACAGCGCCGGAGACCCGGCCGGGATCGATCCTGGCTGCGGATGAAGCGCAGGTCTGTGCCACGTCTTCCTCCTCCAATCACCGCACTCTATCCTCAGTCCCACCCCCCCCACCCCCACTCCTCCCTCCTCCAATCATCGCGCTGAATCATCATGTCCCGCCCCATTGCCTGCTGACCGACGTCTCTCTCGTCCAATCGGTGCCCTCGATCATGTCCCACCTCCACTGTCTCGCGGCAAGCAGAGATTTCACCGGGTTTTCAAATCCGGATTACAAAAACTTGGGGGGGATGTCCCCCACCTCTCAAAACATGGGAGGGGGACGTGTCCCCTCTGCCCCCCCCCCCCCCAGGTTTTCCGCCCCTGGTTGGAAGGATCTGCAGATACTGGTTTAAACTGAAGATAGACTCAAAAAGCTGAGTAACTCAGCGGGTCAGACAGCATCTCTGAAGAAAAAGAATAGTTGATTTTTCGGGTCGAGACCCTTTCTTCGGAAGGAACTGAAGATGGGTCTTGACCCGAAATGTCATGTATTCCTTTCCTCAAGAGACACTGTCTGACCTGCTGAGTTACTCCAGCTTTTTGTGTCTAACTAAAGTTTTTGTGTGTACCTCAGTAGAAGTGAAAATAATAAACAAATACCAATACCTTATATTTGTGATCTAGATATAAAAAAGGTGATTTAATTTGTGGTTTGATTATTTTTTCTGTGTGCCCATGATCTACCTACATACATTACACATATATTGTACAAGACAGTGAAAATAATATTGCCATACAGAGTAGTCGGCAAGAGGTGACGTGCCTCAATGACTATCGACCAGTGACACTAACGCTGGTGGTGATGAAGTGCTTTGAGAGGTTGATTATGGAGCAAATCAACTCCTACCTCGACAAAAACCTGGACCCACTGCAGTTCGCGTACCGCCAGAACAGATCAACGGTGGATGCGATCTCGCTGGCCCTCCACTCCGCACAGGACCACTTGGACAACAAAAACTCATATGTCAGGCTGTTATTCATTGATTACAGCTCGGCATTTAACACAATCATCTCCTCCAAACTGGTTACCAAACTCGCAGAACTGGGTCTCTGCGCATCCCTCTGCAACTGGATCCTCGACTTCCTCGTCCACAGACCACAGTCTGTTCGTATTGGTGGAAATGTGTCAGCCTCGATAACAATCAGCATGGGAGCACCTCAAGGCTGCGTGCTCAGCCCCCTGCTGTACTCACTCTATACCCATGACTGCGTAGCGAACCACAGTGCGAACTCCATCATCCAGTTCGCTGATGACACCACCATCGTGGGGCGTATCACTGATGGGGATGAGTCAGAATATAGAAGAGAGATCGAGCAACTGTCCATATGGTGCCAGCGCAATAACCTGGCCCTCAACACCAGCAAAACCAAGGAACTGATTGTGGACTTTGGAAGGAGTAGGAGGGGGACCCACAGCCCCATTCATATCAACGGGTCGATGGTTGAAAGGGTCAAGAGCTTCAAATTCCTGGGCGTGCACATCTCTGAAGATCTTTCCTGGTCCGAGAACACTAATGCAATCATCAAAAAAGCACATCAGCGCCTCTACTTCCTGAGAAGATTACGGAGAGTCGGATTGTCAAGGATGACTCTCTCTAACTTCTACAGGTACACAGTCGAGAGCATGCTGACCAGTTGCATCGTGGCTTGGTTCCGCAATTTGAGCGCCCTGGAGAGGAAAAGACTACAAAAAGTAGTAAACACTGCCCAGTCCATCATCGGCTCTGACCTTCCTTCCATCGAGGGGATTTATCGCAGTCGCTGCCTCAAAAAGGCTAGCAGTATCATCAAAGACCCACACCATCCTGGCCACACACTCATCTCCCTGCTACCTTCAGGTAGAAGGTACAGGAGCCTGAAGACTGCAACAACCAGGTTCAGGAATAGCTACTTCCCCTCAGCCATCAGGCTATTAAACCTGGCTCGGACAAAACTCTGATTATTAACAACCACTTTCTGTTATTTGCACTTTATTTGCAGTTTATTTATTCATGTGTGTATATATTTATATCATGGTATATGGACACATTTATCTGTACTGTAGTAAATGCCTTACTATTTTTCAGTGTGCTTAAGCAAAGCAAGAATTTCATTGTCCTATACAGGGACACATGACAATAAACTCACTTGAACTTGAACTTGGTTCCCGTTGCTGTGGTAGGATTAGTGTTGCCAAATATTGTCGTACGATTAGCGTTGTTCCTGAACAACTTCAGGCTTCTGTACATTCTGACCAGTGATAGCAGCAAGAAGAGGGTATGGCCCGGATGTGGGCGATCCTTGATGGTAGATGCTGCCTTCTTGAGGCAGTGCCTCTTGTAGATTTTTTCGGTGGTGGGAGGGTGCAAAAGGCATAAGGCTGTGTCCACTACTCTCTACAGCCTCTTGCATTCTTGTGGTAAGGAATTACCGCATCAGGCCATGATGCAACAAGCCAGGATACCTTCTGCAGCACATATGGAGAAGTTCATTAGAGTAATCGATCAAATGCCAAATTTCCCTGGGGATTGGGGATGCTGACGTGCGTTCTTTGTGGTTACATCTATGTACTGGGCTAAGGACATGTCATCTGAGGTGTTAACTTCCACAAATTTGAAGCTGCTAACACTCTCCACTGCCGACTCAGCAATGGAAACTGACACGTGGTCTCCCCACTTCCTGTTCCTGAAGTCAGCAATTATTTTCTTGGTTTTATTGACATTGAGCGAGAGGTTGTTGTTGCAGCTCATTGGAGAACGTCTAATGCCCATTGGAAGACAGGACAAGATGCCGTATGTTATAGCTTAGGGCAGTTGTGAATAACAGTGCCCCCTAGTGCCCATGAAACAGGCACTCCTCACGTAGAAATTTCTGAACAAGGTAAAGATTCAGAGTCTGAAGAAGGTGTCTCGACCCGAAACGTCACCTATTCCTTCTCTCCAGAGATGCTGCCTGCCCCGCTGAGTTACTCCAGCTTTTTTTTTTCCAAGGGTCACAGTTTAAGGATAAGGGGGAAATCCTTTAGGACTGAGATGAGAAAAATATTTTTCACACAGAGAGTGGTGAATCTCTGGAATTCTCTGCCACCGAGGGTAGTTGAGGCCAGTTCATTGGCTATATTTAAGAGGGAGTTAGATGTGGCCCTTGTGGCTAAAGGGATCAGGGGGTACGGAGAGAAGGCAGGTACAGGATACTGAGTTGGATGATCAGCCATGATCATATTGAATGGCAGTGCAGGCTCGAAGGGCCGAATGGCCTACTTTCTATGTTTCTATGTTTTGTGTCTATCTTAATGATTCAGAGCACCCGTATAAAGAGCTTTAGCTTTCTCCTGTAATTCTTGGGAGTTCCAAAAAATGTTGAAAGCTGCATTTTTAGGAAACTGTGACCTCAAAGGTTAACCTCAAGCCACACTTTCTTTGAAGCCTAGAGACACACAAGAAAAGAAATGCTAGAATTGATTGAGTTCCCAGCAAGTTTATTTTGGTCTATTTGAAACATATGTTACCTTATTGCAAAATAAAGTGGCCGGTACAAGTCAGGACAGAACATATCTCAGAAAAATGAACATAAAGGAAGCCATCTTCAAAAACTACACATGACAAAGCAAGCTACCATGTGTGGGATTGTCACAGACACTAATTTGCTGTCAAAGAAAACATTCTGGTGTTCTCAGGGATCAGGGATAATCAGCATGGTTTTGTACATTGGATTGTGAATGGTCTCGTGAATTTGATTGAGTTTTTTGAAGTTTAGTTTAGTTTAGTAGTTTAGAGATACAGCTCGGAGACAGCCCCTTCGGCCCACGGAGTCCGCATCGACCAGCAATTCCCACACATTAACACTATCCTACACACACTAGGGACAATTTTGGGGACACTAGGTGTGATGTTTGGTGGACTGTGTGGGGTGGGAGGACCCGTTGCTCCTCCCGTGCAGCAGGTGGCGCTGCACAGGACAAAGGGAGATGTTTTGTATATAGTTTATCCTGTCAGCAGACAGTATGCGGGCAGCCATTGTGACTAGTCTTGCTGCCAGCATTGAGTGAAACATTAAAGACTTCTGTTGTAAACTAAAGACCCTCAAGTTTTGTGAAGACCAAGAAAACGAACACAAAAGTGGAGTCAGGAGTGGGTTTCTTCGGATTGCGTCCAAAGACCCAGATAAGAGCCTATTTTTTGTTTCAAAAATAAAACGGAACTCAAACTAACGTCTCGGCAATTCGATCGTTTCGATTCCGAGCGAGAAAGGTGGTCGTCGTATTTAATTTTGAAAGTATGGCAATTACGACTGACCAGAGAAAGAAGGCTCTCTTGTGTTCGTCGATGTCACCAGAAACTTTTGCACTGCTTCAAAATTTACTTACAGGAGAAGTAACTGAAGTTTCATATGCTGAAGGGATAATTTCGATGCATTTCGAAGAAAGTCGACATTTCCTCGCAACTCGCTTTGATTTCTACCAGACGGTGCAACAGGAAGGGCAGTCGATCATCGAATTTCTTGCCGAACTTTGCACCAAGGCAAAGGCATGTGATTTTAAAGCTCAATGCTGCGAAAAGTGCCAAGACAATGCGTTGCGGGATAGACTGGTCATGAGCTGCAGGCACGCATTCATCCAGCAGGCGATTCTCAAGGAATCAGACGCATCATTGAAGAATGTGCTGCAGTGTGCTAAGATGGCCGAGCTGCTGAATAAAGATATGCACAAAATGGCCAGCGAGCGTCGAAGCTCCCTCAGTAGGTGCATACAGTTCATCAGCTAGTGTCGCTAGTGGGTCAGGACATCTGGGAGAGGATCGGATCGCCGAAACTGAAACCGGCCAACATCCGCCTTTTTGGTTACGGATGACAGCCCATTCCCACGAAAGGCAAATGCACTGTCGCCGTTTCCTGTAATGGTCTGACACAGATGTTGCCGCTGATCGTCGTTGGTAAAGAAGGTACATCCCTGTGCGCCATCGACTGGATCCCTGCTTTCAAGCTTGACATGAACTCCTTGATCTACGATGGATCAACTATGGCATTGTCATCTACCCTGGATTGCAACATGGTCAGCAAGTGCGAGAACAACCTGCAGAAGGTTCTTGACCAGTTTCCGGCCGTTTTCACACCTGGACTCGAACATTGCACAAAGATGAAGGCACTGTAGTGGCAGATTTTTCAAATCTTTCAGGAAATTAACTCCCTAGCCACTAATTGGGTGAGACGGGATAAGGGGAATATCTTCGGTACGCATGCAAGCTGCCTCAGAGACCTTCAGAGCTTCTCCTTTCATAAAGCTTCAGCACACAGTCTTTTAATGAATATTTTCTTTATTGTAGATATAAAACAGTAAGATACATCCAAGGTTTTTCCGACTTGTTCCGGCAATCTTCTTCGAACTCCAGCTCATTACTTCAGATACTAGAAAACTCCTCGTGTCTCCATGCTTCACATGATCTTGACATGTGGCTCGACATGCTCGACATGTGGCTTGACATGCTCGACATGTGGCTTGACATGTGGCTTGACATGTGGCTTGACATGGTCGAAGGATTAACCTTCTCCCTCTTCACTCCAAAACGAATCTAACCAACTAAACTACCACGCAAGCAGTTAAGCTGCATAAACACGCCCAAAGACACGTCATAAATCCCACCCACATTATAACGGGCAGTCTAAAATTTAAAGGAACATGCTATCCACAATGACATGCAAAACAGGCCAAATGGCCACTACAGGCACGGCTCATACTCAAAGGCGATGCCGTCCCTAAGTTCTTCAAACCAAGACCAGTTCTGTTCAGTTGGATGGACGCTGTTGACAAGGAACTTGTCTTGAAGAAATGGGAATTATCACCCATGTGGACCATTCCGACTGGGCCACACCACAGTTGTCGTTCAGTAGCCTTGCGGCAAGGTGCGCATCTGTGGCGACAACAAAGTGACCGTAAACCCTCAATTACACATTGATCAACACCCCATACCAAGAGTGGACGAGCTGTTCGTCAAGCTGCAAGGAGGACAGCACTTCTCGAAATTGGACATGTCTGACATGTATCTCCAAGTGGAACTGGACGACGAGACAAAAAACCTGCTCGTGATCAACACACACAAGGGACTGTTCCGATACAACCGATTGCCATTTGGACTAGCACCAGCGCCGGCCATCTTCCAGAAACTGGTCGACAATCTGGTTGCCGGGATTCCGTACGTAGCCGCCTACCTGGATGACATAATTGTCACCGGAGGACAGAGGAAGAACACCTGCAGAACCTAAAACAGGTCCTCACGGCACTGAACAACTACAGCATGAAGTTGCGCATGGACAAGTGCGCATTTTTCCGACAACAGGTCACGTATCTCGGACATGTGATCTCGGCAAGTGGTCTGAAGCCATAAAAAAAAAAGAGTGGTCGCCATTGTGAAATTGCCGACGCCCGAAAATGTGAAGCAGCTTGAAAGCTTCATGGGCAAGGTTAACAACTGTGGCAAGTTCATACCGGCACTTCCGACTTTGTGTGCACCATTGAACAACCTGCGAAAAACAGGAGGTCGAATGGCACTGGTCCAAAGAGTGTGACCATGCATTCACCAGGTTGAAGGAGATGCTCGACCAGAAGACGCGTTTGGTCCACTATGACCCATCGAAGCCGATCTCGCTGACCGCCGATGCATCACCGTCTGGTCTTGGAGCTGTGATTTCACAAACGGCGCCGAACGGCAATGAAGAATGAATCGCGTTTGCATCCTAAACACTGACGACCGCCGGGAAAAACTAGACGAGTGGAGAAAGAAGCACTGGCGATCGTGTTTGGTGTCCGGAAGTTCCACTAATATTTGATTGGGCAACATTTCCTGCTCATCACCGACCACAAGCCGCTCCTGACTATTTTCAGTCCAGAGAAAAGTTTGCCTGTCATGTCGCTGCAGCGTCTACAACGTTGGGCCCTGATCATGATGGGATATGATTACCACATCATTTATCGACAGTCTGCCGAGCATGCCAATTCCGATGCACTGCCTCGTCTACCGATTGGACCCGACATGACATTTGATAAAGAGGAGGCAATTATGGAAATTGAGACGGACGTGAACGTGCTAAACATGCGGATCATCGCCGATTTCCCCGTCTCCGCAAAAACGGTCGCCAACTATACGAGCACAGACCCCATTTTGTCGAAGGTACAACATTTTGTCACTCAGGGGTTGCTGAACAGTCCTAAGCTGGACAAGGAATTCCGCTCATTCCAGAATGCGCAAACGGAAATCTCCTCAAAGGATGGCATTCTGCTCCGCGATGGTCGAGTGATCATTCCGGCGGAACTGCGATCGCTACTTCTGAAGATGTTGCACAAGACACACATTGGAATTGTGCGAACGAAGGCGCTCGCCCGCATGCATATGTGATGACCGAATATCGAGACCGATATAGCCGACCACTGCAAGGACTGCACACAATGTGCCGAAACAGCACCGAATCCGCCAGAAGAGACCTTTGCATGTCCCACCCCCGACCAACCATGGCAGCGAATCCACATAGATTTTGCTGGACCGTTCCTGTGGCTGGTCGTCATGGACGCCGATTCGAAATGGCCACATGTCCTCCAAATTAATAAGTATCCAACCACTGAAACAACCATTTCTGCGTTCGACAATTTGTTTGCCATTTGGGGATTGCCCTTAACAATCGTAAGTGACAATGGACCCCAAGTTGCCTCGCAAATGTTCGGTGACTGGTGCAAACATCACTCAATCGTGCATCTGACATCAGCACCTTTTCATGCGCCCTCAAATGGTGAGGCAGAGAGGCTCGTCGGCATTTTCAAGCAGGCCATGAAACGTGCTGTACGAATCAAAAAGAAATCGAAACGATTGGCATTGCGCGATTTCTTACAGCAACATCGAACCGTTCCAAACTGCACTACCGGTCGAACTCCAGCGGAGATGATGCTCGGACATCAAGTGCGCTCTCCCCTATCAGTTTTGAACCTGACCCGTAACTTTTATATGGCGCGCACTCAGCCAACGAAGTCGACCAAGTCCAAATTCGACATTGGCGACTACGTATATTACCGCAATTATACGGCCAAGGAAAGCAAATGGTGTGCTGGCAGGATCATGGCTCACATTGGAACCAAAATGTACACCGTCCAAGGACAAGACGGGCAATGCAAACGGCATGATGACCAATTAAGAAGCCGCGTTCCTCCAGCGAAGAATGCGCAGAACCTGACCAAAACCAAGCAGTCGGACACCCCGGTGCTGAATTATGAGGATACTGGAGTGCCTGACTTGCCCCTCCCTAGGCCTGACGACGTTCCGCCAGGTGAACTCCCCGCCGATCTGCCTGTGGTCCTTCGTCGATCAACACATTGCAATCGTGGTACTCCCCCAAGGCCAATCATTCAGGAGTAGAGACGTTCAAACTGGAAAGGGGGAGTGTGATGTTTGGTGGATTGTGTGGGGTGGGAGGACCCATTGATCCTCCCGTGCAACAGATGGCGCTGCAAAGGACAAAGGGAGATGTCTTGTATATAGTTTATCCTGTCAGCAGATAGTATGCGGGCAGCCATTGTGACTAGTCTTGCTGCCAGCATTGAGTGAAACATTAAAGACTTCTATTGTAAACTAAAGACTCAAGTTTTCTGCAGACCTAGAAAACGAACACGAAACTAGGGACACTAGGGACAAAGAAATGGACAATCTTTGGTTCCATGGATTTTCTTGTGCAGTCCATTGGAATTAAGAATGAGTCTCCCACAGATGAAACAGTAGGTGTCAGATGGGATGGACAAGTGGGTTGTTTATGGTGGTTTATTCCTTCCGCTGGGTACATTGGGCTTCTGTGTGCCCCGTCACTTGACCTTGGCGAATGCACCTTCTCCACTGGGAATTGCAACGGGTTGGGTTTCCCAAGAGTCAGTGGAGATGCTGCATTTTATCCAAGGGAGTTGCCTGCCTTGTAATCTTTTCACATGACAAAGCTTCTGTGTGAATACAGTATTTCATCTCAGAAGTCTGTTATCAGGCAGGCTAACAAAGTGGCCCAATTGAAGGCAACAAGATTATTTTGTACTAGTTTAAAAAGTATGGCATTTGAGTTTCTTCCTTTAGAATGCTTGTTTATTTTCCTCAAACTCCGTGAATGCACATTTTTGCTCACACAGTTGACATCGACTAAAATGGTGCCTACCAAAGATTAAAAAGGTGACGGAAGAAATCACTCCGAAAAGTACCATGGCGGCTTAGGGAAACCCCTGTACACATACGTTGTTACATTTCCACATCCACTACCAAGATAATCACAAATTATTTAATGAACACTTAGAAATACTCTGGGAATTTCCTCTTTCTGGTGAAGAGCATCTAACCTCCAGTTAAGATAGAGCACGTTGTCTCTCAGTCTCCTTGTCTATAGTGGAAACCACCTCTGACCCAACCATCTCATTGGATGTTATCTCCAGCAGTTCCCCAGAACAATTTCCTGATAGTGTGTTAACACCCAAAGACACGTCAGAGATGTAACCATGATTTATGATCTGTGGTGATCAGTCACCATTGCTTTCTTCCCACCCACAGCAGGAACCCACTCTGGTTCAAAACTGAAGTCACAGGTAAATATTTAATCTCCAGGCACAAGACTCCATAGGTTTGCAATTCTGCAGGACAAATCTCATTGACTAGTTACCTGCCAATATATCAACACTCAATCACCTGCATAGTGATAGAAGTCAACAACAACAGTGCCATCAAATGGCACTTCCTCGCTCATAACCAAACTATTCGATGATGCCCATCTTAGTGTTTGCCGGACCACTCGGTTTCAGACCAATCATGGAACACAGAGCTGAATTCCAGAGGTAGTGACTTCTCTTGAGACGAAGGCAGCATTGCACCAATATAGGGTCAACATACTCCACCAGCATTGAAGTCAAGGAGCATCAAAGGTAAAACACTCCGTTCACACAAGGAAGATGATTGTGGTTGTTTGCTGTCAGTAGCTCAGCTGCGAAACATCACTGCAGAAGTCTCTCAAAACATCATCCTTGGCCCAATCATTTTTAGCGGCTTCGTAAATGACCTTTCCGTCCCCCTAAGGTCAAAAGTAAGGTCAATTCCTTTTACAACTCCTCAGCAAACGAAGCAGCCCACACTTGCTTACAGCAAAACCTAGACAACATTGAGGCATGGACTCATAAATGGCAAGTCATATTTGTACCCCAAAAACGGAAGACCCAAAACGTCACCCAATCTTTCTATCCAGCGATGCTGCCTGTCCTGCTGAGTTACTCCAGCATTTTGTGTCGATCTTCGGTGTAAACCAGTATCTGCAGTTCCTTCCCACACAATTCCAGACAATGGCCATCTCGAACAAGAAAGAATCTAACCATCTATCCTTAACATGCAAGGTACACAAAATTGCTGTAGGAACTCAGCGGGTGCAGCAGCATCTATGGAGCGAAGGAAATAGGCGACGTTTCGGGCCGAAACCCTTCTTCAGACCTTAACATATCCTTAACATGCAACGGCTGATTCCCCCACTATCAATATTTTGGTGAGTCACCATGACAAGACATTCACCAGAGGCTCAGCATCCAGTAGTAAAAGACTCACCTCCTGACTTTCCAGGACCTTTGCACCATTAACTACTAACATTCCTGTGTAGTGCCTTGGATATTTTTTGCCACATCAATGGGGATAGAAATATGATTTTTTTTTTGTCCTAGTTTGGAAATAAAGAATTCATTAACTTGCCTTATATTTGGAAGACATTTTGAACTGGGAGAGGAAAAAGATGATGATGACAATCAGTTCTTGTGTGGAGGAATATGATAAGCAGAAGACCAGGAAGGGTGGAGTGAAAGAAGAATGAGTAATGAAATTAAGTAAAGCAAAGTAGACACTTCTACAGAATAACATTGCATGCCCCTTATTACAAAGAATGTTATTTGTTATTTAGAACATTCCACAACAGTATACGAAAGCGAAATTCTGCAGATGGTGGAAACAAAAAAAGTAAATAACTGGAGAGACTCAACAAGTCGGTCAGTGCCTGGGGGAGAGAAATTAGATCACATTTCTGGTCAACGATCTTCATCACAAAATTCAGCTGCTTCAAAATTTCCTGCCATTCAATATTCTGGCAAGGTTAGTGAGAAATACTGGGGACTTGAATCTGCCTCATTGCTCCAGAAATGATGCCTGTGGGATTTAAACCTTAGCTCATCACCCAGCGGATGAGATTGATCCAGTAAGTGGTGACAATGCTTAGATTCTCACGCGGCATTGGGATTGGGTTTTTTGGTTAAACGCCTGTGTGTTTGTTAACACGTAGCTAACTTGTTACTAAAATAATGGTGTCTATCTTCGACGTAAACCAGCATCTGCGGTTCATTTTCTACACGTTTATTATAAATCCCAGTTACGACTGATAGAAACAAACCCTCATCTCCTGACTAACCATGATGGGATATGTTTAGATTATCTCAATCAAGTGGATAGAGTCAATAAAAGAAAACATGTGTATAATTAACATTAAAATGAATAGATACCATGGCAGTGGTGAAGTGAATGACGACATTATATCAAGTGCCTGGCATTTTGCCTTGTCCTGTCATGGATATCACGCCATTTGGAATCTCAAGTAGATACCATTAACATTGTGTTATATGACTTTGCAGCTGTTTGTAAATGTTAATCCAAGTGAGACCACATTTATTGGGCTGGTGTGCTTTGGCATTCAATGACTACTGTCAAGGGTTTACATCTGCAATGTGGCTTTGAATTCCTTCCGTGCTGGACTGGAGCAGCCTGCAGGACTATGCTCAGTTGCCAACATCTGTATCACAACTGGGCTACAGCACATCTGACATTGTCAGGAGTAGTGTTGAAGGCAGGGACGATAGTGGCCTTTAAGAGGCTTTTAGGTGAGCACATGGATATGGAGGGGATGAAGTAATATGGATCACATGCAGGCTGAAGAGATTGGATTACCTTGGCATCGTGTTCAGCATGAAGGGTCTGTCCCCGTTCTCTACTGTTCAATGTTCTAGGACAGTGTTTCCCAAAGTGGGGTACGCCCAGTTGTACACGAAAGGTCTTCAGGGGGGTAAGCGGCAATTTTCAGTTATGTACTTCTGAAATAGATTCATTATTAGAAAAAAAATACTGTGGTTACAAATTATTTTATACATACATATTTGCAAATAAATTATATATTTCGTATGAATTCTCCTATTCAAGTTGTGATAGCTGCTGCATTTGGGTAGTTTGCAGACTCCCGAGCGATAACTCGTAAATTTCCGTTCAGCCTCACTTGCCCGAATGGTTTGCACTTCATGGGTAAAAGCCGTTCTAGCCCTTAAATTCTCAATTATGGATCATTGGTTAAAAACTGGGTGTATAAAACACACAAAAGAGAGCAATAAGGAAGATAGAAGTTGCCGCGGCCAACGAGAAAACGTCGATATATCTGGACCATATGAATGTAATGAAATTGAGAAGGGGGTAGTTGGTCATGAGATTGATCCCTGGGATGGCGGGACTGTCATTTGAGGAAAGATTGAAAAGACTAGGCTTGTATTCATTGAGTTTAGAAGGATGAAGGTGGTTCTTATAGAAACATATAAAATTATAAAAGGACTGGACAAGCTAGATGCAGGAAAAATATTCCCAATGTTGGGCGAGTCCAGAACCAGGGGCCACAGTCTTAGAATAAAGGGGAGGTCATTTAAGACTGAGGTGAGAAGAAACGTTTTCACCCAAAGAGTTGTGAATTTATGGAATTCCCTGCCACTGAGGGCAGTGGAGGCCAAGTCACTGGATGGATTTAAGAGAGAGTTAGATAGAGCTCTAGGGGCTAGTGGAGTCAAGGGATATGGGGAGAAGGCAGGCAGGGGTTATTGATAGGGGACGATCAGCCATGATCACAATGAATGGCGGTACTGGCTTGAAGGGCCGAATGGCCTCCTCCTGCACCTATTTTCTATGTTTCTATGTTTCTATGGGGTGCCACCTGACCTCTAAAGGACCAACTAAGAAGATGGCGAGGAAACTTCGTAAGTACGATGTGTAACGAGGGGTACAAAATGTTTACGAAAATTTACGAAGAGGTACACGCATATCAAAACTTTGGGAATCACTGTTCTAGGATAATGGCAGCTTCTAATGCAAAAACATTGGTGTGGCTGGGAAATTCATACACTAAACTTTATAGAAGATATTTTTTAACTTAACATTGGTTATTTTTTTTTAAATACATTCAAACCTGCACAACTGTAAGGAATCACTTCCAAATTCCTGTTTTCAATCCCTACTCCTTTTTGGTTTTGTCTTGATTTACAGTGTACAGTTGCAAACAGGCTCTTCAGCCAACTTCGACCAGTGACCACCCCTACACTAGTCCTATCCCACACACTAACGACAATTTACAGAGGGCAATGAATCTACAAACAAGCTTGTCTTTGGAATGTAGGGCAAGCTTAAAAGCTGTATACCCATTCACTTTATGTAGGAATGGTTGGATTTTGGTATTGTGGGAAACAAACAAAGAAAACAAGATATAAGTCTTCTTCGCTGTTCAAGTCGTTGGAGCCAGCTAGACTTACGTCATTAATCTCAGCTTTTAACAAGTGACATGTTTTCCTGAATTTGGAGATGAACAAATCAGACAAGTTTTCAGATGGATCCATGTTATCCACTCTTAGCCGTGGCAAAAACAGCATTAATTGACCTCATGTGTAGGAAGGAACTGCAGATGCCGGTTTACATAGAAGATAGACACAAAATGCTGGAGTAACTCAGTGGGACAGGCAGCATCTCTGCAGAGAAAGAATGGGTGACGTTTCAAACTTACTGAAGGAAGTCCTCGACTGGAAACATTACCCATTCTATCTCTCCAGAGATGCTGCCCGTCCCGCTGAGTTACTCCAGCATTTTGTGTCTGTTAATTGAACCTAACTTCTCCTTGGCTGGGTAAGGAAGGGAAGGTCAGATGGAGATCCTGGATCTGATTTTCTTCCACTGACCTAGTATCTTAAGAGTGAGGGTGCAGAGATGCAGGCAGACTGCGGAGTTGGGACTTTTCACAGTCCGAGCAGAAACTCACACATGAATGATGCTCAAGGAGCCCAGGGATGTCGAGGGCCTCGGACTTGAAGAGCAGTGTCAGTCCAACTGCAGGAAGAGCAGTGTCAGTCCAACTGCAGGAAGAGAAGTGTCAGTCCAACTGCAGGAAGAGCAGTGTCAGTCCAAAAAATTTCCGCGAGTAAAAATAGGTCGGCATGGTTCTTTTGAATTCGTAGTGCAGTGGAGTGGGGTCGCTATGTAGTTACAGGCTGTCGAGGGCAGCCATAGGCAATCTCCTTCACTGACCAGGCATTTTAATTGGCTCATTGGAGTTTTCAGGACTAAGGAAAACTGACCGGTAATGTTAAATGCCCGCTAAACTTTATTATAAGTTGTCTGGCTTCTTAAAAGGGTCTCCACTCCTTCTCCCCCCCTTCTTCCCCCCTTCTCTCCCCTTCTCTCCCCTTCTTTCCCCTTCTCTCCCCCTCTCTCCCCTTCTTTCCCAACCCCCCCCCCTCCCCCCCGCGCTCTCAAAAGGACGTACCGTACACTGTGCAGCCGTCTTTTATCTTCCTGTTCATTGCGGGTGTGAATTTCAGACAGCGCTACCCCGCTTTCCCTGGCCCCTGCCTTTGCGATGTGTGTGTGTGTGTGTGTGTGTGTGTGTGTGTGTGTGTGTGTGTGTGTGTGTGTGTGTGTGTGTGTGTGTGTGTGTGTGTGGGTGTGTGGGTGTGTGGGTTTGTGTGTGGTTGTGTGTGTGTGGAGGGGTGTTTGTGGATGTGTGTTGTGGTGTGTGTGTTTGTGTGTGTGGGGGTGTGTGTGGGTGTGTGTGTGTGGGTGGTGTGTGTGTGGGTGTGTGTGTGTGGGTGTGTGTGTGGTGTGTGTGTGGTGTGCGTGTGCGTGTGCGTGTGCATGTGCGTGTGCGTGTGCGTGTGTGTGTGTGTGCGTGTGTGTGTGTGTGTGTGTGTGTGTGTGTGTGTGTGTGTGTGTTGTGTGCGTGTGCGTGTGCGTGTGCGTGTGCGTGTGCGTGTGCGTGTGCGTGTGCGTGTGCGTGTGTGTGTGTGTGTGTGTGTGTGTGTGTGTGTGTGTGTGCGGGGTCAGTCGATCCAGCTCGCGGTTTCATCACTGACGGTCGATCCAGCTCGAGGTTTTTCAGGCGACTGCCCTCGAGCTTGAAGGTCGAAGACAGTCGCTGAAAAGTCGCGTCGATGGGACAGGCCCTTTAACCTCTACTTCATGGTGCCCTACAACATGTGGGTTTTCACTGAGTACGCCCTTCCCATTTCTGTGGAGCTGTACTCCAATGTTTTGTGAGCTCCTCCAACTTAGTTGTTTGTTAAGACACAAGGAACTGCTGATGCTGAAATCTTAAGTAAAACATAAAGTGCTGGAGTAACTCAGTGGATCAGGTAGCATCTATCAGGTAGCCCGACCCCCGAAGAAAGGTCCCGGCTGGAAACGTCCATTGGCCATTCTCTCCAGACATGCTGCCTGATCCATTGAGTTTACTCCAACACTTCTCGTGTTTTAATTTGTTACTTATGAAACTGCTTTGTGCACTTTAACATCCACTGATGGTAGTAAAATAATTCTGCAAATATCGCATTGTTTCCGCTCCATTGCAAACAGAGTTCACCATAAATCATTATCAAGTGAGATTAGACTCTGCTGGGAGAATGAGTTAGTGTAAGTTAATACCAATGGCCAGCTCAGGTTTTATGGTGTTGGAAATTCCAGGGTTAATGTTTGGAGGGAAGTCAAAACATAAGTGATGCAACTGTTGTCATACAATGAAGCCTTTCTTCCTTATGTCATCCACATTGGCATATATTTGCAGAAAGGTTGCCCAGCCTGTCTGAACTTCAATGAACTGATTTGTTTTTCAAAACTAATCAAGGAGTCCAGCGTAGATTCCAGCATGCTAAACAACCATCATATGAAAGTACAAATCCATTAGTGGAGTCAAATTTGTCCTTAGATAAGCGAAAATGCAGCTGGCAGTAAAAATACAAATTTCCTCATTTGGTGATACTGCTGACTTTTTTTGTACTAAAATTATATTAAAAAAACAATATCTGGGATTTCCCACAGGTTTGCCTGGGTGCACAATAGTTCTCCTCCAGATAGGTTTTGGCTGTTGACTGGGAGAATCCTGGCTTTTGTAAACGACACAAGAGGCTGCCACTGCTGGAATCTTGTGTAAAAAACAAAGTATCTGTAGACGGAAATGGACAGGCAACATTTCAGGTCGGGGTTTTGGGTTGGAAAGGATCCTGTCCCAAATTATCTGTCCATTTCCCTCCACTGATACTGCCTGGCCCGCTGAGTTCCTTCACCGCGTTGTTTGTTGACAAAGATATACATGTATCAAAAGTCAAGACTGTTTTATTGTCATCATTCCTGAAACAGAACAATGAAATTCCTACTTGGAACAGCACCACAGATATGTAAACATAGTACTCAGTAGACACCAAGAAGAAGTTCTATATTATAAAAAGGACCTATACAGTGTAAAGATCGAAACAAAGCCCCAAGTTCCTGGTGCTGTTCGTAGTTCAGGGTTTAGTTGGAGTTTGCAGTGTTTAATAATCTGATGGTTGCTGGGGAGAAGCTGTTCCTGAACCTGGACGTCAATTTTCTGACTCCTCCACCTTCTTCCCAAAGAGCATGGCCAGGGTGGTGTAGGCTCTTGATGATGGTGGCTGTCTTTTTGAGGCAGGCCTCCTGTAGATCCCACCAATGGTGGGGAGGTCAGTATCTGCGATGGACTGGGCAGTGTTGACCACTTTTTGTAATCTCCTCCATCCCTGGGCATTTGAGTTGCACTGGGTGTTCGAGTTGTTAGATCCATAAGGTAGACTATTCATAGATGGGACATAAAGCTGTGGACGACGGAGCAGTCTTGCTCCAATCTGACGTATATGGAGTATGGAGATGACCAGTGGCGGACTGGGTCTAAAAATATTGGTTTCCAGGAGACAAAGGGGGCCCACCCACAACTACAATGCTATCATTTAACAGGGGCCCACTTGCCATCGGGCAAGCTGACACCCTGGCCAGTCCGCCACTGGAGATGACTCTGTCCAGCTTGTGGACGTCCCAAAAACCTTTGCAGGTGTTTATTAATACATTAGTTCAAGTTGCCAGCTAGTGTCTTCCGTTAACATATTAATTTCCCTTACCTTTGTACTCTGCTGCGTCCTTTGAACTCTGTTGTTCCCAGAGTAAAAGATGTCTGTCAGTATTTATCACTTAACATACTAACTGTTAGTTACACTATTTATCGCAGAGTCGCCATTAACACCTTCATTGAAGTTACCTTTGTACTCCGTTGCAGGCGGAGCCGAGAAGTAGCGACTTTTGTACAATGTAAGAGTGATGGGGCTGTCCCACGTAGGCGACTTTTTAGGCGACTACAGGAGACTATGCAGTTGCCACATGGTCGCGGGTAGTTACCGGGAAGTCGCCTTCGTGGTCGTGAGTAGTTCCTGCATTCTCGAAACTAGTCGCGACTCCATTCTGGTCACCGCTAATTTTTCAACATGTTGAAAAATTTGCGGCGACCAAAATGAAGCCGACATGGAGAGTAGCGAGAATTCTCGTGCCGTAGGTGGGTCGCCAGGAGGTCGTAGGCTGTAGCCGGTGCTGATTGGTGAATTTCATTGGCTCATTGGGGAGAAAAACTGTAAACAGTAACGTAAACGTAACCGACCGGTAATGTTAATGTCCGCCGAGCTTCACAGCCATGTATCTCTGGCGTCTTAACAGTTATCTTCACTCCTTCTCCCCACCCCGTCTCTACCTTCTCCCCCCCCCCTTTTAAAGGGTTTAAGTGACCCTTCCCGTACACCATGCTTCATAGTATTAATTACAACGCCAAACTTCCTGTTCATCGTGGTGTGTGTCTGTATCACATTGGCTTTGCACCGTGTGAATTTCACTCAGGCAGCGCTCCCCCCGCTTGCCCTGTCTCCCGCCTGCATAACTGGCTGGTGAAGGAAGCGATGTGTATGTGTGCGTGTTCCACTCTGACAGTCGCCATTCTAGTCACCGGTTTTTCAGCGACCTGCTACGACTTGGCAGTCGCCGACAGTCACCTGAAAAATCACCTAAGTGGGATAAGCCCATAAACACAATTCCTGTAATTAACATATCAACCTACCTCAAATCTGTACTTCCTCAGTTGTTATCATTTTTGGTGTATAAATGTCCTGTTGCGTCAACTTAACTTTGGAGTTGTGATCCCAGCCTTTGACTGAGACACTTCTCCCCTTGTGCAAGTAAAACTCACTGCTGACGGTTAATCAAAAAGAGTCTTCGAATCTTATTCAAGGGTAGACTTTGTCACGCTCCATGGACTTGCAGCATCGGCAGCCTGTACTCTGTCCTCACACTGCACAATAGTAATGCAGGGGCATAGCCCAGCTGAGAGGGGGTGGATGAATGTCAGTGTCTTTTCTCTGGAGGCCCACACTCCTGCACTTAATACAACATGCACCTTTCCCACAGTGCATTAAGTGTAATGTTCGTGCACACTCTGACTACCAAGTTGGTATTTTACTTGGCCAACTATCCCTACAAAAAATGGGCATGGTGTGGTAGGGTTTTTATATTGTGCTTCATGCAGCAACATCTACTGAACACAACCAGATAGGAGAAATTGGAGTGTGCACCTCTGTATTATGGAAGGGTGGCACTCCCAGAAAGACTGCTTGGGTCCTTGGATGGAGTCGAGGGAGGAGGTAAAGCGACAAGTGTAGCATTTCCTGCGGTTGCAAGGGAAAGTACCAGGGGAGGGGGTGGTTTGGGTGGGAAGGAACGAATTGACCAGGGAGTTATGCAGGGAGTGGTCTCTGCAGAAAACCAAAAGGGGAGGAGATGGGAAGATGTGGCCAGTGGTGGGATCATGTTGGAGGTGGCAAAAATGTTGGAGGATTATCTGTTGTATGTGACGGCTGGTGGGGTGGAAGGTCCTTGTTATGAGTGGGGGGATGGGGAGGGAGAGCGGAGTTACGGGATATAGAGGAGACCCTGGTGAGAGCCTCATCTATAGTCAAAGAGGGGAACCCCCATTCCCTAAAGAATGAGGACATCTCCGATGCCCTGGTTTGGAACACCTCATCCTGGGTGCAGATGCTGCGTAGACGGCGGAATTGGGAGTAGGGGATGGAGTCCTTACAGGAAGCAGGGTGGGAAGAAGTGTAGTCCAGATAGCCATGGGAGTCAGTGGGTTTGTAGTAGATGTCGGTCATTAGTCTGTTACCTGCGATGGAGATAGTGAGGTCTAGAAACAGTAGGGAGATGTCGGAAATGGTCCAGGTGAATTTCAGTGCCGGATGGAAGTTAGTGGTGAAATGGATGAAGTCAGTGAGTTCTGCATGGGTGCAGCAGGTTGCACCAATGCAGTCGACAATGTAGCGGAGGTAGAGTTTGGGGATAGGGCCACGTTACGCCTCGAACAAGGATTGTTCGACGTACCCTACAAAGAGACAGGCATAGCTGGGGCCCATGCGCATGCCCATAGCTACGCCGTGTATTTGGTGGAAATGGGATGAGTCAAATGAAAAATTGTTGAGGGTAAGGACCAGCTCCGCTGGGCAGAGGAGAATATTTGTAGACGGAGATTGATTGGTTCTGCGGTCGAGGAAGAAACGGAGGGCTTTAAGACCCTCCTGATGGCGGTGGAGGTGTAGAGTGACTGGGCATCCATGGTGAAGATGAGGAAATGGGGGCATGGAAAACGGAAGTTATGGAGGAGATGAAGAGTGTGTGAGGTGTCTTGGACGTAGGTAGGGAGGGATTTGACGAGGAGGGATGGGATGGAGTCGATGTATGTGGATATAAGTTCGGTGGGACAAGAACAAGCAGAAACAATGGGTCTGCCAGGGCTGTCAGGTTTGTGGATTTTGGGGAGAAGGTAAAATCGGGCCGTGCGGGGCTGGGGAACCATGAGGTTGGAGGCTTGAAGGACAGGGAGCCGGAAGTGATGAAGCCAGTGATAGTGTTTGAGATAATGGCCTGGTGCTCATCTGTGGGGTCATGGTCCAAGCATAAGTAGGAGCAGGTGTCTGAGAGTTGGTGCCTGGCCTCAGACCGATAGAGATCAGCGCGCCAGACTACCACGGCACCTCCCTTGTCGGCAGGTTTGATCACCAAGTCTGGGTTGTTACAGAGTGAGTGAGGGCTGTACGTTCGGGGGGGAGAGGTTAGAGTGAGTAAGGGGAGTGGAGAAGTTGAGGCTGTTGATGTCCCGCCAGCAGTTTAAAGTAAAAAGGTCTAAAGCTGGTAGATGGCCATGAGGGGGAGTCCAAGAGGAGGGGTCCGTTGGAGACGGGAGAAGGGGTCATCACTAGGGGGTGAGGACTCCTTCCCATGGAAAAATGCTTGGATGCAGAGGCGACGGAAGAAGAGCTCCACATCGTGGCGGGCGCAGAACTCATTGAGGTGGGTACGGAGGGGAACAAAGGTGAGGACTCTGTTGAGGACAGACCGTTCGGTATCAAAGAGGGGGAGGTCAGGGTGGACGGTGAACACACGGCAAGGATGGGGGTTGGGGCCTGAGGAAGGCAGGTGAGTGGACGGAGGCTGAGGCGATGTCTGGTCGGGGGGTGGTGGGTGGTCAGGAAGGAGATGGATATGAGGACTATAGTGTGCATATGAAAGTATTCATATCAACTTTCATACTACCAGGTGTCAGGTTGCTATAGGAAGGGTGCAGAGTAATAGTTCCTAAACTCACCAAGGTAAAACTATCTAATTCCTGTAAACATTCTACTAAAGGCTTAGAAAGGAAAATCAAATGTTAAAAAAGCTACCAGGAACTTTTCTGGAACCAATGTGAACCGCGTTTTAGACCAAGGTTCCCTCGATGTCAATGAGTTTATTGATCAAAACTGTCAAAATTTGTGACCTGGCCAAATGTAAGCTTGTTTGTCCACTGTAAACACATAAATACAAAAGAGCTGACAGGTGAGGTTACATGTCAGGACAATAGTACAAGGGAACTCATGAACAATGACGTTGGCTCAGTGCCAGAGATTGTTCAGCCTTCCATTGCTCCAGCTTACATTGGGGTGCGATTCAACCACATTTAGCATCTAGGAGAATGAGGCAAACTTCCAGGAGTGTTTTTCCAGAACAGAACGCAGACATGCACAAGGAGGATGACAAGTGTGGGAAGGAACTGCCAATACTGGTTTACACTGAAGATAGACACAAAATGCTGGAGTAACTCAGCGGGACAGGCAGCATCTCTGGTGAGATGGAATGGGCGACGTTTCGGGCTGAGACTCTTCTTCAGACTGAGAGTCAGGGGGGAGGGAGGCACAGCGATAAGGAAGTGTAAGGTGTGAAAACAAGGCATCAATGGCATTGAAGTTCAAGGAAAATGTAGAATAGATCATTGTAAGCTAGGAGAAGCTAATAACGAAGCATACAGAGATAAAATGTATTCAGGAGGACAGTCAGACTGGTCGAAGAACTAGGAAGGAGGAGGGATGGAGAGAGGGAGAAGGCAGGGGTGCACCTCATATTGCGCTTGGGCAGCTCTTACCCCAGTGGTATGAATATTCTCTAAAGCTTGTTTTCTCTCAATTCAATTCAATTTCAATTTAAAAACTTTATTGGCATGATAAAAAATACATTGTTATATTGCCAAAGTATAAAACATGACATACATATTTAAAATGCATAAGTAGAAATACAAGTATACAGTGCATGGATAGATATGTCCCTGTACATAAACTCGCAATAGGCCTATAGCCCTTTATTGATTGCTACACGTTCTTGCAGCTGTAAGCAGTACAACAGAATAGCAAGTTTAGCAATTCAATATTTCTCTCTCTCTTTCCATCCCACCCAACACATGGACACAGTGCTCCCTCAGCACTATCCCGGAGTGTCAGGCATGGAGCTTTGTCATCAATTATCTAAGCCTGATCTTCTTTATTTGATTTGATCTCATCGAATGAAAACGCAAAATAAGTCATATGTCTGACTTCTGCTTTGACTTCTTATGTTCTTACAGCACTTAAAGTTTTCTGGCACAGAGCCAAGGGGCCAAAGCAACAAGATTTGTTTTTTTGTTTAGTTACAAATGCTGGAAATAAGGCATGGAATCAGAGTTTCATAGAGTAATAGCCATACAGTGTGGAAACAGACCCTTCAGCCCAACTGAACAAGATATCCAATCAACATTAGTCCCACCTGCCTGCGTTTGGCCCATATTCCTCTAAACCAATCCTATCCATGTACCTGTCTAACGTTTTCTTAAACATTGCAATAGAACCGGCCTCAATTACCTCCTCCGCAGCTCGTTCCGTACACCCAATACCCTTTGTGTAAAATCGTTAGCCCTCGGGTTCCTATTAAATCTATCCTCCCCTCACCTTCAACCTATGATTCACAATTCCCCTCCTCTAGGCAAGAGACCCTGTGTGTTTACCCAATCTATTCCTCTCATGATTTTGTGTACCTCTATAATATCACCCCTCATCCTCCTGCGCTTCAAGGAATAGAGTCCGAACATGCTTAACCTCTCCCTATAGATCAGGCCCTTGAGTCCTGGCAACAGTTGTAAATCCACTCCGCACCCTTTCCAGCTTTCAATCGAACCAATTTTCCAATTTTTAATTGATAGATTAATACAGGTTATATATAAGTAGGTGGTTGATAGTTGACCCACTCTGTGGGCCAAATAGGCTCTTTTTGTGCTGTATCTTTATGTGACTCTCTGACTGTGAGATACATAAAACTAAGTGGCCTGTCCCACTTACATGACTTTTTCGGCGACTGCTGGTTACAGTCGTTACAGGTCGTTACAGGTCACTGAAAATTTTCAACATGAACAAGGTACGACTCTTTGGGCGACTACTCACGACCATACAGGCTTCACCCCGCGACATGTCGCAGGGTGAAGCCTGTATGGTCGTGAGTTGTCTCCTCAGTCACCCAAAGAGTCGTACCTTGTTCTGGTCGCTGCTGAAGTTTCAAAGTTGAAAATTTTCGCCGACCTGCGACGACCTATGGGTGCCGGCAGTCGCCGAAAAAGTCGCTAAGTGGGACAGGCCCTTAAGGGTCAGACATGTGACTGTGGCAATAAGGATAAACAGTTTATTTGTATCTTTTACTTTAGTCATTTTATGTTATAGAAAATTAAATGGTCATTTGTAATGCACTGTAACTAATATACTATGAATATTTCTTTAAAATAATTAATATTCCAATAATAATGGGAAAAGATCATGTCTTTACTGATCATGGTGCAAGCTATGTAATTAATGATGTAATTAATACATTAATTAATACATACATTAATTAACTAATACATTAATTAATTATTAACATGTTAATACATTATTAATTGTTGATTAATTAATGCATTAATTAATATGTAATGAATAAATAATCAATCAAGTAGAAGTAGGAAAAGTCCATTGAACATCTTGTACATGTTCGGCATTCAATAAAATCTTGGCTGATTGGCCATCTCAGCGCCAGTTGCCGGTACTAGCTCTTGATTTCCATCATTGCTAAAAATGAATAAATCTCTACCTTTAATACATTAAACAACCAAGTCCATTTAGATGGAGAATTCTAAAGATTCATTACCATCTGCATTAAGAAAGCTCCTCCTATCTCTTTCCCAAATGGCCTACAGCTATTTTGAGAGTGTGACTTTTGGTTCTAGGCAAGCCAATAACAAAAGATATCAAGTCTGCAGCTACCATCAAGCTGCTTAAGAATTTTATAGATTTCGATAAAGTTACATGTCATTCTACACGCTCTAGAGTATTGCCCTATTTTGCGTATTCTCCTCTCATACAACTAACCCCAATCCAGGTGAGTATTCAGAAAACCTTTGCTGCACTCCCTCTTAATTCTTCCTCAGGTGGGGAGACCAAACATGGATGTAATGTTCCAGATGCAGTCTCGCCAGATGTACGTTTCTACATTGTAGCCCGTCTGCCAGGTTTTTGTCTGCTTACTTATCTTGTCGACATTCCCTGGAAACCTCCTCATCATCCTCACGGCCCATGCGGTGAGACGGCAGACTGCCGAGAACAAGGAGGAACCCGGCGTGGAGGGCCGCTGGGAACACAGAGGGACCCAGCGGGGTAGCCAGCAAGAAGAATGTGAAGTCTGCTATTTGATTTTACCGGGTTGTATGCTAAACAAAGCATCTCACTGTTACCTAGGTACATGTGACAATATAGTATCAATGTCCTCTATAGAATGAAGAGGTGGATGAGTGGAAGGAGACAGAAGGATGAGAAACAAGGAATCTCACCATCTAAAGACAGTGACTAGTGGGGTGCCACAGGGATCTGTGTTGGGTCCACTGTTGTTTGTCATGTACATCAATGATCTGGATGATGGTGTGGTAAATTGGATTAGTAAGTATGCAGATGATACTAAGATAGGTGGGGTTGTGGATAATGAAGTAGATTTTCAAAGTCTACAGAGAGATTTATGCCAGTTGGAAGAGTGGACTGAAAGATGGCAGATGGAGTTTAATGCTGATAAGTGTGAGGTGCTACATCTTGGCAGGACAAATCAAAATAGGACGTACATGGTAAATGGTAGGGAATTGAAGAATGCAGGTGAACAGAGGGATCTGGGAATAACTGTGCACAGTTCCCTGAAAGTGGAATCTCATGTAGATAGGGTGGTAAAGAAAGCTTTTGGTGTGCTGGCCTTTATAAATCAGAGCATTGAGTATAGAAGTTGGGATGTAATGTTAAAATTGTACAAGGCATTGGTGAGGCCAATTCTGGAGTATGGGGTACAATTTTGGTCGCCTAATTATAGGAGGGATGTCAACAAAATAGAGAGAGTACAGAGGAGATTTACTAGAATGTTGCCTGGGTTTCAGCAACTAAGTTACAGAGAAAGGTTGAACAAGTTAGGGCTTTATTCTTTGGAGCGCAGAAGGTTAAGGGGGGACTTGATAGAGGTCTTTAAAATGATGAGAGGGATAGACAGAGTTGACGTGGATAAGCTTTTCCCACTGAGAGTAGGGAAGATTCAAACAAGGGGACATGACTTGAGAATTAAGGGATAGAAGTTTAGGGGTAACATGAGGGGGAACTTCTTTACTCAGAGAGTGGTGGCTGTGTGGAATGAGCTTCCAGTGAAGGTGGTGGAGGCAGGTTCGTTTTTATCATTTAAAAATAAATTGGATAGTTATATGGACGGGAAAGGAATGGAGGGTTATGGTCTGAGCGCAGGTATATGGGACTAGGGGAGAATACGTGTTCGGCACGGACTAGAAGGGTCGAGATGGCCTGTTTCCGTGCTGTAATTGTTATATGGTTATATGGTTATGGATGGCAATTTCAAAGAATATGAATCTGTTGGTTGACAAACACAGTGAGGCAAGAAGGCAAATGATATTGGAATCATTGGGGCGTGTAAAAGAGGTACCATTACTGGAGATGTATTCATGGTCACGAAATTGACTTTGTTTGCCACTCATCCACCTCTACCTTTATTGGAAAATCATTAAATATGGAAGCGAAAGGAAATACTATGGATCCAACAATGACCCAAACCTGGTACTGAATGGTGATTCAAAATCTATTTCCATTTACAAAGCTCTATAAAATTATTTAAAAGTTTATACATGGGAAGAAAATGAAATACCTGCAGAATAGGCTTGTCATAAAGATTTGAAGGCAGTAAAGAAGTAGTTTTTATTGTGCGTTACACAGTGGTGTAAAGTGTTGAACATCTGCCTGGCATACCACAAAAATATTTTGCACGTTTTAATTTTTAATATAACTATATCGGGGATCTCATAGGAGAGGAGAGGATTATTATGTTTATCAGCTGTTTGATTCAAGTTCACCTGTAACATTTCTTGCATTTTCTTATGGGATGTAGCTATCCTGGGACAATTTGCATGAAAACAGTGAAATAATGCAGGAAGCTGTGAGACAAGCATTTGCAAACGGAACTGACAGCACGGTATTGGGATGCAAAAACACTATTGAACAAAAGTAACGTGTTTCTAGTGGGAAAGAAAACCTGCCATCATGACTGATCCAGCCTGTGAATGACCCAAACTCACATGTGTGCGGAGGATTAATCCCTCAGTTGCTTCAAAGCAAAAACAGGTAAAATAGAACCAGGCACACAACCCAACAGAAATTCACATTCTCTCCAGCCCAAGTATCGCAAATGTCTATGACATTAGTACCGACCTGGCTTTAATGGAGCCCACCTCATTGGAACAGCACTCTATCACCAGAAATGACTCATTCTGTGCGGTGAATCAAAAATTATTTCCATGTAGCAAGTCCGCCCAAGCAGCTTGGCTGAAAAGTTAAATCCGTGTCATGCAAATTTGTTGCAAGCGATGGATTATCAGGTATGAGCTGTTACATGATTTTGGTATTTCCTCAAGCACATTAGAGTCATGATGAAACCATTATTAAAGAGGGCAGGAGCTACCACAGGCATGCAATCTGGATTTGGAAAAAATGAATAAAGATATCCTCATGATCCTGGAATATGCTGAGCTCAGCAAGTGATAGAAAAATTCCCACATTTAAATTATTATATTTTTTGATCTGAGGTAGCTTGCAATCCCAAGGTTCTATTTTGTCTAAACCATGTTAAAGTTCCAGAATTGATCCTCGTTGTAAAATACTGGGTGGGTGAATGGAGATAATAGTGGGTGGATGAATGGAGACATCAGAAATGTTGGCAGGATTTTTCAGTGCAATGTCAATGGTACTAGATTTAATGATCGGCATCGCCCATCTCTAGGAATCAAGTCCAGGATCTCCATGTGGATTCCAGTGACAGAACTTAATCGTGGTCGGCAAAAATCAAAGAATAACCGGAGATGCGGGAAATCTGAAATAAAAATACAAAACGCCAGAAATACTTAGCAGGTCAGGTAGCATCTGTGGAAAGAGGAATGGAATTAATATTCCAGGTCTGAAATCCTTTTCACTTGACATCTCTTTCCTCCAATGTTGCATTCCCTATTGGGTATTTTTAGCACATTCTGGGGTTTATTCAATCACTGTCGGTCAAAACTGGAGCTATGACCATGCCAATTCCAATTAGTTTTTAGGGTGATATGAAACGATAAAGGAGAAAATATGTTTCTTTTAGAAAATTATTGTGGTTTTGTCTTACAATTTTCTTTTCAGATTTTTTTTAATAAAATAATTTTTTTTATACTAATTTCAGTTTATTTTTTAATAAAATCTTTTGGATGTCAGACAGATTTAAACCCTTGCTTAACTTTTATAGCCAGCAAAATAGTTGCCGTCAAAGTTTCTTAGCTGCTGCACTGGAGACTTGTTGGCACTTGAACCTTGTCTCAGGAATTCAGAATGCTTCTGACCAGCAGGATAGGCCAGATGCAACTGGATCAGGTAATTTCAGGGGGTGTGGTGATCAAGTCCCCCTCGATATACAAACAAAAATAGTAAGATTAAACGAGAATTTACCAGTTTGAAGTTTGATCTGTATTTTATGAGGAGTTACGATGAGGGATTACGTGAAGAAGCCCGCCACGACGCATGCGTGTCATTCTTCAAAGCAGCGGTGTGAAATCACAGATAACTGTAATGACTAAACATAGTAAGATTAAAGAGATACCAGTTAAGTATATGATCAAGGGTGGGAGCGGAGGGCACGTAATCCCTCATCGTAACTCCTCATTAAATACAGATCAAACTTCAAACTGGTAAGTTCTCGTTTAATCTTACTATTTTACTTCGGAGTCACGTGAGTGACTACGTGAAGATTTTAAAGCTCTGTGATTTCATGCCGTGGAAACGAGTCCATGCATCACGTCTGCCTTGATGACTGTAGGAGGAATTGTGTTAACATAATTTGGACATGAATTCGACATTGAAATCATAAAATTTGTTAACACAAAATTATAACCCTTTTTATGGGTTTAAATGAATTTACAAAACTTAAAATTGTTTCTGCAAACGTTCCAGGTTTCATTACTGGTTTGTTGTAAAATAATTTGAATGTTTTTTCCCCAGACCATCCTGCTGCCTTGAGGATTTGGTCCATTGGTACATCCAACTGTATCGCTGCCGATGTAGCTGCAGCCCTGGTGGAATGAGATTTTAAAATATTAGTATCCACCCCAGCCTGTGTTAGCACCTGTTTCAGCCATCTTGAGATGGTCTGGACCGTCACTCTTTTGTGTGGTTGCTTGTGGCTGACCAAAAGTGCCTTCTCATTGCCTCTTAGGATTTTCGTTGTCTCCATGTATAACGACAGATGTCTTACTATACAGAGACGGTCACCTGTTGGGTATGACCTAAATTGTATATTGAGGCCTGCTGATCCCTGTCTGTTCTGCTTTACTAACTCATAGATATGAAACGTAATATTTTCTGTTGAGGAAGTCATGTTGTCCAGTCTTAGTTTATGCAGTGACTGTACCCTCTGTGCCGTGACCAATGCCATTAGCATGACTGTTTTTAATGTCAGTCTGTGTAGGGACAGAGCTGTTGCTGGAGACCAATTCCTGAGCATCTTCAGGACAATACTTACATCCCATATTTGGGAGTACCTGGTTCTTGGGGGATTAGTATTAAAAATTCCCCTCATAAGTTTTGTTACCAGTGGGTGAGTCCCAACAGAGTAACGCTCTGTCCCCTGCCATAGGTAAGTCGATAGGGCACTTCTGGCGCAGTTGATGGCACTGTAACTGAGCCCCTCATCATAGTGGAGGCCTGCCAGATATTCCAGAACAGACGGGATGTTCATGTCTCTGTAGGTGATGTTGTTTTTATGGCAGTACATCTCCCACTTCCTGATATAGACCAGATACTGTTTTTTGGTTGACTGTCTTTGGGCCGCTGAGATCATGTTCACTGTTCGGTCCATCAGTCCCAGTTGTAGTAGAGGTGTTTTTAAACTCTACAAATTAATAAGTTCAAATGTTTATGGCATGGGTGGCTATCCCTTGTTACGGGATGTAGCAATAAATCTGGTCTATGTGGGATGGTGATACATGGTTCTAATACCATGTTTAATACCACTGGGAACCATGGTTGAGTAGGCCAATCGGGTACTACCAAAATACCAGACGCAGAGTCTTGTTGTATTTTCCTTAATACCCGACTGATGAGGCAGAAAGGAGGGAATGCGTAAATAAACAATTTCCCCCCAATGCAGCGAAAATGCATCTGTCGCCGCTGGCCCTAGGGTCTGGTTCCCATGAAACATAATTTGATAACTGGTGGTTAAGTCTGGATGCGAATAGATCGATATCTGGTGTTCCATATTTTGCTGTAATATCAGCAAATACTTTTTTATTCAACATCCATTCGGTGTTTTTATTAAATTTGCGTGACCTGGTGTCCGCCACTAAATTTAGTCTTCCTGGTAGGTAAGTGGCTGATATCCAAATATCTCTCTGGATACACCATTACCAAATTGTATTAGCCAGATTGTCACATGATGTCGATTTGTTTCCACCCATGTGGTTAATGTATGCTACCATGGTGGTATTGTCTATCTGTAGTCTAACATGCTGGTGATATGACCCAGTACAATATGACTTTAGGCCATGGAATGCACCCAATATTTCCAGGTAGTTTATGCCCAGTGTGAGTAATAATGATGCCTCCTGAGCAGTCCATCTACCTCCACAGCTGGTGATGGTATTGGTGGCTCCCCACCCAAGTGCACTGGCATCAGTTTGTAGTACCATGGAAGGGTTACTGACAATGATTGGATTGGAACAAAGCCAGATCTATCCACCATTTTAGTTCCATTTTAGCTTTGATTGGTAGTTTCATAGGTCTGTCAAAGTGACCTGCATTAATTTTGAGTGCTTGTATTTTTGCTCTAGGTAAGTTTTGGTAATGTATAGGTCCAATTGTGTGGCTGGAAAGGCAGCCACCATTTTGCCAATTACTTTTGCTACCAATCTGATGGATGGTTTGCTGATGTCAATGAGGTTATTGCAAGCCTCTATTAAATCTCTAGCCTGTTTTGTGGCTGTTACAGTTTGTTTGGCCAATTCCAAAGTTTTGCCCACAATGAGTAACATCTGTGGTCATCTCGTATAGGCACTGAATAGTAAGCATCTTTTAAATCGATGCTGGCCATGAAGTAACCTTTGGAAATTAATTGTTTAGCAGTAACAAAGGTTTCCATTTTGAAGTGAATATATTGTACAAATGTATTCAATTTTGTCAGATCTATGATGATGCGACAACCGCCATCTTTTTTGTTTTTGGTAAATATATTGGACATGAATTCTAATGGTTCGTGTTGAGTTTTCTCAATTACACCTTTTACGTAAAGCCGCTCCAGTTCAGCTTGCGCTTTTGATTTTTCTTTATCAGAAAGCACGAACATTCGGTTCGGTATATGTTGAACTGGAGGGCTGTACTTGTGTATAAACTCTATTGTATATCCCTGGATACTGCTTAAGATGTAAGTATCGGTTGTTAACATGCTCCATGCATTCAGAAAAGAGTGTAATCTCCCCCCAACCTCCATGCTCCCTGTATTTTGTAGGGAACCAGACCCACCTACCTCCATAGTTACCAGTGGCAGGTTTACTTCTTTTTTGTAGGTTCTTCGCTGCTGTTGTTGCGCTGGTGTCTGGATTTTCGGTTTGGTTGGCGTTGGAGGTCCCCGCATCTTCCAAGAAGGCCGGCCTGGGCCATGGCCTAAAAAGACTCGTGTTTTGAGTACCGGGCCTTCGAGCTTTCACCAGTTCTGCTGGTGGGTGCGTAGGGGTGCTGTCTTTGGCTGTAGTGGGTTTTTGTTGGAGTCCCTTTTATTAGTCCCAGGATTTTTGCTTCCTCATCGAGCTCCTTGACTTGCTTCGATAGGTTGCCTCCAAACAATAGTATTGGTGGTTTTGTGGTCCCAGGTTTGCACAGTCCCTGCACCCCTTGCACACTTGTCTTTCCTTCTGCGGACCCTTCTTCCAGGTCAGCCCAGAACTGACCCGCAGTGCTCCCCTCTGATGAGGTAGAAGCACTGTGCAGCCCTTCAAGAGGTACTGCTGTGGGTTTATCATAGGGCCCACAGTGACCCGACTCCATCTCCCGGAGTCTGTCACATTGGAGCAAATGCTCCACACACCGCTCCATCCGGCTCCAGCGCTCTCGGTCGCTGGCCGCCCGCGGTTGTTCAAAGTGGGACTCCTCTGAGTGCACGACCTTGTTTGTTTTGTGTCTAGCCTTACTGCCCGGCCGCGTGGATCTGGCCGGTGCGGAGGCGACATCGGGCACAGCTGATCCCACTGTCGGTGATCCGAGTGTCGTTGGCTGCTGCTGGCTGCCTGCTGCTCCGCGGTCCTCCCTCACCAGCTTTGTCGCAGCCCTCCGGTGCAGAGGCGACATCGGGCACAGCTGATCCCATTATAGGTGATTCAAGTGCCGCTGGCCGCTACTAGCCCACCAGCTTTGTCGCAGCCTGTTGGTTTCTCCACCTGTAATCAGCATGGGAAAACACAAAAAGACCGCAGCTCTTACCTGCAGGTCCTGGGTTTAAATTGTCGCTACGAGGGAACGTCGTTCCACCCCGCCTCCTGCCATTTTCGACTTGTCAAAAGTCGACGGCCCCATTCTGAATAGTCTCCCGCCCGGCCGTGGTGTTCTGGCCAGCGCGGGACCAAAAGTCGGCACAGCTGATCCCTTACGGGACTTGTGCCTTCAGCTGCTGCTGGCTCCCGCAACTTCGCGGTCCTCCCCAGCCAGCTTCACTCGCAGCACTTGTGGACACTATTTTGTCCAGCTTCCCCCCCTGTGTAAAAACAGCGCGGGGACAAAAACTACCGCAGAGTAAATCACTTACCTGCAGGTCGCGGTTTCAAACTTACCGCTGCGGGGGAACGCTCCACCCCGCCTGTCGTTTTGCAAGCGTGAAAGCGATATGACACGCATGCGTCCTGGCGGGCTTCTTCACGTAGTCACTCACGTGACTCCGAAGTAAAATAGCAAGTAAGTCAGATTCCAAATCTCAGTAGTGGGCACTGATCTGTTCCAGTCTTACAGAAATAAAATGTGTTCATTCCCAAACCCCCTCCACTGAGAATAACAAGACTTCAAAATAAGTTTATGTTACGGGAGCAGAATTAGGCCATTCGGCCCATCAAGTCTATTCCGCCATTCAATCATGGCTGATATATCTTTCTTTCTCAACCCCATTCTCCTGCCTTCTCCCCATAACCTTGACACCCTTACTAATCAAGAATCTATCGATCTCCGCCTTAAAAATATCCATTGACGGCCTCCACAGCTCTTTGTGGCATTACAAATAAACATTATATTAACAGTTTAATGAATAAAAATGATGAAAGACTGAATACTTATGACACTGAATACTTATACTTATGGAGGAGGACTCAAGCAACACCAATCACCATTAAGGGCACTGTGGTGGAGGTGGTCGCTAACCACAGGTACCTTGGGGTGCAGCTTGACAGTGAGCTGAACTGGAAGTGTCATATGGAGGCGGTGTACAGGAAGGGACAAAGCCGACTGTATTTTTTAAGGAGGCTGAGGTCATTTAACATCTGCCAACCCCTACTGTGCAGTGTCTACCATTCAGTGGTGGCCAGTGCTCTGTTTTTTGCTGTGGCCTGTTGGGGAGATGGCGCCCGCATAGCGGACAAAAACAGACTGGACAAGCTAATCAGGAAGGCCGGCTCAGTGGTCGGGGCTGAGCAACGAACGGTCCAGCAGGTGGCAGTGGCCAGAACTCTGAACAAACTGGGTTCAATAATGACCAACCCCACTCACCCACTCCATGCCCTGAAGGTGATCAAGAGCAGCATCTTCAGTCAGCGGCTGATTGCACCAATGTGCAAAACTGAGAGACATAGGAAGTCCTGTTTACCAGCTGCTATAAGGTTATATAATGCGCATAAATAACTCCACTTTTTTTAAATTAATTGTATTTTAACTTGTATTTTAACTTGTATTTTAACTTGTTAAGTATGGAAGCCATTTGAGGAAATGTGTGGTGTTATGTCTGTCTTGAAGCTGTCGTGGCACTGTAATTTCCTGTAAAGGATTATTAAAGGTATAATCAATCAATCAATCAATTAATCAATCAATCAAACTACAGTATTTAGTTAGATGAAATGTAACAAAGGCGGGGGGGGAAGCAAGCGACTAAACCCAAAGCATATTGTCACTGTAATACTTCAGCGAGGACTATCAATATAAATTCAATTAGTTTGCATTTTATTCTGTAGTGTTCTATTCTTGTTTATTTCCATGACATGGTGGGATAATGCTCTTGATGTACTGGCGTTTGTTCCCAAACAATCTTCCTTATCCCGATGCAACTTCAAGTAATTACCAAAGTGAAACATTTTCAGATTCTGTGGTGTTGTTATGAAAGGACTCAAAGTGGGTGAACTTCTATTTATATATGTATATGATTCAAATATAGGGATCTAGAACTCGACTGGGGAACAACAACTTTAAACTAGCGTGGTTAAAAAATTGTGGGAAAATAATCCATCTCTTTCTTCACGCCCACTCTGACAGCTATTTATTCATAAAATGAAATGGTTCACAGTTCACAGTTTGCAAAAAAAAATCTGCAGTTGTAGGTTACTTTTACATTTTAGTTGCTCACATTGTAAACATGCCTGCTACAATCTAATGTTTGTACACTATGATTGCTGGGTTGTGTGTGTGTGCCTGAGTGTGTGCGCATGTGTGTGTTTGTGCATGTGTGTGTCTGTAACTCATCAGGAAGGCTGGCTTCGTCCTGGAGGCGGAGTTGAATTTATAGGAGGTGGTCTTGGCAGGGAGGATGCTCCTCAAACTGCGGAGCATCTTGGACAATACAGCTCACCCCCTCCGTGACACACTGGGGAGGGGGGGGGGCACGATGAAGAAGAATTTAGGCATGCTGGCCTTCATCAGTTGGGGCAATTAGTTTAGATATTGTGTTGCAGTTGTATAAGATGTTGGTGAGGTCACACTATGACTATTCTGTTCAGTCTTTCTCATTCTGCAATAGGAAAGATGCCATAAGGCCTGAAGTAATGCAGAAAAGATTTGTGAGGATGTTGCCTGGACTCGAGGGACTGAGTTATGGGGAAAGGTTAAACTGAGTAGGACTTTATCCCTTGAGCATTGGGAAACGGAGGATTGATCTTATAAATCACAAGGGGGCATAGATAGTGTGAATGCAAACAGTCTTTTTTCTAGGATTGAGGAATAGAATTAATTCATTATTTGCTTCCCAGAATAGAGGTTAGAGGTTTAAGATGAGAGGGGAAAGTTTTAATCAGAACTTGCGAAACAACTTCTTCACACAGATGATGGTATGTATATATAAGGAGCTTCCAGAGGAGGAATAACAACATTTAAAAGACAATTAGAAACATTTCTATGTTTCTATGTTTCTAATTGGACAGGTTTATGGAAAGGAAAGGTTTAGGGGGATAAGAGTCAAACATGGGCAAATGCAACTAATGTAGATAGGAATATTGGTTGGCATGGAGGACTTGGATCGAAGTGTCAATTTCCATCCTGTTAGACTCTGTGAGACAAAGAGATCTCTGATGAGTTTATGTATAGGAAAGAACTGCAAATGCTGGTTTAAATCGAAGGTAGAGACAAAATGTTGGAGATAAAGTTAGTGTTTTACCTTCATTAGATTTCACACACATTTCATATTTTTCATTAAATATAAAGGTCATCATAAACTCATCAGGGTAGGCACAAAATGTTGGAGTAACTCAGCGGGTCAGGCAGCATCTCTGCCTCAGCGTCACCCATTCCTTCTCTCCAGAGATGCTGCCTGACTCGTTGAGTTACTCCAGCATTTTGTGTCTACCCTGATGAGTTTATTATGAATTATATATTTAATGAAAAATATGAATTGTGTGTGAAATCTAATGGAGGTAAAACAATAACTTTATCTTACTGGTTCATTGGGTTGGGCTGGTGGATGAAAAGCATCAGAACCAACAAGATATTTGCCTTGTGAACCATTGATCATTTCAGGTTGGACTTAGTGTTCTATTTTGTTTGCGTCCAATACTCGATGGAATTTAATACAGAATGCCATTAATTATTTTAAACTGCAGCTATAATTGCACAATCTTCCAGTTTCATATCTAAGCATTGACAATATTCTCTTCCATAAGACAAGCTCATGGAAGAGAACAAATCAGTGAGTAAATAATATTTAGACAACTAACTATTTGTCTGAGGCCAAATAGTTAGGCCATACAGGCTAAATATTGGTGAGTGGGCTGCCACATAAAGCCCAGACTCTGAGAGGTGTTTCATTACATTGATTGTGCATGATAAGAACTCTTTCCTGTAAAAGGAGTGTAAAATGAAGGGAAGGGTTTGCTGGGATTTATAGATTGTTTTTAGTTGAATTCATTCAGGGGTGAACATCTGTACTTGTGCCAAATTCACCAAAGGCAAAAGGGAGGTATGGCGTGACACAAGGCAGGTTCAGACTGGTTTCTTCCATGAGTTGTCAGCAGCAGGAAGGGCTGAGAGGAATGTCCCTGTTTCTCAATCAGCTGGCTTTTCAGCTGGTTCTTCAGCTCTCCCAGGATGTAAGAAATATTCTGCTTGGGGTGGGGTGCAGATAAGATCGACTAGGATTAGCAGTTTTGGGATAAGCTTTTGAAGGAAAAGGGTTGGGGGGTTTTTTGTCCACTATTACGGACATCGTTAAATACTAGCAGATCCTACATTTTTGTTTTTTGTTTCATTTTTGTTCACAAATCATTTCTCATCTTGAGCACCTTCCCATGTCAGTTTTTTTTAATTAATTTGAACCGAGCATCTTTTGCCCCACAGTTGTGGTTGAACTTTATACATAGTTCTAGAATTCATTAATTTATTTTTTCCTTTAACAATTGCTATTTAGGTACATTGATTGAATGTTTTTTTCTCAAGGTGGAATCCTTAAATGTCGATCTTCTATTATCACAGATCACTCTACTACTTGTGTAGAGAGGGCACAGCAGAGCATGAGAAGGTAGAGTGAAGCAATGAGAGATTTGTCTCTCTGGCCAACGTCCCCGTCTCCGAGATCTCAGTTACATTCATTAAGTTACATACATTTATTCACCGCAAAATGGCGGCGCCCTGGTTGACTGCGGCTGCATTGACTCTCGTTAGGGATAGCGGTAAGTTTTCTAAGGTCCGGCTTCATAACTTGCAGCGGTCATGGGGCATTACTGAGATTACAACGGTTAAGCAGTAGAGACTACGTTGACGTTGAACTCGAGGAACGCCTGCACTGTCCCAGACTGCTGTGTCGGGAGAACCCAGCGGCCTGCAGAATTGCGGAGACATTCACAAACACTGGCCGCTACAGAAGAACACGGAGGCGGCGCTACAGAAGACAGAAGCGGGGCTGTCGAGGGGGGCTAACGGCGAGGCTAAAGGCTAACCCGTGGAGGACACCGCTCCCATTCGTTCTCCTGTCGAATGTCCGCTCTCTGGAAAATAAAATGGATTATATACACCTGGATCTCACAATAAAAAGGGAGGTGAGTGACTGCTGCGTTATAGCTTTTTTTTTAAATTTTTTAAATTATTTTTATTAGAAGTACGGTAAATTACAATAACACACAACACATATATCTTAATACATTTTTTGTACCGCTTCATTTTTTTTTTTTAAAGCTTTAAGAAAAAGATAGAAGTAAGGAAAGTAAAGAGTTGTGAAGTGCAAGAGAGTGTTGGGAAAAGAAAGCCCCTTAGAAAAGAAGTTAGAGAAGGAAGTAAAGTAAGAAAGTAGACCCTAGAAAAGAAAGAAAAAGAAAGTAAGGACAATCGCTCTATTATAACATTAAACTCCGCAGAAAGACTACCAACCAAGTCTGTTTTTGTTGTTTTACCTCCCATTGCCAGGTCCTGATACCATTTATTTATTTATTTATTTTTAAAATTACTATTGCACCTCATGCTTGTAATAGGTCCATAAACGTAGACCACGTCTTTTGGAATTGGTCTGCTTTACCTGCTAAGAGGAATCTCACCTCTTCCAGATGTAATGTTTCAAACATATTTGATGTCCACATTTTTATTGTTGGTGTGGGCGCATTTTTCCAGAATTTAAGTATGAGCTTTTTTCCCATTATTAGCCCGTAATTGAGTAAATTCTTCTGATACACGTTTAATTCAGGGATACCTTCCGATATCCCAAAAATGATCCATTCTGGTTTTGGTACCAGTTTTATTTTAATTAATTTTGAAAAAATATCAAATATTCCATGCCAGAATTTTTGGATTTTTGTACAAAAAACAAAAGAGTGCGCTATGGTAGCTTCTTGACACAGACATTTATCACAGATTGGTGAAACATTAGGAAAGATTTTATTTAATTTAGTTTTTGAATAATATAGTCTATGTAATGTTTTGAATTGGATAAGCGTATGTCGTACATTGATCGAACATTTATGCACCTGTAGTAAATGATTATCCCAGCTCTCTTTTGAAATTTTTATAGCTAATTCTTGTTCCCGGTCTCTTCTAATTCCATCTGTTGTGGGTATTTCTATGTTTAAAATGATATTATATAAGTACGATATTAAGTTAGCTGATTCCGCCTTTGTCTTCATTGCTTCATCCAGTAAGTCGGAAGTATTTTATGATAGTCTTTTGTGTATTTTTTCAAATAATCACAAATTTGAAGATATTTAAAATATTGGTTATTTTTCAAATTATATTTCAGTTGTAGTTGTTGAAATGATAGTAATTTTCCCACTTCATACAGATCTTCGAGCGTTTTGATTCCCATTCTTTCCCATTGTATAAATGATTTGTCTATGATTGTTGGTTTAAACGATGGGTTATTGGCTATTGGTATTGAGAGAGATAGGTTTCTTAATTTTAGATTCTGTTTTATTCGTTTCCATGTTCTAATTGTGCTATGTATAATTGGGTTTTTATTATAATTTTTATTATTCAGATTTATTGGTGAGAGGATAATCGCTCCTATATTACTCGGGGAGCAGTCCCCTTTTTCCATTACAATCCAGTCCGCCTGCTGGGCAGAATTGTCCAGCGGGTGAATCATATTTTTAATATTTACTGCCCAATTATAATACATAAAGTTAGGGAGCGCTAGACCCCCCCACTCTTTTCGTTTATTAAGGTGTGTTCTTTGTATTCTATGGGGTTTATAATCCCATATGAAATTTGTAATGTCTGAGTCCAATTTTTTGAAAAACTTTTTTGGGAGATATATAGGTATTGATTGAAATAGGTATAGAATTTGTGGTAAGAAAATCATTTTTATAGCGTTTATTCTGCCTATTAAGGACATCGGAAGTGTTTTCCAGAATTTAATCAAATTATTTAATTTCTTAAGTAGGGGTTAGCTTTGACAGAGACATGGCTAAACCCATCTGTACCTGATGCGGCTGTTAGCTTAGGGGGGCTAACAACTTTCCGGCTCGACAGGGACACTGTTTTGACTGGTAAATCCCGGGGTGGGGGTGTGTGCATCTACACAAACAACAGCTGGTGTAATAATGCTACCGCTGTTTCCAGCCACTGCTCTCCGGACATAGAGTTTTTGACTGTGAAATGCAGGCCATTCTATCTGCCACGGGAGTTTACTGTGGTTAGCATTACTGCTGTATACATCCCCCCCGCAGCCAACACTAAGGAGGCTCTGCGTATTCTCTACCGTTCCATCAGTGAGCTGCAAAGAAATCATCCAGAGGGCGTTGTCATTGTTGCTGGGGACTTTAACCAGGCCAACATGAAGACTGTCCTCCCTCATTTCCATCAATATGTGGACTTTGCTACACGTGGAGAGAATACGCTGGACCGGGTCTACAGTAACATCAAGCAGGCTTTCAGAGCTGTACCCCGGCCTCACCTCGGCTCCTCTGACCACCTCTCTGTAATGCTCATCCCAGCCTATAAGCCCCTGCTGATCAGAGAGAAACCCACTGTGAAGCAGGTTAGAGTCTGGTCTGAGGGAGCTACAGAAGCACTCCAGGACTGCTTTGAGTGCACGGACTGGGACATGTTCAGGGCAGCAGCCACTCACAACCAAAACATCAATGTGGATGAGTATGCCATGTCAGTGTCGGGATACATACAGAAGTGCATGGAGGACGTCACTGTCATCAGGAACATCACAACCCGGGCCAACCACAAACCTTGGATTACTGCAGAGGTGCGTGCCATGCTGCAAGCACGAAATGCGGCTTTTAAATCTGGTGATTTGGGGGCTCTGGAACAGCGAGAGCCAACCTCAACCGCAAAATTAGGAAAGCAAAGCGCGCCCACGGACAGAAAATCCAGGGTTTCTTCCAGGATGATACCAACACCAGGAACATGTGGGAAGGCATCCGGGCCATAACAAACTACAAGGCCCCTCAGATGTCTTGTAAGGATGACACAGACTTTCTAAATGAACTAAATAATAATTTCGGCAGGTTTGAGGCACTGAACACCACTACAGTGAGGAAATTAGAGCCACAACCAGGAGAACAGACACTGTATTTTGAAACTGCTGAAGTCCACAAAATCCTGGAGGGTATTGACCAGCGAAAGGCAGCCGGACCGGATAACATACCGGGCGTCTGCTTAGGGGATGTGCCGACCAGCTGGCTCTGGTTCTGACAGACATTTTTAACATCTCCCTGAACCAGGCCATTGTTCCATCATGTTTCAAGACAGCCACCATCATACCAGTTCCCAAAAAGTCTACAATAACCTGCCTGAATGATTACCGCCCCATAGCACTCACACCAATAATAATGAAGTGCTTTGAGAGGCTTATTAAGCAGCACATGGTCTCTAAACTCCCGTTTTGACCCGTTCCAGTTTGCTTATCGCCCGAACCGCTCCACAGAGGATGCTATTTCCTCTGTAGTCCACCTGAGCCTACAACACCTGGAGGAGAGGGACACCCACGTGCGGATGCTGTTTGTTGATTTCAGCTCAGCATTTAACACGATAATCCCCCAGCATCTGGTGAGCAAACTGGCACCCCTAGGTTTCAATACCATACTATGCAACTGGATCCTGGATTTCCTTTCTGAAAGACCCCAGTCTGTGCGGGTGGGGAAGAACACCTCCTCGGTCATCACACTGAGCACCGGCTCCCCTCAGTGCTGTGTCCTGAGTCCGCTGCTCTTTACATTGATGACACATGACTGTGTCGCCAGGTCCACTATTAACCATATCATCAAATACGCGGATGACACAACAGTAGTGGGCCTCATCCGCAATAACGACGACCAGGCATATAGAGAGGAGGTGGAACAGCTGGTGAGCTGGTGCAGCAGGAACAACCTTCTCCTAAATGTGAACAAAACCAAGGAGATTGTCGTCGATTTCAGAAGGAAAATTCAGCCCAGTCACACTCCACTTTGCATCAACAACTCAGCAGTGGAGCAGGTGGAAAGGATCAAGTTCCTGGGGGTGCATATAACGGACACCTTAAACTGGCCCACAAACATTATATCTCTGGCAAAACGGGCACAGCAGCGGTTGTACTTCCTCCGCAGGTTGAGAAGTTTACACCTCCACCCTCCCATCCTCGCCACTTTCTACAGAAGCACAATTGAGTCGGTCATGACCAGCTGCATCTCTACGTGGTGCGGCAGCTGTACAGCTGCGGACTGGAAGTGCCTTCAGAGAGTGGTGAGGACAGCGGAAAAAATCATTGGGACTTCTCTTCCTTCCATCATGGACATGGGGTACAAGCGCTGTCTGATTAGAGCTAAGGGCATTATCAGAGCCCCCACACACCCACAATTTGGACTGTTTATACTGCTTAACTCTGGGAGGAGGTACCGCAGTATGAAGAGCGGGACAACCAGGTTCTGCAACAGCTTCATCCCCCAGGCCATAAGATTACTGAACAATCAACAAAACCGAGGCTAGAACTTTTTAAATATCGACACTTTTTAAAAACTTTTTATATATATTTATTTTACAGAACCATGCACATGAGGCATTTTTATGGACGCACCTAGCACTTTTACTTTTACTATTTACCTGATTTGGAGAGTCAAATGCAACAAAATTTCGTTCAAGGTGCACTATGTCTAGGTGTATATCTGAATGACAATAAAGTTTTCATTCATTCATTCATTCATTCATTCATTCATTAAGCATGTTCAACTCACCCTTCACCAGACTCCTATAGATACCCTATTCCCATCTCTTTTACAGGAACAGATTATCTTTCCCTGAAAGAGGGAAATTATTTAAGGAGATGGGTTCAAAGCCTCCATGAGAAAGTACAACATCTTCTTGTTAGCAGTCGTTTTGGGTTTGTGGATGATACAATGCCTTGTGAATATCTGGCTCATGACCACACAAAGAAGTATTCAGGAGAGAATCTTGAGCCCATGTCCCAGGAACACAGAGATGTTCAAGTTGTCAAGTTCAAGTGAGTTTATTGTCATGTGTCCCTGATAGGACAATGACATTCTTGCTTTGCTTAGCACACAGAACATAGTAGGCATTTACTACAAAACAGATCAGTGTGTCCATATACCATAATATAAATATATCCGGAATCAGTGGAAAAGGCTCCCGGCCTCATAAACTACTCACCTTAACATCCCTCCAGGCACCGCCACCCCATCAGTGGGAGAGTCTGAGGATCCCATGATCATCGTCACTTCAGAAACCACAGAGCTAGAAGGGGTAACCAGTCATTGATCCATCCAAAAGAACAGCTAACAAGAAGATGAATTGTGAATTATAATTATTCTCAATGGTGCTCTTAATTTTCAGCATATCTTATTGGCTTAAATCTAACTATTTTAAACTGCCCAGGGTGAAAATAAGATGTCATCCACCTTTCTACATTTCTCCCCTAGTCTAAAAAAATCCCAATTTCCTCTTTAGTCTGAAAAAAGTTTCTAACCTCACAAGACCCCTGTCCCAATGAAATTGTGGGTAATAATCAGTACTTACGCCCCTTGGTCATATAAAGGTCCATTGTAAATAGAGTTCTAGATTGAAGAAAGTAACCTAAAATGATAATGGTGTTATTTTCTCTGCTTCAAATATCATCTAACAGTGATTCCAATATCATCTAACAGTGCTAATTCAAGAAATTATATCAGCTTTGAAAGTACATGAAATAAAATATTTTACTCAGACCCATTATTTTTGGCATAATAACTCAACACACCAACCATTCTGCAAGATGGGAGAATCACAGAATCACCAAAACCCACTCGTGTGGAAACAAATTCAGGTTACAATGAATGTCAACTGATGTATTTGGTTACTGAATTTGAATACCAGTACGCCTTCCCACCCAACAAGGGCTGTAACTGTTCAACAAGATAACTCACCTTAAACTCTCAGTTAAGGATGGGTAATAAATAGAGACTACTCAGGTGGTGTCTTTGTTATAAACATAACGAAAGTAACAGTTCCACTTCCTGAATTCAACAAGCCAACAAACTGACACACTAATGAAAAGAGGAAAAGCTGGAAACACTCAGAGGATCAGGCAGCGTCTGTGGAAAGAGAGATAGTTAATGTTTCAGGTTAGGGGGATTTTCGTCAAAGACAGGCGTCCTCCTTTAACTGTTGAACCCCTAAATCTATGCCATGATGAAGTCATGTGGTGAATTCTAAGATATTGTCCAAAAAGTAATGATGGAATAGTTGATGTATAAGTATAAAGTGCAACTTGGAGTGGGACATGAAGAAGTTGGCATACCCACAACAATGGAAAGAATGGGAGGGATGCTGAATGGAGATTATGCCAGAGTAACTTATGCCAGAGTAACTTTGGAGAGTTGGTGCCATGTTCATAAGTCATAGGAGCAGAAGTAGGCCATTCGGCCCATTGAATCTACTCCGTAGACTATGCGCCGTGGACTATCGTACATTCTACAGACACAGTGGTCTAGCCACGGAATGAATAGGATATTGATCCTGGACAGAAGGCTGCTAAGAAAGCCCAATATTCTCACCGAGTTGGACAAAAGTACACATGTGATTTGAGAGCTTAAAACAGATGGCTACTATCCATCACACTCTGACTGGACAATGAAGATGTTTCAACAAGTCAAGAGGTGGGCTAGAATGACCAATCCTTGCCCAAACACAATGGCAATATATTCGTTAACATTAAGATGAATGACCATTTCAAATACATACAGTACATTACATAAAAAAGTGTAACTTGCTAGACAGAGCACTTTATCATTCAGAACATCTGATTTAACACAGGCAAGACCCTATTAAAATCACACAGTAAAGGGATTCATGGACTGCTGCATTTAATATGTTGAAAATGTTGCAATGTGTCATTTGCACCAATAAGAGTCATGCCTCAAACATTCTAAAAGGGAAATCACCAGCAGAAATGACTGGAATTCTGATTTGAACAGACATGCAGAAAGTAACTGCCCTCATGCCTGCTGGATTACCAGGTATACTCACTTTCATTGATCTGTTTCGCCACCTCTAACCCACACCCTGCACGCCCATTCATTGTCAATTTCACCAAGAGGTTTGTGTTCAAAGGCGTGCCTATAAATGAATTATTTTGTCATCCATTTGATTTATAATGCACAATTCACATTTGCGATATTTCTTACACACAGAATCTTTCCTGTCAGTGAAACAATTAACCATACTACATACTTCTACATTCTCATTCCAGGGACCCACACACCTCTGCTCAGAATATCCGATCTTGAGATCAATCCTTGCGTAGGTTAGATAATGCATTTTTAGTCTTCATGAAGACTTTGGTCAATGAGTGTGGCTCTGCGACTCAGCAGGTAGTGCCACTAGCTCATAGCTTAGGCAACCCATATCCTGACCTCCAATACTGTCCATATGCAGTCTGCCTGTTCCCCCTGTGTCTGAGTCATGGGATTGCAGGGAGAATAAAATGTGATGAGTATAGTGTGTTAATAGATACTTGATAGTCAGTGTGGGCTCTACAGGCTGAAGGGCCTATTTCTATGCTGTATGATTCTAGCTTAAACTTTCTTAAACTCAACGATGACAAGACAAAAAAAATTATTACTTGGATCAAAAACCTTTAGATTGCTGGCTAAAGCCCCTGTCCCACTTTCATGACCTAATTCGTGACCTCTGACGACCTTAAACGACCTAAAAAAATCAAGGTCGCGGTAACCTACGACCTCCTACGACCTTCCACGACTATGACTACGGACTCCTACGACTATGTTGAGGACCTCCCACGACTATGTTGAGGACCTCCCACGACTATGTTGAAGACCTCCCACGACTATGTTGAAGACCTCCTTCGACCTCCTTCGACTATGTTGAAGACTGGCTTCGACCATGTACATGTTACTGCTGTTTGCAGTAGCCCTTTTGCTTCAGCAGCCTTTTAAGAAAGGCAGAAGGGGAAGAGCAAGGGTGAAGAGGAAGCACAAGAAGAGGTCTCAATGGGTGAATGGAGATGATGTGATGGACTGTCCCAGTACACCAGATGACTGGAAGAGAGTGGCGCTGGGCTTTGACAAAAGATGGAACTTTAAGCACACATTTGGGGCAGTGGATGGCAAGCATGCCATTCTTGTCCCTGTCCCTGTACCCCTCATTTTCCTTTTCGTACAGGATGGCATTCTGCTGGAACCATTCCTCAAGGTCCCCCTCCTGCTGCCTGGTGAAGGTGTAGGGCATAAGCTTCCTCCAGCCCTCCCTCACCACCAATGGGGCATCTGCCTCTGATGCTGTGTCAGACACAGGAGAAAGGGCTGCTTCGCTGCCTTCAAATGAGGCAGTGAAGGATGGGGTGGTGGTGGGGACATATACTACCACCACGGTCTCCTCCTCCAGGGGTCTCTCATGCAGGGCTACCTCCTCCTGCACTATCACCTCGTGTGGCATCACCTCCTGCCACTCCTCCTCTTGGATGGGCACAACTGCATGGCCGTTTTTTTTTAGGGTTGTGCCCTCCCCATGCGCTGCTGCCTTTTTGGTGCCATCTCTATAACACAAGTCTCCGCTCCAAAAAACTCTCCAGCTATGAATGAACATGCCTTGGAGTGACGGAGGTGACGTTTTGCTGTTTAAATAACCTTTTTTTTCTACTGACCTTTCTTTCACCCCGGAGCTATTACCTTCACCTGCCTCTGACCACCTACGACTAGCTACGACCTACCTACGAGTAAAAAGTATCGATTTTTTCCATGCCGATCTTTTTTTTACTCATGAACATTTTTTATCAGGCTAGAAAAAACGCCGCGACCTACTTGATGCCACGAGTACCTACGACTAGCATCACGACCTGTTACGACCTACCTACAGGACACCCGGGAGGGGAAGGGGATGGCCCAGCAGCAACTTAACAGACCCGGGCCCGACCCCGACCACGGACGAACTACATGCCTGCACACAACACAGCACCACAGTTGCCGAGACTGTTTATAGCAAGCGACCTATGACCTGGGCATGCGCAGTCGGAATACCAAACTCACTTATTACGCCCCCAAGCTGTGGAATACGCTACCCAGGGCTATGAGAGACGCCCACTCAGTTGACATCTTTAAATTGCAGCTGAAAACTTTTTCAAGCTTTTAACTGACTTCCTTTGTCCTTTTACATTCTCAATTTTATATTTTATCTATATTACTAAAACTCTGTTCTTGACCGGTTTTGGCTTTCTGTGCTGCGGTTTCCGAGAGTACGCCGCCACCTACGGCCATCATTTTTGGCCACCTCGCTCAGAGCCCCCCTCCGCCGCATGTGTGCCGAGGATTTTTCCCGTCGATGAAAATTGACAGAGATATTAATGTTTTTACAACATTCCCCATTCTCTCTGCTGCCCCTGCTGGAGGGAGGGGGAGGGACTATAAAACCAGGAAGTGGTGTGCCTCAATCAGTCTCTGCAAGTGGTGTGCCTCAATCAGTCTCTGCAAGTGGTGTGCCTCAATCAGTCTCTGCAAGTGGTGTGCCTCAATCAGAGCTTTGAATGACACTGACAAATGTCTACAGCACTGTGAGTACCCTTAAAGGGCTTTCTCACTGTGCGACCTGAAGCAAGACTTAACAAGATTTAACATCGTGGGAACCTTCTGCGATAGCAGTACGGCATTCGTGGACCACCGAGGACCTCCGTGGCGCTAACGGCAGGTAGTCGTGTGACTTGGTAAGGTCGGGAGAAAATTCAAACATTTTTGAATTTCTCCAAGAGTGCCTAGAGCACTTTTTGGTGAGCGTTGCAACATTGTATGAACGCAGTGGCCTGTGCGATATCCGTAATAACTCTTGCAGGTACCGTGGGAACTCCTGCGAACGGTGAGTAACTGAGCAGTTTGATTGTCAGTGCTTGTTTTACCTCATTGTTAAATAAATATATTTTTTACTATCAGATTGATGTCTGCAATTCTTCATTAACACATCACTACAAGATGAATGTCTCTAATGTTATAATCCCTCTCATGCTGAAACACAAAATAGTTGAAGGGAGGTGAAATAATCACATTTTCATTCTTTTTCATTTTTGAGTGTTCAGGTACCTCACTTGCTGAGCTATTTTACTCCAGCAGTTTGTGTCTCTTTTGTCCCCCCCCCCCCCCCCCAACTCCCACCCCCACACACAAATGCTGGAGAAACTCAGCGGGTGCAGCAGCATCAATGGAACGAAAGAAATAGGCAACGTTTCGGCCCGAAAAGTTGCCTATTTCTTGTGCATGTGTCGGAAGGAACAGCAGATGCCGGTTTAAAGAGAATGCTGGAGTAACTCGACGGCAGGCAGCATCTCTGGGGAGAAGGAATGGGTGACATTTCGGGTCGAGACCCTTCTGATATGCTGCTTGTCCCGCTGAGTTTCTCCAGCATTATTGTGTACCTTCGATTTTCCAGCATCTGCAGTTCCTTCTTAAACACAAATGCACCGAGTTCCTCCAGCACTTCGTGTTATGCTCAGTATTCCAGCATCCGCTGTCTCCCGCGTCTCCAATAAAACAAAACTACTGTCAAAAGGGTGAAGAATAGGGGCAGAGATAGATACATTCCTGATTAGTGCGGCTGTCAGGAGATTATGGGGAGAAGGCAAGAGAATGTGGTTGAGAGGGAGTGCCCATCTGTTACTATTAATTGGACAGTTCGGTCTGTGAAACGCAACACGCCAGCCCCGACATCCAGCCCGGTGGTCAGTCCTTTGAAGATAGACACCAGTTGCTTGGAGCAACTCAGCGGGACAGGCAGCATCTCTGGAGAGAAGGAACGGGTGGCGTTTCGGGTCGAGAGCCTTCTTCAGACTGAAAGTTTCACCTCTCAGTAGATAATAAAATAAGACAATCATCACGGTCAATGTGAGACACAGTCTTTATTCCTATTTGACAAAATAAAAAAACGACTTCTTGCACATATTGAGAGAAGGTGCATCACACCAAACAACATTTGTCTAAAAAAAAACAGATTATTCTTCAGCTCATTAAAGAGCTCGGGTGAAAAAAAACAATATAGTGTGTGAAAAAAAGTAACATCATTTGTGCCACGTGATTAACAACACTACAGTCCACGATGTTCATTCAAGATTAACGGGAAAGATCGGGAGACGGACAAGTCACTCGCACAAATAACAGAAATGCCGAGTACCGTGGGAACTCTTTATCGTGAGAACTCTTTATCGTGCGGAACTCGTGCTGGACCACGACCACTTCACTCGGGTGACATCTTGCTTCAGGTCGCACCGTGAGAACTGGCCATTAATTTGGTTTGAAAATGAAAATATGGTTAGAGGTAAAAAAGCTGCCTGCAAATGGTTGTTTGGGTTGAAGTAAAAAGGCCCTCTCTCTCCCCCCCCCCTCCTTCTCCTCTCCCCTCCCTCCCTCTCCTCTACCCCCCTCCCTCTCCTCCCCCCCTCTCCTCTCCTCCTCTCCTCCTCTCGCCTCCCCCCCTCTCCTCTCCCCCTCCCCTCTCCTCTCCCCCCCCTCTCCTCTCCCCCCTCCCCTCTCCTCTCCCCCCTTCTCCTCTCCCCCTCCCTCTCCTCTCCCCCCTCCCTCTCCACTCCCCCCTCCCTCTCCTCTCCCCCCTCTCCTCCTCTCCTCTCCACCACCCCCTCTCCTCTCCCCCCCCTTCTCCTCTCCCCCTTCTCCTCTCCCCCCTCCCTCTCCTCTCCCCCCCTTCCTCTCCACTCCCCCCTCCCTCTCCTCTCCCCCCCTCTCCTCCTCTCCTCTCCCCCCCCTCTCCTCTCCCCCCTCTCCTCTCTCCCTCTCCTCTCCTCTCCTCTCCTCTCCTCCCCCACCCCCCCCCCCCCCCCCCCCCCCCCTTCCCCCCCCCTCCTCCCCCCTCCCCCCTCTCCTCTCCACCACCCCCTCTCCTCTCCCCCCTTCTCCTCTCCCCCCTCTCCTCTCCTCTCCCCCCCTCTCCTCTCCCCCCCTCTCCTCTCCTCCTCTCCTCTCCCCCCCCCTCTCCTCTCCCCCCCTCCCTCTCCCCCTCCCTCTCCTCCCCTCCCTCTCCTCTCCCCCCTCCCTCTCCTCTCCCCCCCTCCCTCTCCTCTCCCCCCTCCTTCTCCTCTCCCCCCTCCTCTCCTCTCCCCCCCTCCCTCTCCTCTCCCCCCTCCTTCTCCTCTCCCCCTCCTCTCCCTCTCCTCTCCCCTCCCCTCCTCTCGCACCCTCTCCTCCTCCCCCCCTCTCCTCCTCCCCCCCTCCTCTCCCCCCCTCTCCTCTTCCTCCCCCCTCTTTCTCCCCCCCATCTCCTCTCCCCCCCTCTCTCTCTCCCCTCTTTTTCTCCCCCTCCTCCCCTCCAACCCCTCCCCCACCGTCCCTCCCCTAACCCCCCCCTCCCCTCCCCACCTCTCCCCCCCTCTCTCTCCTCTCCCCCCTCTCTCCTCCCCCCCCCCTCTCTCCTCCCCCCCTCTCTTCTCCCCCCCCTCTCTCTTCACTCCCACCTCCTCCCCTCCATTAGCGCGAGTGCGGGGGGGGGGGGGGGGTAGTTAGTGTGTGACGCTGCATGCCGCCTCCCCCCCCCGCCCACAACCGCACGTTGGGGGAACAGACCCAATGGGTCTGCACTAGTATTTTTATATAAATCTGTGATTTTTATGCTATTCACAGCCTATGTTCTTACTGTTTTGAATTGCATTTTTGTTTAGACCTGTATTTATGTAGAAAGCACTTTGGGTTGCATTCAATTGTATGAAAAGTGCTATACAAATGAAGTTGTTATTATTATTATTATTATTATCACACACCCCGGGTGCATGAGATTAGAATATTACTCCTTAAATATATTGGCTTTCCAATTTATTGGAGAATTCCACTACAAAATCAATTCTAAAGGGCCTGTCCCACTTGGCCGTCATTTGCACGCCATTCACGCGACCTCCAAAAATGTGGTTGTCGCGTTGTGCCGCACGGGTAGCGTGTGGGTAGCACAGGACGGGCGCATGGAGGAGTCTGGTGTTGCGCGCAGTATCGCACGGCGCTCCAGGATTTTGCGTGACGTATCGCGTACGCACACTGATAGATAGATAGATAGATAGATATAATTTAATTGCCACACAACCAAGGTCGGTGGTATTTGGGTTGCCAGCAGCGGTACAGTAATAAAGAACACACAACCACAATAAAAATTTTACACAAACATCCACCCCAGCATTCATCACTGTGGTGGAAGACACAGAGCTTGGCCAGTCCTCCTCCATTTTCCCCGTGGTCGGGACCTCCACCCTCCACAGCCGTTGCTGCGGGCGTCCAGATGGTAAGGGACAAAGTCAAAGTCAAGGTGAGTCCAGGATCGGCTCTTCCCAACCAGAGACCGCGGCTTCAGGCTGGTGTAGACCGCAGGCCGGCGGTCAAAGTTTTAAAGTACCTGCCGTGCCGCAGCCGGAAGCACCGCAGTCTGCAGGGCCGGCGGTCGAAGCTCCCCTCCAGGGGAGATGGTAAGTCCATGCCGCACCCGCGGTAGAAGACGGCCGCGGGCCGGCGGTGGAAGCTTTTTCTTCCCCCCGGGTCCTCCACGAGGGATCCCGGGCTGTAGATGCCGCACCAGTTGGAGTTCTGCAGACCGCTGCTTCAGGCTGCCGGCTGCCGCGGGCCAGCGTAACGGAGCGCTCCCCTCCAGCGAGCCCCAGTGAGGTCTCACCCGCTCCGCGCCGAGAGTCCACGCTGCGCCCGCCGCTGAAGCTCCGGGCGCGTCTCCGGGAAAGGCCGCCCGATCCTCGATGTTAGGCCACGGGGGAGGCGACCTGGAAAAAGTCGCCTCTCCATGGAGGAGGCGGCCGAAACGGTTTCCCCCTTACCCCCCCCACACCACCCCCCACACAAAACACACAAAGAAACATTAAAAACAGACTTTTAAACATACTAAAAAAAATTTTAAAAAGTAGAAAAATCACGGACACGCTGCCGACAGGCTGCTGCAGTGCAGCGCCCCCTTCCCCCTCATGCATTGGGTACGCATGCTGACGCATTGGCGTCGCACGCTGGCGTCCCGACGTCTCACGTGTACCGCCTGGTGATGCATGGTTACATCACCATGCCTAACCATGTGTCACCGAGTGCCGCAGGGTATTCTAATGACGTCACGCGCACCAGACGGCATGATGACGCGTGATTTGCGCGTAACGATGTGTTGACCTATTTTACATATGACACGTAAATGAGGCGCAAATGACGGGCAAGTGGGACAGGCCCGTAACTAATTCCCTCTTAAGGACATGCAGGTTAGAAATATTAGATCAGCATGCTCCACCTATGAAAAAATGTCTTTTGGGAGGAGCCCATTAAGGTTTGAGGAGCCCCTGGCACTTCATGTACAATACAGTCAAGCCATTATGGTGAGGTCAGAGCAGCATCTGTCAATGTGATGACTATAATAAACTACTGAACCAACACAAAGTGTGGGAACAAAATCTAAATCAGTTTATTTTGGGATTTTCTAAACAACTCCCATTGCCAAGGTAACTTGGTAGATGTTATCACAACAGTACACTAGATTCCCTCCATATAATGTGACATAATATTTTCAATAGAATCAATAATTTTATTTTGCACAATGTGAGGGAGAATGTAAGTTTGTTAATAAGGGCTATATTTTCAACATAGGATGCAACATAGACCATCTACTGTATCCAATTCTTCCCCCACTCCATCCTGTTGGTTAAATGGTGCAGCAAAAATGTTTGCATCCACTCAAACCTGACATGTTCCGCAGTGCCGATGAAGATGTGGCACCATAAAGGGGTAAATGTCCATGAGCAAGCTATTTGGCAATCAAATCTATCTCATGGAAAATATGAGTAGAAGCAGGACGTTTAGACTTTAAACTTTAGAGATATAGCGCGGGAACAGGCCCTTCTACCCACCAAGTCTATGCCGATCATTGATCGCCATGTACACGAGCACTATCCTACACACTAATGGGCATTTTACATTTACAGAAATCAATTAGCCTACAAACCTTTGGAGTGTGGGAGGAAACCGGAGCTCCTGGAGAAAACCATGCAGTCAGAGGGAGAACTTACAAACTCCGTAAAGGCAAGCACCTGTAGTCAGGAACTTCTTCTTCTTCTTCTTGCGTATGGCGTGCACAGCCTAAAGTTGTAAGGCAACTTGCTCTGTTTGATCTTCTGTTTGTTGCCGCCAGGTTGATTGCATTCGTCGAAACAGGGTGGACCACGTGAAAGTTGCAATCTCCCACCCTTAGTCAGGATCGAACCCGGGTCGCTGGCGCTGTTAGGCAGCAACTCTTCTGCTCCTCCACTGTGCCGCCATTTGGCCCTTCAAGCCTGCTCCCAATTCAATATTGGGTCTGAACCCGAAATGCCACCTATCTATGTCCTCCAGAGAAGTTGCCTGACCTGCTGAGTTACTCCAGCGCTATGTGTTCTACACAAGATCACAGCAGCTGTAGTTCCTTGTGTCCCCATTCAATATGATTTGGTGATCATCCAGATTCTCTACCCTGTTCAAGTAGCTTCCTAATATCACTTAATCCTTCAAGGCCTTAGAAAAATAAGTCAGCTCCCTTGAATATATTTCATGATTTGGTTTCCACTACTGCCTGTGAATGAGAATTTCACCTGTTTTAAATGACAAATCCTAGTCTTTAAATGGTGATTCCTGTCTTAGATTCTCCACCTCATTACCATAAATAAAGTCCAGAAGATTCATACTAGAATTCAAAGTGCCCAAGAACATCTTACTCTGTTGGATAAGCCATCTGCTTTTTTTGTTGTATTATTTCTACCTTGCTTTTAAACTGCCATTCTGAACCGCAACAAATGATATCAATGTGTAGGAAGGAACTGCAGACGCTGGTGTAAACTGAAGATAGACACAGAAAACTGGAGTAACTCAATGAGTCAGACAGCATCTCTGGAGTAAAGGAATAGGTGATGTTTTGGGTCGAGAGCTTTCTTCAGACTGATGTAAATCAATATATATCAATGTATCTCCAGGGTCTCAGGCACATGATGGGATGGGATGTGAGGAGGCAACAAAGCAAATGGGGAGAAAACTGCACCTAAATGGAGAGATAGAATGCGACTAAATGTGAATAGCTGACAATATTACTGTTGTTGGAATGTCTGATTGTGAGCCAACATTTCCATTATTCATTACCTCAACATTTAGAAATTAGAAGATTTCCACGCAGTTATTCTGTAAAACGTGCTAATCTGCCTTTTCTTTCTCAGTTAGGGATATTGACAACAGCTTTCATGCTGAAATTGACTGATGGACATTTCAAAAAGACTGACATGAACCCAAGAGGAGTGGGAGACTTAATCCTTTACTTTAGACTTTAGAGATGCAGCGTGGAAACAGGCTGTTTGACCCACTGAGTCTGCACCGACCAGCAATCATCCCGTACACTAACACTATCTTGCACACTAGGAACAATTTTACAACTTTACCAACCTGATAGACACAAGAAGTTGGAGTGCCTGTAACTCAGCTGGTCAGGCAGCATCTCTGCAGTTTATTCCTAAACATTTAACCTATAAATCCTATACGTCTTTGGAGATAGACACAAAATACTGGGGTAATTTGACAGGCAGCATCTCTGGAAAGAAAGAATGGGTGACGTTTTGGGTCGAGACCCTTTTTCAGACCGTCTTTGGTGCACTCGGAGAAATGCAAGGGAGAACATACAAACTCTGAACAAACAGCACCCATAGTCAGGATTGAACCCGGGGTATCTGGTGCTGTGAGGCAGCAACTCTACCGCTGCACCACCATGCCACTGAGTTCAGCTTGAGCAGAGAGACCCGGGCAGAGAGACCTGGTGTTGATGTTGGCTTCATTCAAACATTTATCTAGGGCCGAGGAAGGTCTGCATTGTAATAATCTGAAGTGGTTGGTTTGCTGGTGCCTGTGAGATCTTGCTTCTTCCACATGTAGGGAAGCGAGCCCGTCAGAGTCTACTGAACCGAACCATGAAAACTTGGGGCACGCCTTCCATTTGGATGGTGACCACCTTTCTGGTCTTTCTGCTTTACATTAGAACAAACCGGGACAACAGGTTGTGCAGATGCTGGTTTAAACCGAAGACAGGCATAAAATGCTGGAGTAACTCAGCAGGACAGGTTGCATCTCTGGAGAGAAGGAATGGGTGATGTTTCGGGTTGAGACCCATCTTCAGACTGAAGACGGCTCTAAGTTACACCAGCATTTTTTGTCTATCATAGGGACAACAGCCTGCCAGGCTTAACACAATTGAGAATGAAAAATAGACCATCCAGGCCACAGAAGAGACATTCGTATTGTGTTACCACAAACGCTAAACATTCTAAAATATCACCTGGGAAAGTGACAACATCCAAGGAGAAATTTGCTTATGATCAAAGCCATTGTGCTTTCAAAGACAACTTCAATCACAGCAGAAGTGGAGACATTTCTCCATTAAGGGTAAATTTGTTGCATTCAGCCAATCATTACATTTTTTTACCTATTGGGCAGCACGGTAGCACAGCGGTAGAGTTGCTGCCTTACATCGCTTGCAGCGCCCGGGTTAGATCCTGACTACGGGAGCTGCCTGTACGGAGTTTGTACATTCTTCCCGTGACCACGTGGGTTTTCTCCGAGATCTTCGGTTTCCTCCCACACTCCAAAGACGTACCGGTTTGTAGGTTAATTGGCTTGGGTTTGTATACTTGGTATAAGTGTAAATTGACTGTCATATGTTGATAGAATGGAGCAGCTGGGCTTGTATACTCTGGAATTTAGGATGAGAGGGTATCTTATTGAAACATATAAGATTATTAAGGGTTTGGACACGTTAGAGGCAGGAAACATGTTCCGATGTTGGGGTAGCCCAGAACCAGGGGCCACAGTATAAGAATAAGGGGTAAGCCATTTAGAACGGAGATGAGGAAATACATTTTAGCACAGAGAGTTGTGAATCTGTGGAATTCTCTGCCTCAGAGGGCAGTGGAGGCCGGTTCTCTGGATGCTTTCAAGAGAGTTAGATAGAGCTCTTAAAGATAGCGGAGTCAAGGGATATGGGGAGAAGGCAGGAACTGATTGTGGATGATCAGCCATGATCACATTGAATGGCGGTGCTGGCTCGAAGGGCCAAATGGCCTACTCCTGCACCTATTGTCTATTGTCTATTGCCTATTGTCTAAATTGTCTCTATTGTGTGTAGGCTTGTGTTAATGTGCAGGGATAGCTGGTGCGGACTCAGTGGGCAGAAGGAATTGTTTCCATAATGTAAACTAAGCTAAAGTATTGGCTCATCAGCAATAGGCATGGAAAGAGAAGATGGCTGATGAAAGATAATTTCACATATCTGTTACAAAACACGCGGACAAGTGCGGACAAGTGATCAAAGTCCTAGTGACAGCACAGGGAAATGGTTCAATTCCCAAAGCTAGTCCAAAACAGGTTTTTAACTGCACAGTTGAATGGATATAATCTATCACTTTCCAGTAGTTGCTGCAACAGGGAAGTTACCCGTACTTTTATAATCATAATCATAATCATACTTTATTAGCCAAGTATGTTTTGCAACATACGAGGAATTTGATTTGCCATACAGTCATACTAATAAAAAACAACACAACACACAAAATACATTTTAACATAAACATCCACCACAGTGACTCCTCCACATTCCTCCCTGTGATGGAAGGCGAAAAAAAGTTCAATCTCTTCCTTTCTTTGTCTTCCAGCGGTCGGGGGCCTCGATCCTTCCGTTGACGGGATGATCTTGGCTCCCGTAGCCAGCAGCAGGCCTTCTCGTCGGGGCAATCAAGCTCCTGCATGGAGGGAGATGTCAACTCCCCCGCGCCGGGCCCCGAAATCTTCTGCGACTTTGGAGCTCCCGACTCAGTCTCTACCCGAGACTGCGAGGTCCGCGATGTTAAAGTCCGCAGGCCGCGGTTGGAGCGTCAATCCCAGGCAAGGGATCGTCTCTAATGGTAAGTCCACATCCCCGCGGTGGGGCTCAAAGTCAGTCCCGAACGAAGCCTCCAGCTCCACGATGTCAGGCCGCAGAACAACCGGAGATACGAACCGGAAAACAATCGCACCTCCAGCAAGGTAAGAGATTGAAAAAAAGTTTCCCTCGACACCCCCCACATAAAACAAACCAGAGAACATTAACAAAAACTTTTAAAATACACTAAATATAACAAAAAAAAGACGAAAAGACAGACTGACTGCGATGCTGCCATCGCGGCGCCACCCAGTGGTCAATATAACATGTTACAATTACTAATAGAGCTTTCTGAAGATTGGCAATGCAGATGATCACCCTCTAGATTTCCTGCTGGGACAGACTAAAAAAGAAAAGGAACATGATAATATATCTTATGTAGTCATTTGGAAGCCTGCGTATATTTCTGTGGAAAACATTTACTCGAAGCAAAATATGTATTTTCTGTGTATTACTGTGTACCAATGTGATAGCTTGCTGCTTGCTTAAATGACTACAAACCCTATGAATGAAACCTACCTTGCAGTTAAAGGCTACTATTGCAGTTGACCTCCTCCAGTGTATTCGCCTTGACTTGTGCTGCACACACCCCACCCCCCCATTCAAGACAGTGTCATATTTTTAAAATATCCTCTATTTACTAACATAATGGTGGATTCAATTATTCAACCATCTGAATAGAACCAAGAGGTTAGATTGCGCAAGAGAATATCTGCCTTCTATATTGACCAGGATACACAAGAGACTGCAGATGCTGGAATATGGAGCAACAAACAAAATGCCGGAGGGACTCAACTGGTCAGCCAGCATCTGTGGAGGGAAATGGACGGATGCTGTTGTTTCAGATTGGGATCCTTCTCCGTATTGATGGAGGAGAGGAGCCTCCATCACTTTCCTCAATCGGTCCCAAGAAGGACCACAGAACATTGAGCAGTGCAGCCCTGGAACAGGCCCAATGGACCACAATGTTTATGCCGAACAAGATGGCAAGTTAATCTCCTCTGTCTGCACATGCTCATTCCTGCATATCCAAGTGTCTATCTAAAAGCCTCCACCACCACCTACTCCAGTGCTATCCACACACCTACAACTCTCTGTGTAAACAACTTGCAACAAACATTTTCTTTAAACTTTCCTCTCTGTCCTTAAAGCTTTACCCTCTAGACTTTGACATTTCCATTCTGGGAAAAAAGTTCTGACTGTCTACCTTATCTATGCCACTCATAAATGTATATACTCTATCAGCTCACCCTCTGACACTCCAGAGCAGACAATCCATGTTGTTCATGTTTACCTTACAGCTAATAGCCTATATTCCAGGCAGCATTCTGGTAACTTTCTTTGGCACCCTCTCCAAAGCCACTAAATCCTTCCTTTAATGGGGCAACCAAAACTGCACACAATGCTCCAAAAGTTTTAGGAAGCTCCAAACATGATTTTCTGACTCTTTCATGCCAATACCTTGATCAATGAAGACAAGCATAGCATATACCTTTTGTACTACTCTATCTGCTTGTATTGCCACTTACAAGGAACTATGAACTTGGACATCAAGATCCCTCTGTACATCAGTGCTGCTAAGAGTCTTGCAATGAACTGTATACTTTCTCCTTACATTTGAGCTCCTAAAGTGTAGCACCTCACATTTACTCAGATTAAACTTCATCTACTATTTCCCTGCCACATATCTATAACTGATCCAAATCCGGCTGTATCCTTTCACATCTTCCTCACCATCCATAGCTTCACCAATTTTGGTGTAATCTACAAACTTACTTACCAACCCATCCACATTTATGTCCGAGCCATTTATATATAATCACATACAACAATAATTACTGGACAGACCATAGAAAATAAATAAATAATTAAAAAGTTAATTTTAAATGTTCGTGCATTTAGGAAATTACATTAAAAAACCCAAATTACATTCAAAAATTACATTTCCTGTGCTTCTGGACAGCTGGAATCTTCATTTAAATTAATGATCCAAAATCCTACACCAGGTCAGGGATCAGGGTCTGGGAGACAATGACTCAATATAATGATGTGAGTTCCCCAGCAAGACTGGACTCTGATTGTTGACTACATATGGGATCTACAGGAGTAATACCTGGCAGATTAGAGGATCTGAATCTGTAAGTGTCTGGAGAAGGGTCTCGATTTGAAACGTCACCCATTCCTTCTATCCAAAGATGCTGCCTGTCCTGCTGAGTTACTCCAGCATTTGGTGTCTAATCCCTGACTGAACTGGGTATGGACAAGTCCAGGATATAGTTCAGTGTGAATGGCTGAATGGCGGAGGTATCCATTTGGAAACACTGGCCATAGAATTAGGAGCAGGAGTCAGCCACTTGGCCCTCAAGGCTCCACCATTTAATAAGACTATGATCCAACTCTACATTTACATCTACCTGAGATAATCAAGCATCCATCTACCTCGACCTTAAGGTGCAAGGAGTTTGCATGTTCTCCCTGCGACCGTGTGAGTTTCCTCCGGGTCCACCAGTTTCATCCCACATCCCAAAGACGTGCGGATTCCTAGGGTAATTGGCCTCTGCAAATTGCCCCTAGTGTATACGGAGTGAAAGCGAAAGTGGGATAACATAGAACTAGTGTGAACGGGTGATCGATGGTTGGCATGGACATGGTGGGCTGAAGGCCCTGTCTCAATGCTGTATCTTTCAATCAAATAGATTTAGCCCATGAAATTAAAATATCCTGTAACTAGACTAAACTAGTGAGGGTTCAACTAAAGAAGCTGGATGAAAGATAGTGATGGCCAACACCAACAAATACTGTAGAGAAGTGAAGAAAAGCAAAATAGACAACACACTGCGGTTACAGGGGCATCTGTCCTTCCTTTAGCCATATTTGTGTCGAGGTGGGTGGGTGAAGGGAAGTCAAAAAGAAAGGAAAGAGAGAATTAGATGTGTTTATAATAGGTCAAAAATGAAAGTAATCCAGACATTCTTTGTACCATTTTACTGATGGTGAAGGGGTAACAGGCCAAATTATAGAAGTGATTATTAAGGAGGAAGTGGATCAAAGGCTGTCTGTGACCAAGGAGATATCTCGTGACAATGAAGACAACATGAGGATGAAGACACCATGGTGCTTAATATGGGTGAGCTCATGGAAAATAGTTCTGGTGAATAATTGAACTGTGGTATCTGGTGAATTAAAATTGCAGCATAAAATAAATGTTACATTTTTATGACTGCTTTCCACGATCAAGTGGTCTGACTTGCTGAGCATTTCCTGCTTTTATTACTAGATCTGCAAGAACTTGTAAATATGCCAAAAAAAATAAACGACGAATATACAAACAAACCTACTTGACCACATTAGCATCCATCTGGAGTCACACACAGGGCAAGGAAATCAATGAACGTGATAGATCTTTACAATAATCCAACAATTTAGCACTCACTATTACTGATACTGGATCAAAGGAACCCAGGGCACCCAAAGAAATGGTTCAAAGGCTGCTTCAACGACCACCTCCAGCACACAGGCCTAGCCCCAAAGGAACTGGAAATCCTTGCCAGTGACAGGACTGGCTGGCATACAGCCACTAGACAATAGACAATAGACAATAGGTGCAGGAGTAGCCCATTCGGCCCTTTGAGCCAGCACCGCCATTCAATGTGATCATGGCTGATCATCCCCAATCAGTACCCCGTTCCTGCCTTCTCCCCATATCTCCTGACTCTGCTATTTCTAAGAGCCCTATCTAGCTCTCTCTTGAAAGCATCCAGAGAACCTGCCTCCACCGCCCTCTGAGGCAGAGAATTCCACAGACTCACCACTCTCTGTGAGAAAAGTGTTTCCTCGTCTCTGTTCTAGGAAGGCGGTCAGCAGTTTTTAAGACAATCGACGAAGCCAACTCGTTAGGTGCCAGAGACAGGAGGAAGGCTGCAGCTCTAAATCCCCCACAGTGGTCTTCATGTGCCCCCACTGCTCCCACGCGTGTGGCTCACGCATCGGACCCATGGCCCACACTCGACCCCACAAGACATGAGACTGCACACCATGCTATCGTCATCTATGATGGGCCACCACCATTACTGATACTATTGTTCCACATATAGTTAATTAACTGAATGTAAACTTGTAGAGTTCAGTGGATGTAAATCCAGGGACTTGATTGTGTAAACGTAGGAGAGAGGGAAGCTGTAAAACAAGTGAGCTGGACACAGGATGGGTGGGTGGCTGAGGGTGGCCAAGTAAAGAGGTAGAGAGAGAAAGCTCTACCAGTCCAGCAACCCAATCTCCCAACACATGGTTCATCTTAAATTATTATTTAATTATATCAATTATTTTACAATTAGATTCCTTTAATACATTTAGTTTTCTTGTGTTTTTTTAAAAAATTAGGTGCCATGAGAGAAAAATAATGATCTCTAAATGAATTTCTGCTATAGTACGAAGAATAGGCCCAAGACAAATAGATACAAATCAAATATAAACCATGCCACGATCATTGGCCCTCAAATGTAAGCAATTATGACAGCCAGATTTCCAGAAATATTGTATCTAATGTGTTATTTCGGCAGTACCTTGGGGTTAAAGGTTTCACGTCAGCTTTGGCGGTTCTGAGGTAGTTAATGAGGTCAATGTGGGAGCTATAGATACTTCCACAGATGGCTGCTGATGGGACAAGTGGGTCAGCAGTCGTAGTGCAATCCATCGCTTCCTCAGAGTTTCTGTGTGTCCCTGATGTAATGTCTCAAGGTTGAGTGATCCTTCCTCATTTCGAGAAGTCACAAATTCCCAAGTCAGGAGGTACGCAGCACTTCAATAAAGCTTTGATCAAATCCTTGGATCTTTCTCTCTGACTGCCTGGGAACCTCTTTGCATGAGGAAGCTCGGATAGTGACAGTTTTGAGGAACGATTGATGGTTCCAAGGTAGCCAACTGAGTGTTCCTAGCAACTCACTGGTGGTGATGTTGGCCTGAGAGAGGATATTAGTACTGCTTTGCTTGGCCTTCCAATAAATTCAGATGATTTTTTATATGTAGCTTGAGTCATAAGGTAAGTGATAGGGGTACAATTAGTCCATTCATCCCATCGTCTACTCTGCTATTCAATCATGGCTGATCTACCTCTCCCTCCTAACCCCATTCTCTTGCCTTCTCCACATAGCCTCTGATACCTGTGGTGGTATTTTTCTCTTTGATATACCTGCAGTGGGGAATTCCAGTTTCAGTAGCATCTAGGAGGATAAGAATCACCACTGGCATTTAAACCATGTGTTTTATGTCAGTCCTTCAAATACCCCTTATCTCAAAGAGCATGCAAATGCATTGAAGGCAAAGGGGAATCTGATCTACACCAGTCTTTGCAGAGAGGAGGTTCCTGAGATATGGGAAGTCAGCCATGTTTTCCAGGATCTCATTTTGACATCAATGTGAGATTGTCTCTTTATTGTTGTAAACCGGGGAGGGTGGGGGCTGAGAAACGTCCTTCCTGTTAGTGTAAGGTCCATCGTAGCATATGCTGCTGTGAAAGGGTCGGTAATGTCTCAGAACTCAGCTTAGGTGTGAAAATAAGTGTCATCTGCATACGGCTCAGCGACTATTGAGGTTTGGGTAATATCTACTGGCAAGATGGCACCAGAGTGTAGCGATTCCTTGCATACTCTTCCCAGAGATGGATCTACTATCAACCGATTCAATCACTTTACTATTTCAAATCTCTTTTTTACCTGTAAGTATAACTGTGGAGCCGACGCTCTATAGTGCTGAGAACTATATTGTACACTCTGTGTCTTGCACTTCACTATCTATTATAGCTTGGGATGGAGCCATGGGCATTCATGTTAAGGACAGAGGCATAGTTGAGGAGGTCGCAAAGCATTCCCTCTACTCGACTTTGGCTGCCTCTCTGTCTCTGATGAGATCCCCCGTCCCCTTGGCTTTCAGTGAAATGGGGCTTTGGTTGCTTGGACTGTAGTAGAACCCATGCATATCAAGGCCATCTGCAAATAGCTGCCTCTCCCCCGCTCTCTCCATTCACTATCCGTTCCTTAGATCGTGGATTGACGCAAAAAGCTGGAGTAACTCAGCGGGACAGGCAGCATCTCTGGAGAGAAGGAATGGGTGACGTATCGGGTGGAGACCCTACTTCAGACTGGTTAGGGATAAGGGAAACGAGAGATATAGACAGTGATGTGGAGAGATAAAGAACAATGAACGAAAGATATGTAAATAAGTAACGATGATAAAGGAAACAGGCCATTGTCTGAAGAAGGGTTTCGGCCCGAAACGTCACCTATTTCCTTCGCTCCATAGATGCTGCTGCACCCGCTGAGTTTCTCCAGCATTTTTGTGTACCTTCGATCTTCCAGCATCTGCAGTTCCTTCTTGAACACATTGTTAGCTGTTTGTTGGGTGAAAATGAGAAGCTAGTGCGACTTGGGTGGGGGGAGGGATAGAGAGAGAAGGTATGCCGGGGCTACCTGAAGTGAGAGAAATCAATATTCATACCACTGGGCTGTAAGCTGCCCAAGCGAAATATGAGATGCTGTTCCTCCAATTTAGCCTCACTCTGACAATGGAGGAGATCTAGGACAGAAAGGTCTGTGTAGGAATGGGAAGGAGAATTAAAGTGTCCAGCAACCAAGAGATCAGGTTGGGAGATCACGCGGGAGTTCTCCTCCTCTCTTAGATCATGGATTTTCTGTCCATGACCCTGGAGCGCATTTCTTTTCCTTTGAATTGCCGTGTACTTGTCTGAGCAGAGCCCACTCTTTGGTAAGATTCTTTATTAGGTCACATAATTCTGCAGGGATGGGAGTTCTAATCTCCTGTGTGGTCTGGGATAAGATAACTTTTTAATAGTCTGACAGATGAACTGGGTGTTCCCAATGCATCAAAACTTGTCTCTTGTCTTCACTGATGTTTTCTAGCCTGCAGTGCATTTCCAGTTTTTACTGCCATGATTCAAGGCAAAGAATGCATTACGCATGACCACTTCATTGCTTGGATTCAAAAGTAAAGAACAAAAGAGAGATAAATCATTCTGGGCGAAACAGAAATGTCAGAAATGAACAAATTATTCCATCTGATCATGCACCACTGAAACATAATATATCTCAGAAAAACAAGCATGGACATTTTCAGCCAACAATCAGCCATTCAAACAAAAAATGCCAATGCAAACAAAGTTACTTTAAGCTGTTAGATCGATCGGCCTGTAATTGTAAGAAGTAACATCAAACTTATAACTGCAAATAGGAAGTCATTTTGGCTGTCACATTTCTGCAAAGCATCTTGGTACATTCTGCTACATTAAACGTGTTAAATAGACACAAGTTAGAGTAAAATAAAGATTTTTTTGACAAATTTTCTGCAGTGAATCAGACAGAATTGCTGGGGTCGGGAAATTCAGCAGCTCTAAGTCAACAGTTGGCATGATTTCATTGTTTTCAATTCATCAGGATACCAAGGGAATATCACAGCAATATTTAGCAAAATGCTAGCTTTCCAAGTTTTTTGGAGTACCCCTCTCTGCCAAAGCCTGTCAGACAAAACCAAAACATGAACGCAGTGAAAATTGAAAAGCTAAATGAAAATTGTTTGCCTGCTTCACGATCATTAAACACCAGAGACCAAAGGCACCAGCAAATATATGAAATGTTTAAGAAGGAGCTGCAGATGCTGGAAAATCGAAGGTAGACAAAGATGCTAGAGAAACTCAGTGGGTGAGGCAGCACCTCTGGAGAGAAGGAATGGGTGATGTTTCGGGTCGAGACCCTTCTTCAGCTCCTACCCAACAGCCATCGACCTCTTGAACACTACAAACTCTAACTAAACTAAGAACTACGAAACGTCTTGGTTGCACTAAGGACTTTGGGGCTTTTTAGACTTTAGAGATACAGCCCGGAAACAGGCCCTTCGGCCCACCAGGTCCGTGCCAACCAGTGATCACCCCATGCACTAGCACTATCCTATACACTGGGGACAATTTTACAACTTACCGAAGACAATTGACCTACAGGTCTTTGGAGTATGGGAGGAAACCGGAGCACCCGGAGAAAATCCACGCGGTCCCAGGGACAACGTAAAACTCCACACAGACAGCATCCGTAGTCAGGATCGAACCCGGGTCTTTGGCGCTGTGAGGCAACAACTCTACCGCTGCGCCACTGTGCCGCTCCAAATAATGTTTTTAATGTATTACTGTTTTTTTGTTTATTGTGTTATCTCTGAATAGATATTGGTTATATGAATAGATATTGTGTTTTCTATGATTTCAGTAAAGATTTAATTGTAACGTTTTTTGCTGCATAACCAATTGAACACTCTTCTTGCCTCTCGTAGCAGGTAACAGAGAGTCTAACCCAAGAGAACACTACAGCCCGAGTCGTTCAGGGAAGCACAGCAAAGTTATATTTCAATATAATTGCGTGGTGGAGGGGGAGGGGAAGGGGGGGGGGGGGCGGTAAGTTGTGCAAGACATCTTTAGTTTGATGTAAAAGATGGACACAAAGTGCTGGAGTAACTTGGCAGGTCAGATAGCATCGCTGCAGAAGATGCTCATTTCTGGTCGGGACCCTTCCTCAGCCCCGACCCGAAACGTCACCCATCCTTTTTCTCCAGAAATGCTGCCTGACCCACCGAGTTACTCTGCGTCTATCTTCAGTATGTAAACTGCATCTGCGGTTCCTTTCTACACACTGAGTTTAATATAATTTGATCTCGTCCTCGGGTCACAGAAGCGCTGGGATGACCTTTGAGGTCAGAGTTGTATCGGCGTTTGGAGAGGACGGTATTCTGTAGAAGATGGACACAAAGTGGTGGAGTAACTCGGCGAGTCAGACGGCATCTCTGGAGAAAAAGGATGGGTGACGTTTCGGGTCGGGTCTGAAGAAGGGTCACGACCAGAAATGACGCCTATCCTCTATCTCCAAATAACGTCTGAACTATATAGACTTGGGGGCATTGATTTTGTCTTTTTGCACTATTATTGTTTATTTGTTTGTTTTATGTGTATGTACTAAATATTGCACTGTATGTATGTGTGACTGAAAAATTCTGAACTTTTTTTTCGTCTAATATATTGTTTACAGAGTACTATGTTTACATATTCCGTTGTGCAGTTGCAAATAAGAATTTCATTATGTTCGGTTTGGGACGCATGTCAATAAAACACTCTTGACCCTTGAAATATTCTTGAAGAGAGAAATAAAAACTTCAATACAGCTTGTATTTTCTTTAAAAATGGTATCGTGCGAATGAACCATGAAATCCTGTTTCTGTGATTAATTGTGCATGAATTAAGAGGAATTGCTTCATTGTGTGACAGAATATTTCACTGTGTCACCAACAATGTGTTTGTGTATTTAAGCCATGATCAAATATTAGCATTTCCCTATATACTGTATATTGTCCCATCATTGAGCATGCTTGGTATACTTTGTAGTGGTCTATTCATCTAAGAGGAAATGAAACAAACATATTTTTTTGCTCAATTCCTGAATTTCCTTTGGAAAAGGAAAAAACCCAAGTGAGTGTCTGAGGCAGATGACGCCAAGTCTTACGTTTCATTTGAATTTGACCCAACTCAATGCGTCATTAAGAACACGCACACAGTTGAGGAGAGTGTACGGAAACGTGCCCGTCAGAATGTTGCTTTTGGTCATTGCAGCTGGCCTGTGCTCAGTCAGGGAGTAGCGTTAACACACAACATCACAGTCTCTTGGCAATACCTGGTCAGGATCAGGAAATGCCAAAAGTTGTGAGTCACATATAGGTCAGTCACTGCAGAGTTACAAGTTTGACTTAGCCTTACTTTAAACATTTTCTCACTGTATTCAGTTTGTTATGGATTGAGGTTAATGTGGAGAGCCACTAACCATACGTGGAAAGGACGCTGCTGCAGAGTTCAACTGGAGTTTGACTGGGGAGGAATGTTCATACTAATCCCTAATGATTTTGATTTTACAATCACATGGTTTTTACATTCTCAAGCTAATTCGCCCAGTGAGATGCCAAGAGAGCAGTGTGAGCCGAGCAATACATGTTTCCTGGGAACTCTCTCTGTAAACATGCTAGTTTGTTGGTCTGAATCATACAAAATTTCCATTACAGAGTAAAGTCGACAGAGATTGCTACTGCCGTGACATGGAACCACTGGGCAATTATTCAGGAAAAATGAAACAAAAACTAACAAAGACAATGCCAACCTAAATATCTTCTTTGGGTTTAGTTCATTTAAAATAAAAGCATTATTTTTCCACGGAAGATAGACACAAAATGCTGGAGTAACTCAGCGGGACAGGCAGCATCTCTGGAGAGAAGGAATGTGTGACGTTTCGTGAAGGGTGATGAAACATCACCCGTTCCTTCTCTCCAGAGATGCTGCCTTTCTTGCTGAGTTATTCCAACATTTTGTGTCTATTTTCACTTTAAACCAGCATCTGCAGTTCTTTCCTACACTACGCTATTTTACCACAATGGGAAATATCTTGATTATATCATTGATCATCTTTTGAGAAATATGCTGATTTAATCTAAAGGAACACTCTGAATGGGTTGATACAAGGAACTCCAGACATTGGTTTACAAAAGAAAAGGCACAAAGTGCTGGAGTAACTAAGCGGGCCAGGCAGCATCTCTGGAGAGAAGGAATGGGTGACGTTTCGGGTTGAGACCCTTCTTCAAACTGAAAGTCACGGGAATGGGAAACGAGAGACATAGATGCTGATGTAGAGAGATATAGAACAAATAAATGAAAGATATTCAAAAAAGTAACTATGATAAAGGAAACAGGTCATTGTTAGCCATAGCTAGGTGAGAACAAGAAGCTGGTGTGACTGGGTGGGGGAGGGATGGAGAGAGAGGGAACGCAGGGGTTACTTGAAGTTAGAGAAATCAATATTCATACTCCTGGGTTGTAAGTAATTGGTGGATACAGATGAGGGAGGTTTTGAATTGGCAGAAAGCTGGACAAAGGCCAGAGATGAAAAGACTAAAGGTGCGAGATACGGAGATAAGGATAGTAGAGGGCAAAAAGTGAAACTCTGAAATGGGTTGTTGCCTGCTGGGGTCACTCAGAAAGGCAACAACAACAATCGGATTTGTACAGCGCCTTTAACATAGCAAGTCATCCTAAGGAATTCACAGGAGGGTCACGAAACAAATCCTGATGTATGGGTAGGATCCGACTTCGAGCCTGCAAATGGCCAATCTTACAGTAGCTTCACAGTCGGACAAATGCTGGAGAGGGGGATGGAGTCAGTGAGTTTCACGCGAAGCATAGTTATTGGAAGCTGAAGACACACTTGAGAAAGCTGACGGTTGCTTTCTTGGAGTAGAATGAGATTGAAGGTGTGGAGCTTGGGGGAGGGGCGGGGGTTGCTGATAATGGTGTACAAAATAATGAGAGTTATAGATAAGATATAGGATTAGAATATAAAACAGTGCAGCACAAGAACAGTCCCTTTGGTCCACAACACCTGTATGGGCAAATGAACTATATCCCTCCATTTGGCTGCTTGCTCATGTCTGTCTAAATGACTCTTAAATGTTATTACCATATCTGTTTCCAATACCTACACTGGCAATGCATTCCAGACACCCGCTAGTCTCTGACTGTGTAAAAAACCTGTTGCAAATCTCCTTTAAACTTTTTCTATTTCATCTGAAACCTATGCTCTCTAGTATTTGCCATTTGCAGTCTGGGGGAAAGGACACTGGCTGTCTACTTCATCTATAACTCCTATAATTTTATATATTTCTATCACGTCTTTCATCGACCTTCGACGCTCAGAAATGCTCCAAGTTTGGCCCAAAGCACCTTAAAGGCAGTACCCTCTAATCCAGTCAACATTCTGGTAGAACTCTATTGTACCCTCTCCAAAGCTTGCATATCTTTTGTGTAATATGAGGAACCAACGAGAGAGCAGGCTATTTTAGACTGGGTATTGAGTAATGAGGAAGGGTTAGTTAGCAGTCTTGTTGTACGTGCCCCCTTGGGCAAGAGTGACCATAATATGGTTGAGTTCTTCATTAGGATGGAGAGTGACATTGTTAATTCAGAAACAATGGTTCTGAACTTAAAGAAAGGTAACTTTGAGGGTATGAGACGTGAATTGGCCAAGATTGACTGGCAATTAATTCTAAAAGGGTTGACGGTGGATATGCAATGGAAGACATTTAAAGACTGCATGGATGAACTACAAAAATTGTTCATCCCAGTTTGGCAAAAGAATAAATCAGGGAAGGTAGTGCATCCGTGGATAACAAGGGAAATCAGGGATAGTATCAAAGCGAAGGATGATGTGTACAAATTAGCCAGAAAAAGCAGCATACCGGAGGACTGGGAGAAATTCAGAGACCAGCAGAGGAGGACAAAGGGCTTAATTAGGAAAGGAAAAATAGATTATGAAAGAAAACTGGCAGGGAACATAAAAACTGACTGCAAAAGTTTTTATAGATATGTGAAAAGAAAGAGATTAGTTAAAACAAATGTAGGTCCCTTGCAGTCAGAAACAGGTGAGTTGATCATGGGGAACAAGGATATGGCGGACCAATTGAATAACTACTTTGGTTCCGTCTTCACTAAGGAAGACATAAATAATCTGCCGGAAATAGCAGGGGACCGCAGGTCAAAGGAGTTGGAGGAATTGAGTGAAATCCAGGTTAGCCGGGAAGTGGTGTTGGGTAAATTAAATGAATTAAAGGCCGATAAATCCCCAGGGCCAGATAGGCTGCATCCCAGAGTACTTAAGGAAGTAGCTCCAGAAATAGTGGATGCATTAGTAATAATCTTTCAAAACTCTTTAGATTCTGGAGTAGTTCCTGAGGATTGGCGGGTAGCAAACGTAACCCCACTTTTTAAGAAGGGAGGGAGAGAGAAAACGGGGAATTACAGACCAGTTAGTCTAACATCGGTAGTGGGGAAACTGCTAGAGTCAGTTATTAAAGATGGGATAGCAGCACATTTGGAAAGTGGTGAAATCATTGGACAAAGTCAGCATGGATTTACAAAAGGTAAATCATGTCTGACGAATCTTATAGAATTTTTCGAGGATATAACTAGTAGCGTGGATAGGGGAGAACCAGTGGATGTGGTGTATCTGGACTTCCAGAAGGCTTTCGACAAGGTCCCACATAAGAGATTAGTTTACAAACTTAAAGCACACGGCATTGGGGGTTCAGTATTGATGTGGATAGAGAACTGGCTGGCAAACAGGAAGCAAAGAGTAGGAGTAAACGGGTCCTTTTCACAATGGCAGGCAGTGACTAGTGGGGTACCGCAAGGCTCAGTGCTGGGACCCCAGCTATTTACAATATATATTAATGATCTGGATGAGGGAATTGAAGGCAATATCTCCAAGTTTGCGGATGACACTAAGCTGGGGGGCAGTGTTAGCTGTGAGGAGGATGCTAGGAGACTGCAAGGTGACTTGGATAGGCTGGGTGAGTGGGCAAATGTTTGGCAGATGCAGTATAATGTGGCTAAATGTGAGGTTATCCATTTTGGTGGCAAAAACAGGAAAGCAGACTATTATCTAAATGGTGGCCGACTAGGAAAAGGGGAGATGCAGCGAGACCTGGGTGTCATGGTACACCAGTCATTGAAAGTGGGCATGCAGGTGCAGCAGGCAGTGAAGAAAGCGAATGGTATGTTAGCTTTCATAGCAAAAGGATTTGAGTATAGGAGCAGGGAGGTTCTACTGCAGTTGTACAGGGTCTTGGTGAGACCACACCTGGAGTATTGCGTACAGTTTTGGTCTCCAAATCTGAGGAAGGACATTATTGCCATAGAGGGAGTGCAGAGAAGGTTCACCAGACTGATTCCTGGGATGTCAGGACTGTCTTATGAAGAAAGACTGGATAGACTTGGTTTATACTCTCTAGAATTTAGGAGATTAAGAGGGGATCTTATAGAAACTTACAAAATTCTTAAGGGGTTGGACAGGCTAGATGCAGGAAGATTGCTCCCGATGTTGGGGAAGTCCAGGACAAGGGTCACAGCTTAAGGATAAGGGGGAAATCCTTTAAAACCGAGATGAGAAGAACTTTTTTCACACAGAGAGTGGTGAATCTCTGGAACTCCCTGCCACAGAGGGTAGTCGAGGCCAGTTCATTGGCTATATTTAAGAGGGAGTTAGATGTGGCCCTTGTGGCTAAGGGGATCAGAGGGTATGGAGAGAAGGCAGGTACGGGATACTGAGTTGGATGATCAGCCATGATCATATTGAATGGCGGTGCAGGCTCGAAGGGCCGAATGGCCTACTCCTGCACCTAATTTCTATGTTTCTATGTTTCTATGTAATGGGGTGGCCAGAATGGCACACAATAAAAAACACAAAGTACTGGAGTAATTCAGTGGCTAAACTAAACTCAACTTCACTGAATGACTCCAGAACTTTGTGGGTTTTTTTTGTAAACTAGCATCTGCAGTTCCTCGTGTCTGTGCAATACTCCAAATATGGCTTTATCAAAGTTTGATAGTTGGAATGCGTTTAACCAAATGTTATGCCTTCTTTACGCCATTATCTACTTGTGTTGCCACTTTTATGAAGCTATGGACTTGCAGGGTAAGTGACAAGAGATTTAGAAGTGATACAAAGAACTTGGGTGGTCAGAATACGGAAAACCCTGCCCTGGGGCTTGGTGGAAGCAAAGCTTCAGTCAAAGCTAATTTCTATAAATGAAACAAAAAGTCATTTGAGGCCAAGATAGTCATTTCTTTTGTGAAGGGCAGAGATGAATGCTGTGGAAGTGAACTGTGCATTAGCCATTGTGGAACGAATTGCACACCTTCTGGGTTTTCCAGAAATAGGACATCACATGAAACTAAAGCTTTCATCATGTAATTATTGCTTAGTCATAAAACAATGTTGCAATCACATAAAGATAGTCACCGTAACCACAAATTCCTTGATCTTGACTAATTGCGTTTACACGTTGTAATGAAACATGAGGTTAAACATGCATTTTCCTGAATGCTGGCTTGGGATCAAATGTCTGTTTCCTGGCCCGCTAAAACCGATTGCAGTGTCACCATTAACACCTTTTACTATCCTTGCTTTTATTCCTGTGCTGAGGACGGAAGAATTAAGGGCTAGATATTGAGAGGTGAGGCTTTGTTATTTTGTTTCAGCACCATGTCTGAAGATTGCTTATCTCCAGTCAAAGTCAAATCACGCCACTTTAAAAACTCACCATTCACCCTGTGCTGAAGAAACAGTTTCTACCTTTTTAGTTGTGTGGTCTGAGTAATTAGGTTCCGTTTATCCAAATGATTCCTGCCATTAGGGGCGCTCCTGGGTCTATGATACTTTCCCAGAGGTACTGCAGAGGGACGAGGACAATTTAAAGCGGACCATCTGTAGTCACAGTGCCAATCCAACACTTAAAACCTTGTCTTTTTAAATGTATCCACTTGTGTCTCTCCTCAACTTCCCAAAGCTCCATTCCTGTGCCACCTCTACAACCTTTTAATGAACTCCCCTGACTCAGTCCTCAATCCTTGGGTAATCCAAGAGCTTCCATCACTAACCACATGCCTTGCTTGAGTGCCGGCCGCTGTCCTCACCTGACCTTGACTCCCCAGGCCCAGACACTCTTATTCACGTTCACACCCTGGAAGTGTGCATGACCAATTCCCTTAGCCCGTGGGAACCACTGTATTTTTTTATACAGATGTTGTTAGGGGCGGCATGCTGGCACAGCGGTAGAGTTGCTGCCTTCCAGAGCCAGGGACCTAGGTTCGATCCTGACTACAGGTGCTTGGCTTACGGCATTTATACTTCCTCCCAGTGACTTGCGAGGGTTTTTCTCCGAGATCTTCGGTTACCTCCCACACTCCAAAGACGTACAGGTTTGTATGTTAATTGACTTGGTATAAATGTAAAATTGTCCCTAGTGTGCGTAGGGTAGTGGTCGGTGCGGACTTCGTGGTCCGAAGGGCCTGTTTCCGCGCCGTATCTCTCAAGTAAACTAAAGTTGCTTAAAATTAAACACAAGATACTACCGATGCACGAGTCTTGGAGCTCAGTGGGTCAGGCAACTTCTCACAGCAAAGAATTTCACTGTGCTGTGCATATGTGACAATAAAGAACCACTGAACCATCTGTGGAGGGAAATGGAGAGCTGACTTTTTAGGTCAAGACCCTTCTTATGACTGATGGAGAAAATGGGAGATAGCGGGTTGAAAAATGTGAGGGGGAGGGGTGGGGTAAGAACTGAAAAGTGATTGGTGGAGGGGAGGGGTTGATTTGCAGTTGACCCAGGTGGGGGAGGGAGGGGTGGAGATAGTAACCTGGGCTGGAGGTGAAGAAAAGAAAAGCATGCAAATGGTGGGATCTCTTAATGAAGGAAAGTGGGGAGTAACATGTAGAACGAGGGGAGGGGTGGTGGTTAGAGAGGAGTGGGAATGGGAGGCAAATTTCTTCATCAGAAATGTTTCTCAATCCTGAATCTGGCACATGAACTGCTTCTCTTTCCGTAAGTGCTTCCTGATCCACTGAGTGTTTCCAGAAATTTATGTTTTTTTTTTAACATTTCAGGTTTCCAGCATCTGCAGGAATATTGTGATTGGTGTCATAGAGTCATATAGGCCTTTCATTCAGGCCAGCCACAATATCCGTTCCTACGCTCAGTCCGCCTTGGCCTACGTGATCTCCCAGTTGCTAAATATTTCAACTCCCCTTCCCATTCCCACACTGACCTTTCTGTCCTGGGTCTCCTCCACTGTCAGAGTGAGGCCACATGCAAATTGGGGAAACAGCACATCATATTTCACTTGAGCAGCTTACAACCCAGCGATATGAATATTGATTTCTCAAATTTCAAGTATCCCTTGCATTCTCTCTCTTTCCTTCCCTCCCCCTATTTTGTTGCATCACCACGTCTGAAGATTGCTTATCTCCTGTCAAAATCAAATCACGCCACTTCAAAAACTCAACCAGATATTTCCAGTCACCATTCACCCTGTGCTGAAGAAACAGTTTCTACCTTTTTAGTTGTGTGGTCTGAGTAATTAGGTTCCATTTACCCAAATGATTCCAGCCATTAGGGGCGCTCCTGGGTCTATGATACTTTCCCAGAGGTACTGCAGAGGGACGAGGACAATTTAAAGCGGACCATCTGTAGTCACAGTGCCAATCCAGCACTTAAAACCTTGTCTTTTTAAATGTATCCGCTTGTGTCTCTCCTCAACTTCCCAAAGCTCCATTCCTGTGCCATCTCTACAACCTTTTAATGAACTTCCCTGACTCAGTCCTCAATCCTTGGGTAATCCAAGGGGTTCCATCACTAACCACATGCCTTGCTTGAGTGCCGGCCGCTGTCCTCACCTCACCTTGACACCCCAGGCCCAGACACTCTTATTCACGTTCACACCCTGGAAGTGTGTATCACCAATTCCCTTAGCCCGTGGGCACCACTGTATGTTGTTATACAGATGTTGTTAGAGGTGGCATGATGGCGCAGCGGTAGAGTTGCTGCCTTCCAGAGCCAGAGACTTAGGTTCGATCCTGACTACAGGTGCTTGGCTTACGGCATTTATACTTCCTCCCAGTGACTTGCGAGGGTTTTTCTCAGAGATCTTCAGTTACCTCCCACACTCCAAAGACGTACAGGTTTGTATGTTAATTGACTTGGTATAAATGTAAAATTGTCCCTAGTGTGCGTAGGGTAGTGGTCGGTGCGGACTTCGTGGTCCGAAGGGCCTGTTTCCGCGCCGTATCTCTCAAGTAAACTAAAGTTGCTTAAAATTAAACACAAGATACTACCGATGCACGAGTCTTGGAGCTCAGTGGGTCAGGCAACTTCTCACAGCAAAGAATTTCACTGTGCTGTGCATATGTGACAATAAAGAACCACTGAACCATCTGTGGAGGGAAATGGAGAGCTGACTTTTTAGGTCCTGACCCTTCCTATAACTGATGGAGAAAAGGGGAGATAGCAGGTTGAAAAATGTGAGGGGGAGGGGTGGGGTCCTGATAAATGATTGGTGGAGTGGAGGGGTTGATTTGCAGTTGACCCAGGTGGGGGAGGGAGGGGTGGAGATAGTAACCTGGGTTGGAGGTGAAGAAAAGAAAAGCATGCAAATGGTGAGATCTCTTAATGAAGGAAAGTGGGGAGTAACATGTAGAACGAGGGGAGGGGTGGTGGTTAGAGAGGATGGGAATGGGAGGCAAATGTCTTCATCAGAAATGTTTCTCAATCCTGAATCTGACACATTAACTGCTTCTCTTTCCGTAGGTGCTGCCTGATCCACTGAGTGTTTCCAGAAATTTATGTTTTTTTTTTAAATTTCAGGTTTCCAGCATCTGCAGGAATATTGTGATTGGTGTCATAGAGTCATATAGGCCTTTCATTCAGGCCAGCCACAATATCCATTCCTACGCTCAGTCAGCCTTGGCCTACGTGATCTCCCAGTTGCTAAAACATTTCAACTCCCCTTCCCATTCCCACATTGACCTTTCTGTCCTGGGTCTCCTCCACTGTCAGAGTGAGGCCACATGCAAATTGGGGAAACAGCACATCATATTTCCCTTGAGCAGCTTACAACCCAGCGGTATGAATATTGATTTCTCAAATTTCAAGTGTCCCTTGCATTCTCTCTCCCCCCCCCCCCCCCCTCCCCCGCCCTAGCTGTCTTGCTAGTTTCACTGTTTGTATCCCTTCATGATCCCCTCTTCCTTGCCAACAATGGACCATTGTGGGCTCCACCTTTCTTGAGTCATCGGTGCTGGCTGTGATTTGTTCTGTGCCTTTTCATACCTCTAGTTTCCCTCTCCCCTGACTCTCAGTCTGAAGAAAACATCTCAACCGTAAACATCACCTATTCCTTTTCTCCAGAGGTGCTCCCTGTCCCACTGAGTTACTCCAGCATTTTGGGTCTATTTTCACAACTATCCACTTTTGTTGGTTACATTCTCTCACTTCGCCAGCTCCAGGCTGTCTTTCTACCAAAAGACCCAGCATTCGCATCTCTGCATCTTCAACGATTCTTTACGATCTCCCTCCACTACTTTACTAAGTATCCCACCGGTATAAGTGCCCACCTGGTATTCTTGTAGTGACTTTAAAATCGTCTTACAATGTACGTCGGTTATGTCTGCCTATACACAAAGTGTTGCTGTTCAGAGATTTTGATCTCCATTTCCCATTAGAACTAGATCTTTCCCAGTCTGATGATTAAAAATAATTCTTGGTCCTTTGCTGCCTCCTGTTTTCTGCGGGTTACTTGGAGACAAAATAAACAGTGAAGCTCCTCTGTTCCAGCAAACTGGCAATTGCTGATTATTTTTTTGGCTAACATTTACAGTATCTTTGCAATCTATGTACAATACAGCCAGCAGCTAAATAAAGGATATTGAAGAATGCCAGAGGTAAACTTCTATGGTTTTAGCTCTTCCTGATGGAAAGTTCAATCTCTATTTATCTGCGTGTAATAAGTGGAGCTCCCCTGGACACTCAGATTACATTGTGCAAAATCCGTTTGTAAATAAATATACAATTTTAAATAGAAAAACTATTACTCAGTTCTAAAATTGACCTTCCCTTTAAAGATGCGTTTACTAATGTGTGTTGTTGGAGGAACTACAAGTTTTTTTACATAAACTCATAAACTACACAAACTCCTCCACTGGTTTAGTTTACTTTAGTTTAGATACAGCACGGAAACAGGCCCTTCGGCCCACCAAGCCCGCGCCGACCAGCGATCCCCACACATTAACACTGTCCTACAAACCTGTACGTCTTTGGAGTGTGGGAGGAAACCGAAGATCTTGGAGAAAACCCATGCAGGTCAAGGGGAGAACGTACAAACTCTGTACAGAGAGCACCTGTAGTCGGGATCGAACCTGGGTCTCCGGTGCTGCAAACGCTGGGCAGCAACTCTACCGCTGCGCACTGTTAGCCAATGAAGTTAATGTATGTCCACTTGGGTAAATATTCACTAACTGCTCCTATTTTTGGCAGACTTGTAAGCGGCTAAAATTTTCAGGGCCAGTTCATTAAATAATTAAAATCACAGCTGCACTTGTTAGTCAGGGCTGCGGCAGAGAATGGACTAGTAACTGGGACAAATAATCGTGACATTTAAAATTAAAGTCAAAATCCGGAAAGAAATCAGCAGATGGCATTGGTCTTTGTTTGGTTCCTAGCTGACTTGCATCCTATTCTAGTTATCGTCCTTTATTCCTTTGCCAGGCTATTGGAAATTTGGTTTTGTTGAATGATGAACACAATGGAATTCCTGCATTAATCAGTTCAGGGTAATGGTTTTGAAAAAATCTTTACTCTTAGACACCTGTGTGGTTATCTTGAATTTATCAAAGATACCGCCTCCTGTCTACCCCTTAAATCAATTCTGATAGGTAGGAAGTTCCATGATTTTGACTCAGTCATGATAAAAGTGGGCACTAACTCTCCAAGTCAGGGTGACATGAATCTGGTATGAATCTGTAGATATGATTCTTCTACATAGTGAAGATCGTACAGATACATAGAGGTATCCCACTAATTAAGGGTGCTTCAAGAATATCTTTAAAATGATTCATATGGCTTTCAATGTGAAAGAAACGTAGCTCTAGTGGTGGATGGTTTTGAAAGATCTGAAGTATGTCAAGAAGTATTTGGCTCCCATATGCAATTCTCGCTTTCAAAGTCATCACTGTCTGATACTAAGAACAAAGGAGGACTCAGTGTGGGTGGACTGCCATGAGGGAGGGGGAGAACAAAGGAGGACCTGGCGTGGGATACTTTGTAAATTTGTCGCCGCCCTTTATGTGGTGACTCTTTGCATACGTTGGGGATGCAAAACAAAGAATTTCACTGCAAATTGTCACATGTGACAATAAAGCATTGATTGATTCATTGATTGAGTCTGAAGAAGGGTTTCGGCCCGAAACGTCGCCTATTTCCTTCGCTCCATAGATGCTGCTGCACCCGCTGAGTTTCTCCAGCAATTTTGTGTACCTTTGATTGATTCATTGATTGATTGATTGATTCATTCATTCAATTATTAGAGCGGGGTGCTTCTGAGTAATAGATCTCAGTTGAGTAATAGATGAGTTTAGATCTGAATGATGGAGACACAAGAGATGCAGACGCTGGAATCTAGAGCCACAAGAGCAACTCAGTGGGTCAGGCAGCATCTGTGGAGGGAAATGTATAGCCACCATTTTATTGTGATTACCTACTAATTACCACCCATGCTAATAAGATCCCAGTTCATAATAAGTTCTCAAGGTCATACGTTCTAGGAGCGGAATTAGACCATTCGGGTCAAGTCTACTCCACCATTCAATCATGGCTGATCTGTCTTTCCCTCTCAACCCCCATCTCCCCATAGCATCTGATGCCCATACATATCAAGAATCTTTCTATCTCTGCCTTAAAAATATCCATGGACGGCCTCCCACAGCCTTTTGCGGCAATGAATTCCACAAATTCATCATCCTTTGACTAAATAAACTCCTCCTCATCTCCTTCCTAAAGGTACCTTTCATTCTGAGGCGATGGCCTCTGGTTCTAGACTCTCCCACTAGTGGACACATCCTCTCCACATCCACTCTATCCAAACCTTTCACTATTTGGTAAGTTTCAATGAGGTCCCTCCTCATCCTTCTAAACTCCAGCGAGTCCAGGCCTAACCCAATCATTCCTGGGACTAACTAACTTGGAGAATTGGTGTTGTTAAATACAGAAAGCAATCTCCGGGATAATTGATAAGATCCATTTACAGTAGTTGCATTCAGGCCATTTTTGAACAGAACTTTCTTTCTAATCAGGGGCGTTTATAAAATTGTGTGCCAACTAGCTACACATACATCACTTTTTCTATGAAGCACATTCAAAAAGGGCTTTCCCACATGAGAAGCAAAGCAAGACATACTGAGAGTTTGTCTACAAGTCAGGCTGTATATGCATGGAGCACTTGCTGAGCTAGCAGTGTTTACAAGCAGAATAACCATCTGGCAAGTGGTGCGTGCAGAGACAGAAGCATCACAGCTATGATCTTCCCATTGCAGCAAGCGAGTTCTGGTTGTGGCCACTGAAAGATGAATTGCAGCAGACCTGCACAGAATGCCTGACATATAGTCTAGATTGTGTAATGTTTATTGTGTCTTCGTTCCCCAAGCATCTATCCTGAGAATCTTCTAACCATGTTCTCCACATTAGAAAAGGTGATAGCAATGGGAAACAAGAAGTGATTGGACTTATTATTAAAACCCCCTGAATAAAGGTTAAGAAAATCTTCTCAGTAATAGTCTGAAAGTAGCTGAATGAATTTCATCACTATGTAGGAAGGAACTGCAGATACGCAGAACAAAATGCTGGAGTAACGCAGCGGGTCAGGTAGCATCTCTGAAGAAAAGGAATAGGTGACGCTTCAGGTCTGAAGAAGTGTCTCGACCCGAAACATTGCCTATTCCGTTTCCCCAGAGATGCTGCCTGTCCCGCTGAGTTACTCCAGAATTTTGTGTCTATCTTCGGTGAATTGTATCACTTGTCCTTGAAATTTTCTGCTGCATCCAACTGAATGCAGCAGAGATAAGACTTTGCCTTACATCACAGTGAGGATGATATTCACTGTGATGGATGTTTGTGTAAATTGTGTTGTGTCTTGGTTCTTTTTCTTGTTTGTATGACTGCAGAAACCAAATTTCGTTTGAACCTCTGGGTTCAAATGACAACAAATAAATTGTATTGTATTGTATGCCTATTTGCAGTTTCGCTTGCATAACAAGTAATTTGAATGTTTAAACCTCCTTAAACTTGCTATGGCAGTAATTGCACATTATGCCTATTTATTTATTTTTTAATGATAATATTGATAATTATTTATTTCACCCTACACTCACAGATCAAATAAAAAAAACATTTCCTTCATTAATAATCAGAGTGCACTAGCCAACTCAATATGTACGGAGTGGAACAGGCACGTATTTCTCTGTGTGAACTGCCTGTTCTTGGGAGATGACATTAACAATCAATTCCGATCAACATGCGGGAAGAAGAAAGTCAAGTCAAGTCATTTTTATTTCTATAGCACATTTAAAAAAACAACTCTTGTTGGCCAAAGTGCTTTGAAAGGGAGGAAGAGGTGAGCCAGTGGGCTGAGGGAGAGCTGAGAAGGGGTGAAGAAAGTAGAGACTACCTGAAATTAGAGAAGTCAATGTTCATAGCACTGGGGTGTAAACTGCCCAAGCGAAATATGAGGTGCTGCTCCTCCAATTTATGATGGTCCTCACTTTGGTCATGGAGGAGGCCCAGGACAGAGAGGTCGGATTTGGAATGGGAGGGGGAGTTGAAGTGCTGAGCCACCGGGAGATCAGGCCGGTTATTGCAAACCGAGCGGAGGTGTTCGTCGAAGCGATCGCCAAGCCTACGCTTGGCCTCACCGATGTAGAGCAGCTGACATCTAGAGCAGCGGATGCAATAGATGAGGTTGGAGGAGGTGCAGGTGAACCTCTACCTCACCTGGAAAGACTGCTTGGGTCCTTGAATGGAGTCAAGGGGGGAGGTAAAGCGACAAGTGTAGCATTTCCTGCCGTTGCAAGGGGAAGTGCCCGGAGAGGGGGTGGTTCGGGTGGGAAGGGACAAATTGACCACGGAGTTACGGAGGGAGCGGTCTCTGCAGATCGCAGACAGGGGAGGAGATGGGAAGATGTGGCAAGTGGTGGGATCACGTTGTAGGTGGCAAAAATGTTGGAGGATTATTTGTTGTATGTGACGGCTGGTAGGGTGGAAGGTGAGGACAAGGGGGACTCTGCACTTGTTATGATTGGGGGGGATGGGGAGTGAGAGCAGAGTTACGGGGTATAGAAGAGACCCTGGTGAGAGCCTCATCTATAATAGAAGAGGGGAACCCGATGCCCTGGTGTGGAACATCTCATCCTGGGTGCAGATGCAGCGTAGACAAAGGAATTGGGAGTTATGGGATGGAGTCCTTACAGGAAGCAGGGTGGGAAGCAGTGTAGTCCAGATAGCCATGGGAGTCAGTGGGTTTATAATAGATGTCGGTCAGTAGTCTATCACCTGCGATGGAGATAGTGAGGTCGAGAAATGGTAGGGAAATGTCGGAAATGGTCCAGGTGTATTTGAGTGCCGGATGGAAGTTAGTGGTGAAATGGATGAAGTCAGTGAGTTGTGTGTGGGTGCAGGAGCTAGCACTAATGCAGTCGTCGATGTAGCGGAGGTAGAGTTCGGGGATAGGGCCATGGTATGCCTTGAACAAGGATTGTTCGACGTACCCTACAAAGAAGCAGGCATAGCTAGGGCCCATGCGCGTGCCCATAGCTACGCCTTGTATTTGGAGGAAATGGGAGGAGTCAAACGAAAAGTTATTTCAGGGTAAGGACCAACTCTGCTAGGCGGAGGAGACGGGGATTGGTTGGTTCTGCGGTGGAGGAAGAAACGGAGGGCTTTGAGTGGGGGATGGAGGTGTAGAGTGACTGGACGTCCATGGTGAAGATGAGGGAATGGGGGTCTAGTAAGCATAAGTCCTGGAATAGATGAAGAGCGTGTGAGGTGTCTTGAACATAGGTAGGGAGGGATTTAACCATGGGGGATAGGATGTAGTCGAGGTCAGTGGGTCTACCAGGACAGTCAGGTTTGTGGATTTTGGGGAGAAGGTAAAATCGGGCCGTGCGGAGCTGGGGAAAGATGAGGTTAGAGGCTTGGGAGCGCAGGGAGCCAGAGTTGATGAAGTCAGTGATGGTGCTAGAGATAATGGCCTGGTGCTCATCTGTGGGGTCATGGTCCAAGGATAATTAGGAGGAGGTGTCTGAGAGGTGGCGCGTGGCCTCAGCCTTGTAGAGATCAGCGCGCCAGACTACCACTGCACCTCCCTTGTCGCAGGTTTGATCACCTGGGTTGTTGCAGAGTGAATGAGGGCTGTACGTTCAGGGGGGGGAAAGGTTAGAGTGAGACAGGGGAGTGTAGAAGTTGAGGTGGTTGATGTCCCTCCGGCAGTTTAAAATAAAAAGTTCTAAAGCCGGTAGATGGCCATGAGGGGGAGTCCAAGAGGAGGGAGTCCGTTGGAGACGGGAGAAGGGGTCATCACTGGGGGGTGAGGACTCCTTCTCATGGAAAAACGCTTGGATGCGGAGGCGACGGAACCCATTGAGGTGGGGACGGAGGGGAACAAAGGCGAAGCCTCTGCTGAGGACAGACCGTTCGGGAAAAAGCTGTTTTTATGTCTGGCGGCAGCGTCTTTGACAGTCCGGAGACGCCTTCAGGGAAGTGCTTCAAATGTCATACAGTTATGTTTGTCATAGCATTGTTCTTCAGACCAATTACTACATTTCAGGTTAGGACCCTTCTTCAAACTGATGGGAAACATTGTCTGTCCATTTCCCTTCACAGAGGTTGGCTGGCCTGCTGAGTTCCTCCAGAGCGCGGGTGGGGAACCTGCAGCCTTAAAGCCGCATGCAGCCTTCTAGGCCATTAAGTGCGGCCTTTTGAATGAATCCAAAATTTGCAGAACAAATCCTTTTATTTTATTTAATATGTTTTTGTTCGTTTTTTTATTATTTTTATTTTAATCTTAAAATGAACGTATTTAAAATACCAAAGAGTAAAAGATTCAACAAAATAATCATCCCCGACTGACGGCCACAATTAAAACATTAGTAATAATGTACATTTTAAAGTATATCTAATTGAAGTTTCTTGAATGCGGCCTTATTAGATTATGGCTAACGTAATGTGGCATTCCAACATGAAAAGGTTCCCCACCCCTGCTCCAGAATATTGTTTATGCATCTGCAGACACTTGTGGCTGCATTATTCATACCCTTGTCCGTGACTACTTAATACAAGGTAATTAAAGGTCACCAGACTCCCTGTGGCCTTTCGTGATCACTGGGAAGGAGAAACATATTTTCCTACCGCATTTTGCAATGGCCACCCTGAGCCAACTTCTTACTGTAAACATATTTTTGTTCATTTGGTTTTCATTACTGTTCAGATCTCTTCCTTCAATCTAATTCTTTCTGTTGATGTTGTCATAGAATGTGTGTCTCAAAGACTGAGAATAATTTGTTCAAAAGACAACACAAATGGTGGCCCAGTGGCAGTGAGCTGCTGCCTCACAGTGCCAGAGACCTGGGTTCAATCTGGACCTTGGGTGCTGTCTGTGAGGAGTTTGCACGTTCACCTTGTGACCGTGTGGGTTTCCTCCCACATCCCAAAGACGTTTGTAGATATATTGGCCTTCGTAAGTTGCCCCTAGTATGTAGGCAGTGGATGTGGAAGTGGAATAACATAACCTTCCAATTGCTGTGAGTGTCTCTGCAAGGCGAGTGGGTCATGGGAAGAAAAATGCCTCAGATGGAAGATCTCAAGGCTCTGGTACAGCACAACCTGAAGGTCTGTTGACATAAGCCATAGAGTTTTCTTCAAAATATTTCTGATAATCAGTGATATCTAAATTTTAAAAAAAAATAAAAATAATTAAGATCATAAAGAACATAAAGTTAATTAAAAACATAAAAATAAAGAAAACTAGACTAAATGAAACTTACCGTGTATGAAGGAACTGAGTTACTCCAGCATTTTGTGTCCATCTTCGGTGTAAACTAAACTTACCTGCATTTACCTTTACTCAAGGTCAGCAATCCCAAAGGAGTAGGGTCACTCTTGTCAAGTCAAGTCAAGAGAGTTTATTGTCATGTGTCCCAGATAGGACAATGAAATTCTTGCTGTAGTTGGAGTAAAGCCAAGAGGAGTCCAGCAATCAAGTGGGAGGTCAAATGTGTCTAAGCATCATCTGCAGTTCATCTCTCACTTAACCTGCTTCAGTGCACAGGTGCAGAATTCAGAGACAAGTTAACCCTGTGGAGGACAAAGTCTGCAGATTTGCCAGCCAACAGGCAAACACTTTGTTAGTTTCATTGTCAATTCTACACAGGTCATACTGCATTATAATTTTTGATACGTTATTGAAAATTTAATTAATACTTCCCCAGCTAACCCGCTAATGGATCCTAGACATACCTCACCCTCTGAGTTTCTCCAGCATTTTTGTCGACCTTCAATTTTTCCAGCATCTGCAGTTCTTTCTTAAACACTAGACTTTCTTCTAAAATTATTTGCTCGCATTTAACTATCATCTTCATCTGCAACGTTATGTTTTAACCAGTCTCTGGGAGGTATACAAGATGTTCACATCCTTTGTAAAAAGGGTGGCACGGTGGCGCAGCAGTAGAGCTGCGGCCTTACAGCGCTTGCAACGCCAGACCCGGGTTCGATCCTGACTACGGGTGTTGTCTGTACGGAGTTTGTACGTTCTCCCCATAACCGCGTGGGTTTGCTCCGAGATCTTCAGTTTCCTCCCACACTCCAAAGACGTACAGGTTTGTAGGTTAATTGGCTTGGTATAAGTGCAAATTGACCCTAGTGTGTGTAGGATAGTGTTAATGGCCAGGGATTGCTGGTCGGCGCGGACTCGGTGGGCTGAAGTGCCTGTTTCCGCGCTGTATCTCTAAACTAAACAAAACTAAAATAATGGGTTAGGAAATGATCTTGGTCCATTTGATTGTAATTCTACTGGAACAGAAATGGACAGAGCCTCCTTTGTTTTAATGGTTTAAAATGCTGGAAATCTGTCAGCTGAATTTGCCTTCCTGCCACTTACTGGAAACATTTTATTTGTAAGGCAGCAGAGTTCCAGCTTGGCTCAATTAACATGAGGAGCGCAGACCCTCTATACTTTAAGGATGTGGGAAGGGTGGGGCGGAAGTTTGAACAGATCTTAAACAGGCTGTACAGTTAAATCTCCATGCTATAAGAAAGGAACACGTCCTTTGAAATGTACATGAAAATGATGCGGATTATTATTTGAACTTTGGATGTGATATTTTCTCTATTAGTTTGTGTAGCTGGATGTGCATATCTTCATATAAGCGTAAATGTTTCCAAGCCATGGCTTCACAGGTTTTCCCAAGGTTTGGGTATGTTCTTAGTCACCTTTAGCGAGATCCAACAAAAAGTCCAGAAACTGATAAAATAAAATAAATGTTGAATTAAAGATTGTCCTGGAAAAAGAAAAGAATGCCTCATTTTTCATTTTCTTAGAAGACATGAAGGAAATAATGTAATATCAATTAACAAACAACAAAAATGATCATGGGACATTACAGACCAAGATCATAGTGTGTCTGAAATGCTAAACCATGGTCTGTTGATCCCTTTGCATTCCTGTCCTAGTAACAATTCAGATGTGCCATGAAGTGGAAGTCCTCTGTTACCTATTGCATTCACCTCACTAATACAATTATTGGTATAGGTATTGGTTTTATTATTGCCACTTGTACCGAGGTACAGTGGACATTTGTTTGTGTGTGTGCTACCCAATCAAGTCATATAATGCTATACATCAATGCAATCACATCATACACAAGTACAACAGGTAAACCAAAGAAAAAATCCCAGAGTGCAGGGTATAGTTTTCAGCATTGGAGCATTATAGTTCCAGAGAAAAAGTCCATTGTCCACAATGAGGTGGGTTGGAACATTTGGACTACACCCTAACTTATGGAAAAACCATTCAGAAGTCTGATAACAACGGAGAAAAAGCTGTTCATAAGGTAGTGCATCCTTTCAAACGTTTGTATCTTCTACCCAACAGGAGCAGGGAGAAGAGGAAATGGCCGGGTGATGGTCTTTGATTATGTTGGCTGCTTTCCTGAGCTAGCGTGAAATGTAGATGGAATCAATGGTGGGTAGTCTAGTCTCTATGATGGACTGGGCTCCATTCACAATTTCTTGCAATCTCGCTATCTCACTGCGGTTTGTATACATCTCCAGTAAAAATCAGGAGATTGCAGTCCCTGATGTTTATTATTTATTGCCTGATAACCTGATTCTCTCCAGAACGAAGGATTACATATGCTTCTAATGTCACCAGCATATACTTATGCTGGTGACATTAGAATGGATCTAAATGATCACCCCCCCTCCTCCTCCTTCCAAAATCATTTCAAGCTCGTTTGAGATATGTAGGTAGGCAATGTTCTGTACGGAACCTTGAACGTTCCTCTTGGGTCTGGATGCTCCCTATCCACTATGCTTCCCCTCTCCTGTCATAGGGACAATTTACAGTTATACCAAGCCAATTAACCAACAAACCTGTATGTCTTTGGAGGGTGGGTGGAAACCAGAGCTCCCAGAGAAAACCCACGCGGTCACGGGGCGAATGTACAAACTTGTTCTTCTCCTCCAATTTAATCAACTTCACTTCTCATTATCACTTATATTCCCATTCCACTCAACTTCGTCCTCCCCCAATTCCAGGGTTCTATTTATTCTTGCTGGCCATGGAAAGCAATGCTCAGGTCATTTAATTACTGGAAGCAGCACTTGTGGAGAGGAGAGAGGAGAGGATTGAAACTTTTGAAATGTTGGTAGCACATTGGTCTCATGGCTGGTGTCACATATACTCCCAGGTTAACTGAGGTCCACACTTAATTTTCCAAAGCATTTTCAAACTGATTATTCAATTTAAAAATAACACTTCTCGCCTCCCATGAATATCTTCCCATGATGAGTGCATTTGAGGTTACCAGGAAATAAATGGGGTCAAATGATAAAATATATTCTTCCGCATATCTGTGTTGCTTGAGGATTCTATCTTCAACCCTGAATGAATTTCAAAATGCAGCAATTTTAAAACTAGACAGTTTCATTATATTGATATTGGGAAGTGTGAGTTTTGTGCAGTGAATGAGTTTGTGTGATAATGTGAAAGAGAAAAAGTGCATTAAAGTTTATAATGTGAGTACAGGTGTGAAAGAAATAAATAAAGGTATCTCCTGAAATACATTTAATTGAATCATATCAGTTAGATTTGAGTTAATTCTTGCTAGAGTTCTGATATGCATGTGGTTATTAAATTACTATATGTCTGTTTTCACAATTGATTTTAGCCTAGTTGAATAATAGGTGGCAGACAATGACGTTATAAAGTGAAAAACAAGACAATTTAGCAATCATTCAGTCTGACTTAGCTGAGAACTCAATTGGACCATGGCCTTGTCGGGCAGTTTGCCAGAGGAATCCGGCCTTATCTACAAAGATGGGTTCAGGGAGGTCAGGGTGGTTTGAATTTACCTTCTCCAGTCAGGATGGTTCCTGTCTTTCGCCATCATGTGTTGCAACAGAATCTTTAAAGGACTATATTTGGATTCCAGACTCTTGCATTGAACTGCCAACTAAGTGGCCTCATTAAGTCTCAACAAGAAACCTTTGGTCATAAATTATGTTTTTGACCTTGGTGTGCCTGTCAGCACCTCGCATGTAATCATCTGCTATTTACCATCATTCAAGTCATCAAGATATATGACAAAGACTGGAATGACAAGTATATAGAACTGGGGAACACAACCATCTCGATTTACTCATCAGCTTTTTTTCTATTTTGACTCCTGCCAATTGTACTGCAAGCTCCCTTGTTCCATGTATTCATTTATTTGTGGATAACCTTTTGTGCAGAACTTTATCAAGCATCTTTTGAAAGGCCGTGAAACTAACGATTATTAACACAGGTACACAAAATTGCTGGGGAAACTCAGCGGGTGCAGCAGCATCTATGGAGCGAAGGAAATAGGCGACGTTTCGGGCCGAAACCCTTCTTCAGACTGAAGAACAGCTTCTTCCATATTATTAACACAGTGCTATTTATAAGGATTTTCTTAAAATGGTCAACTTGCTTAACCTAATGTACCATTCACAAATCCAAGCTGACCTTTCCCAATCATTTGCCAAAGTGTTCAATGCACTTCATTCAGGTCCGAATCACTCAACATTCAACTTATGTCAGGATGCTATTCATTAATCCTGTATTGTCTTTCCACTGGTTGGTTTGCACGCTAAAGCTTTTCACTGTACCTCGGTACATGTGACAATAAACTAAACTGAACTGAACAGGCTACAGCTCAGCCTTCAACACCATAATATTGAACAAACTCATCCATAAACCTCTGGACCTTGGGTTTGGGGCATCCAATTGCAACATGGCTTCTGGACTTCTTGACCTCAGTCAGTTAGAATTTCATAACAGTCATAACATTTCCTCCACCCTGACCCTCAATACTGGTGCCCCTCGGAGTTGTGTGTTCATTCCCTTGGTCTATTCCCTGTACACCCATGACTGCGTGGCCAATACTGCAACAAATCAATCTTTAAGTTCACCAATGATACTATTGTTACTGGATGGATCAACAGAAACAATGAGTTGGCGTAAAGGAAAGAGATCAAGAACTTGTGTCATAGAGTCAGAACAACAAACCAGCCTTTAAGATAGACACAAAATGCTGGAGTAACTCAGCGGGCAAGACTGAAAAAATGGTTGTTGACCTTCAGAAGCAGCAAAAAGGGAGTGAACTCAATCCTGCCCTCATCAACGGACCTGCTGTAAAGATTGTAGACAGCTTCAGGTTTCTTGGCATCCATATCACCAGCAACCTAACTTGGTCCTGCCACACTGATGAAGTGATCAGGAAAGTGCAACAGTGTACTTAATTTCTTGAGCGTCTGAAAAATTCAGCATGTTCATAAGAATTCTCTTGAAGTTCTACAGAACTGCTGTAAAAAGTATTCTGACAGGATGCATCTCAGCCTGGTTGTGGTATCTGTTCCACTATTGGCTGACTAAAGCCATGGAGAGTGGCCAGTCTATCACAAGCTTGTCACTTCCTTCCATCCAGTCCATCTTCCCGGTGTGTTACATTAGGAAGGCTGGAGGTATCGCAAGAATGCCTGGAACCCTGGTCATTACATTTTCTCCCTTCTACCTTCTAGAAGGTGCAGAAGCTTGAAAGCCTGGATGCCCAGACTGAAGAACAGCTTCTTCCATATGGCTTTAAGACTTCTGAATCAATCACCTCTTTCACACTCTCTTCACAGAGGTGCTGCCGTATACTTGTACTCCACCTCAATTGATTAGTCTATTTTTGCAATTAAGTTTTTTTGTGTTCCTTTAGATTGCACCACAATTATTGTATTTATTGTTAGAAAGAGAAATAGAACTAGAAATTGAAATAGAATAGGACATTGCATTTATTTACTCTGTGAGCTTCATGCAAACTAGCATCTGCTGTATATGCCAATATATTAAGGTGATTTGATTAGACTTTGTCTCTTGTTGATACCTTCCAGTAAAGTTCCCACAGCGTATGTTTACTAAAAACTGATGTGTCATTCCTCCCCTTTGTAGATAATGATGATCATTTGCAGACACATTATTCCAGTTCTAGGGACAATTGTTAAATCCAAAATGCACGGAAATTAAGAGTAATCCAACTTGAATTTTCTCACACAGTTCTTTTTGACCAATTTCTCCCAAACAATCTGGTTGGCAGAAACTTATCATTCCCAGATGTAAAATAAACAACTGGTCTGTATCAACTAAGATGTGCAAAATGGAATTCCAAATTTCTAGCATGCTTTCCTAACATAGTTCACATAATCAATGCGTCAGTACACCACAACCACATTTTCTCTCTCCTTACCCCGGGATTACCCCTTAATGTTTGCGTAACATTTCTGCTTTTATTTCAGATATTGTGCCTCTGCTCCTTGGCAGTTGAACATTCTAGAAATTAAAGTTGCATCCATTTGAAATTGGAAGGTAATGAATGCTACGAATAAATCTTTAAACTATTAAGGGGGGGGGGGGGGGAGGTTCATGGGGTAAACAGGGAGAAACTTTCTGCTGTTTGGTTATGTGAAGGACTGAGGCATCATCTAAAAACAGGCCTTTCAACGGCAAAGTTACAAAAACATGCAATCAAACAATAAAACGGTGGTGCAGCAGTTGAGTTGCTGCCTTATAGCGCCAGAGACCAGGGTTTGATCCCGACTACGGGTGCTGTCTGTACGGAATCTGTACATTCTCAGTTACCGCGTGGGTTTTCCCCGAGATCCTCAGTTTCCTCCCACACTCCAAAGATGTACAGGTTTGTAGGTTAATTGGCTTTATATAAATGTAAATTGTCCCTAGTGTGTGTGCAGGATAGTGTTAATATGGGGATCGCTGGTCGGTGCAGGCACAATGGGCCTCTAATAAACTAAACTTAACTAAAACATGCTAGGAATTTGGAACTCTCCCGAAACGTCACCCATTCCTTCTCTCCAGAGGTGCTGCCTGTCCCTCTGAGTTACTCCAGCATTTTGTGTCTGTCTTCGGTCTGATACTTCTTCTGTGGATAGAGGGCTAATCTGTTACATCACCAGCCTTCTGTCTATCTAAACCTGTCTCACATTGAGCATAGTTTCTTTTGTCTGTACTAACTGCTATATGATAAATTATTTTGCTTTGGGAACACATATAGAGCCACGCCTGTCTCTTTATGTTGACCATTCTTTATTTTGCCCCTCCCCCTCCCTCAACTCACTTTCCTGGCCTGCTGTAGCAGTGCTGCTTCGTGCTTCCAAATTTAAACATTCCATTAACTTTAACAATTTACACTCTGCCCTCAGCTACACCAGTCTTCCTGGCAGGCTTATGGAAGCATGTAGTGTCCCGGGCAAAGGTGCCTGATCCCTGCAATTCCAAGTATTGGGACCACCAGGGGCGCCGCACGATTGGCAGCCTCGCCAACAGTCTGTCTGTTTATTCGTCTTTTTTTTGTTATTTTTAGTGTGTTTTAAAAGTTTGTGTAAATGTTCTCTGATTTGTTTTATGTGGGGGAGGGGGAAGAGATCGGGGGAAACTTTTTTTCAATCTCTTACCCTGACGGAGTTGCAATTGTTTCCCGGGTCGTATCTCCAGTTGCTCTGCGGCCTAACATCGTGGAGCTGGAGGCCTTGTTCGGGACTGACTTTGAGTCCCACAGCGGGGCATGGACTTACCATCAGAGCCGATCCCTTGCCTGGGATCACTCCAACCGTGGCCTGCGGACTTTACCACCGAGAGCTCACAGTTCGGGTAGAGACCGTAGATGTCGGGAGCTCCAATGACGCGAAGGTTCGACAAGCCCTGACCGGGTGTTCGATCGCCGGCAATGCAGGAGCTGGATCGCCCCGACGCGGAGGGCCTGACTGCCGGCTAAGGGAGTAAGATCGTCCCGTCAACGGATGGCTAGAGGCCCCTGATTGCGGGAGAACAAAGAAGAGAAGAGATTGAACTTTTTTTCGCCTTCCATCACAATGAGGAATGTGGAGGAGTCACTGTGGTGGATGTTTATGTTAAATGTATTTTGTGTGTTGTGTTGCTTTTTATTTGTATGACTGACTTGGCAAATGAAATTCCTCATATGTTGCAAAACATACTTGGCTAGTAAAGTATTATTGTATTGTTTGTATTGTATCTTCCATTGTGTTATGAATGTCTACAACTATTAGATAATTTGTACTACTAACACGTTCCCCAACACCTCGCCTATCTCCTGAATCTGCACCCTGCAACCTTCCCAATTCCCTTCAGAGAGTTCAACCCAGGTTCCTTGGTTCCACATTTAGTTTAGTGGTGCTTAGAAGTTTAGGGCAGTTACATCATACTTGCCATTCAGCAAGTGATCCATTTTCCGACCAAAGCTACATTGTGGAATTGGAATTGGTTTATTATTGTGAGCTACAGTAAAAAAAACATATTGTAAATCATATCATATGTAGTACATCAAGGTAGTGCAAAAGAGGCAAAAAACAGAATGTGCAATATTGTATTAGAGCAACAGAGAAAGAGCAGATATGGAAAAGTGCAAGGGTTGCAGTGAGGTAGATTGTGAGATCAAGACTTCATCTTTAGCATATGAGTGATCTATTGAAGTGTCTAATAACAGCAGAAAAGAAACTATTCTTGAATCTGGTGATATGTACTTTCGATTTGTTGTATAGGTGATTTGTTCGGCGGCAGCTGAAAAATATGCTGTCGCGACATGGTCGCGGCATGACGTGGGGTGATGCCTGTATTGTCGCGAGCGGTCTCCTTAAGTGTTGTTACTTATTTCTTGTCGCTGGATTTTGAAATGTTCAAAACCTCTTGGCGACAGTGGGCTTGATGTTACCTGACGTTGCCTGTCTTCTCCTGTCATAGGTGCTGTCGTAGGTTGTCATAGGTTGTCGCCAGGATGAATCCAGGTGACGTTGGTTGTTGCCGGGTCATGACCTCGGTGAATTCCATTGGCGACACCTATGTCAACTGGCGACAGTTCCGGTGTCCAGAAAAGTATTCATTTGTCGCCGACAGGGTCGTAGCTTGTCGTAGCTTGTCGCTGGTGGAGGTAGGTTGACTTCAGGTGTTGTAGGTTGTTGCCTGTGTGGTTGTAGGTGGACATCCCAAGTCGCGAGGAATTGTGTCGCCAGTTGATGTAGCTTGTCGTAGCTAGACGTCGACTAGGTGGTAGCTTGTCGTGGACATTGTCGTGGGGTGGGTGCATTTCTGGCGTCACGCCGCGACAGTGACTGTCGCCCTAGTTGCCTAAAAAATCGCCTAAGTGGGACAGACCCTTATCTTCGGCCTGAAGGGAGAGGGGAGAAGACAGAATGACTGGGGTGGGACTGGTCCTTAATTATGTTGGCTGCTTTACCAAGGGAGCGGGAAGTATTGATGGAATCGATTGTGTGGAGGTGGACTATGTCTATAACTCTCTATAGTTCCTTGCGGTCTTGGGTAGAGCAGTTGTCATAGAAAAGATAGACATAAACAGCTGGAGTAACTCAGCGGGTGAAGCAGCATCCCTGGAGAAAAGAAATAGGTGACTTTTTGGGTTGAAACCCTTTTTCAGACTGAGTCAGGGGAGAGGGAAACCAAATGTATGGAAAGGTTCAGCACAAATCAGAGCCAGGAAAGGTGGAGCCCACAATGGTCCATTATTGGGTGTGGAAGAGGTGATAACGAAGGGATATATGGATGCGAACAGTGGAATCAGCAGGACGACTAGGGTAGGGGACGGGCAGAGAGAGAGGGGCTGCCAGGGTTACTGGATATTAGGGAAATCAACATTTATACTGTTGGGTTTTAATCTGCCTAAGCAAGATCTGAGGTGCTATTTTTCCAATTTGCTCATGGCCTCACTCTAACAGTGGAGAAAGCTCAGGGGGAGTTAAAATGTTTGGCAACTGAGAGATTGCGTTGGTCAAGGCCGACTGAGCGGAGGTGTTCAACGAAACGATTGCCAAGCCTGCGCTTAGTTTTGCCGATATATAGGAGTCCACACCGAGAATGACAGATAGGGTAAATGAGGTTGGAGGAGGTGCAAGTGAACCCCTGCCTCACATAAAAGGACTGTCAGGGTCCCTGGACAGTCAAGGGAGGAGGTATAGGGACAGCTGTTGCATCTCCTGCGGTTGCAGGGCAAAGTACCTGGGGAGAGGGTGGTTTGGGTGGGTCGGCATTGGGGGTTCAGTGTTGATGTGGATAGAGAACTGGCTGGCAAACAGGAAGCAAAGAGTAGGAGTAAACGTGTCCTTTTCACAATGGCAGGCAGTGACTAGTGGGGTACCGCAAGGCTCAGTGCTGGGACCCCAGCTATTTACAATATATATTAATGATCTGGATGAGGGAATTGAAGGCAATATCTCCAAGTTTGCGGATGACACTAAGCTGGGGGGCAGTGTTAGCTGTGAGGAGGATGCTAGGAGACTGCAAGGTGACTTGGATAGGCTGGGTGAGTGGGCAAATGTTTGGCAGATGCAGTATAATGTGGATAAATGTGAGGTTATTCATTTTGGTGGCAAAAACAGGAAAGCAGACTATTATCTAAATGGTGGCCGACTAGGAAAAGGGGAGATGCAGCGAGACCTGGGTGTCATGGTACACCAGTCATTGAAAGTAGGCATGCAGGTGCAGCAGGCAGTGAAGAAAGCGAATGGTATGTTAGCTTTCATAGCAAAAGGATTTGAGTATAGGAGCAGGGAGGTTCTACTGCAGTTGTACAGGGTCTTGGTGAGACCACACCTGGAGTATTGCGTACAGTTTTGGTCTCCAAATCTGAGGAAGGACATTATTGCCCTAGAGGGAGTGCAGAGAAGGTTCACCAGACTGATTCCTGGGATGTCAGGACTGTCTTATGAAGAAAGACTGGATAGACTTGGTTTATACTCTCTAGAATTTAGGAGATTGAGAGGGGATTTTATAGAAACTTACAAAATTCTTAAGGGGTTGGACAGGCTAGATGCAGGAAGATTGCTCCCGATGTTGGGGAAGTCCAGGACAAGGGGTCGCAGCTTAAGGATAAGGGGGAAATCCTTTAAAACCGAGATGAGAAGAACTTTTTTCACACAGAGAGTGGTGAAGCTCTGGAACTCTCTGCCACAGAGGGTAGTCGAGGCCAGTTCATTGGCTATATTTAAGAGGGAGTTAGATGTGGCCCTTGTGGCTAAGGGGATCAGAGGGTATGGAGAGAAGGCAGGTACGGGATACTGAGTTGGATGATCAGCCATGATCATATTGAATGGCGGTGCAGGCTCGAAGGGCCGAATGGCCTACTCCTGCACCTAATTTCTATGTTTCTATGTTTCTATGGGATGTGAACCAGGGAGTTGTGGAGGGAACAGTCTCTGCAGGAAGCAGAAAGGGGTGGAGATGGGAGGATGTCACTCGTGGTGGGATCCCGTTGGAGGTGGCGATGGTGTCAGAGGACTAAGGGGACTGTCCCTGTTGTGACTGGGGAGAGGCGGAGTATGCCAAGCACACTAAGCATACCATCATTAACTTGTCCACGCGGACCAACATGTCCCATCTACACTACTCCCACCTGCCTGCGTATGGCCACTATCCCTCTAAACCTGTTCTATCCATGTCTAAATGTTTCTTAAACCTTGCGATAGTCTCTGCCTCAACTACCTCATCCAGCAGCTCGTTCCATACACCCACCAACCTTTGTGTAAAAAAGTTCCTATTAAATCTATCCTCCTCACCTGAAACCCATGTCCTCTGGCCCTTGATTCCCCCAACTCTGGGCAAGAGACTATTTCTTTACCTGATCTATTCCTGTCATGATTTTGTACAACTCTATAAGATCACCCCTCATCCTTCTGTGCTCCAAGGAATAGAGTCCTCTACTGTTCAACCTCTCCCCATAGCTCAAGCCCTCGAGTGCTGGCAACAGCCTCGTAAATCTTCTCTGTATCCTTTCCAGCCGGACAACGTCTTTCCTATAACATGGTGCCCAAAACTGAACACACTATTCCAAATGCTGCCTCACCAATGTCCTGCAACATGACCTCCCAGCTTCTATACTCAATACTGACTGATGAAGGCCAATGTACCGAAAGCCTATTTGGCCACCATGTCTACCCGTGACGCCACTTTCAAGTGCCACCTAGATTCCTCTGTGCTACACTCCTCAGAGCCTTCCTGTTCACTGTGTAGATCCTGCCCACGTCAGACTTCCTGAGGAATGTCATTGATGGTTTTACAACGATGCTTTTGAATGCCAGGGACAATGATACTCACCTGTGACGAAACTTGCTGCATCACATTGATTATTTTGGCTGTGTTTGAACGAGAAACAAAGCAGCCAATGCAGTGCCTGTTTGTCAGTAATGTTCTCCACCTTTGTGTGGGCCAGGATGTTTCTGAGTCCTACCCACTATGTTGAGGAGCTGCACAACCTGCTGATGCGTAGGATCTTGCCCACAGTGATCCAGTGCAGACAGTGGCTGTTCAGATCAAAGATACATAGAGCGCTCTATGATCTTTGCTTCAGTTTGCTCCAAACATTTCAAACTTGATTCACAGGTCAGCAGAAAGCTCAGATCCTGGCCTGCAATGAGAAAGCTTGTGTATATCACAGCAGGCAATCCGTCAGGCATTAATTTTAACAATTTAAAGCCTAGGTTCACAGAGCTGGGCATAAGCAGCACTGGAAAATGGAGATTCATGAACCTGAAATTAGTTTTATGTTCTGTAAGCTAGCCAATTAAAATCAGAACATAATACCACAGCAAGATACAAGGTATGTTGGCCTCATACTTAATGTGATTCAGGATAGGCATGTTGGAACGAGAAAAGCTAGGCAAGCCAGAAATACCTGCATTGTTGTAATTCTACACCAGAGACACAGGCCCTCATTAGACTTGCGTAGTTGTAGATCTTCTGTACTCTGTATACACACATTTTTGCTGTTCACACTCTGACTCTGTCTTGTAATTTAAGTTTGCAGATGACACATCTGTGGCAGGTCTTATTACCAATAACATCAAAACCGTTTACCGTAGTGAAGTAGAGGAGCTAGTAAGGTGGTGTGAGAACAACAACCTCATACTTAACATCTCAAAAACTAAGGAGCTGGTTGTTGATTTCAGAAAGAAGGCCACCCCCCTCCTCCCTCTCTTCATCAATGGAGAGGTGGTTGAGAGGGTCACCTCCTTTAAGTTCCTCGGGACCACCATACATCAATCCCTATCATGGGAGCTCAACACCAGTCTCATAATCAGTAAGTGCCACCAGCGACTCTACTTCCTGCGGCAGCTCAAAAAATTCAGGGTCAGTCGACCAGCCATGACCCACTTCTATAGGTCTACCATAGAAAGCATACTCACATTCTCCATGCTTGTCTGGTATGGTCACACAACCTCGCAGGATAAGATTCGGCTGGAGAGAATAGTGGGCCGAGCTTCTAAGATCATCGGTTGCAGCAGACTTCCCTCAGTGACATCACTTTACTCAACAAGACTCACCAGAAAGGCCAAAAAAATCATAGCAGACCACTTTCACCCGGCACATTACCGCTTTAATCTCCTCCCATCAGGAAGGAGATATAGAAGCATTAAAAGTAAAACATCTTGCTTCAGAGACAGCACCTACCTCCAAGCCATCAGATATTTGAATTTGCACTAATCACTTTGCACTTTCTTTTGCACTTGCACGTACGCTTAACATGACGCTGCTGGGTACTGTCCTTCCTGTATATATTGTCCTTCGTACGGTATTGTCTGTATTATTTATTGTGGTGTATGTGGTGGTTGTATTGTACTGTATCGTATCTGTCTGAGAGCGAACCAAGACACATTCCTATCAACTTGTTGACATGGCAATAAACTTCTTGAATCTTGAATCTTGAATCTAGGTTACTTCAAAATGCTATATATTTTTTAGTTCTCATTCAACAAGAAGACTGGTCCATCCATGAAAGAAGCTGCTGAGATTTTCAGAAATAGCAGTAGGCCTGAGGATTGGGAGTACTTCAGAACTCAGGATAAAGGATAACAAGAAAGAGAAAAATGAACTGAGACAGTAAACCAGTGAAATGCAGAAACATAAAATGCATATTAAAAGCTTCTGTAGGTACGTTCAAGGTCGAGGACTAGTAAAGTGAATGTGGGACTCATGGAGACATGAGAATTTAGAATGAGGGAGAAGGAACTGACAGAGAAATTAAACACTTAAGGCCCTGTCCCACTATACGAGTATCCCCAAGAGCTCTCCCAAGTTCATTAAAAAATCAAACTCGTGGTAAGTACGTAGAATGTACGTAGCGGGTACGTCGGAGCTCAGGACGTCTCTTAGCGGCTCGAAACGCTAACGGCAGGTACTCGGAAACGCGATAAGCTCGCGAAGTTTTTTCAACATGTTGAAAAATGTCCACGAGAGCCCCGAGTACCTACGAGCGGCTATTACCGTAATTCTCCGAGTTCGAATCAGGGGAAACTCGCTAGAACTCTTGAATGACCTCGCACAGTGGGACAGGCCCTTTACTTTGCATTTGCCTTCATGGAAAAGACATCAATAATTTCTGGCAGAAACACTTGAGGACCAAGATTAGACCTGAGTAATTGTGAGAGCAGAAGAAAGAAGAGCTGAAGACAGGGTCCTGACCCGAACCATCAACCCATCCAGGTGCTGCCTGACCCACTGAGTGCTTCCAGAGTATTGTTTTTTATTGGAGATTGTATAACTTTTTTGAAGCACTTCCCTCTGGAAGGCAACTCCGGACAGTCAAAGCCACCACAGCCAGACATAAAAACAGCTTTTTTCCACGAGCAGTAGCTCTACTCAAAAGCCAAAAGTCTGTAGCCTCCTTGTGCTTTGGTATTTTATTTCATGCTTCACCTTTAAATTATAATGTTTTGTTTTAAATTGTCTACTGTATATCGTGTTGTTACATGTGAGCAAAGCACCGAGGCAAATTCCTTGTATGTATACATTTTTGGATAATAAAATGTATTCAATTCATTTCAATATGGTTGTTATTTTTCAAAATTCTATAGATTCTAATATTGCATCTGTTAGTTAGATGGCAGCAAATGTAACCTATTAAAGAAAAGAGTAAGAGCGAAAGCAGGGAACCACTAACAGGTGGAGAAACTGGATAGGTGACGTTCTGGTCACCCATCTTCAGACCCTCCGTCTGGAACTGGGCCTGGAATCCAGGTGAGTTGTCGGCCAGGGAGAGGGAAGAATCAGCAGTCGTTGGTGGCAGCTGGAATGTGGTAAGGGTTGGCGGTGGTGACGGCAGTAGGCGTGGCAAGGAACCGGCCGGGGAAGCTGTGTGGGCCAGCTGTGGCGGAAGTACGTCTGGCCTAGAAGTGGCCTGGGTTGGAGGTGTGGGCCTGCATAGGCATGAGGCCTGGAAGTGGTTGGGGTAGGTCCGTAATAACAATGGTTTTACTGGATTATTATAATATCTGTCATGACTGCCCGAATCACTTTACAACCACTGAAGTACATTTAAGTGGAGGTCACTAACGAGGTGGAAGGGGAACGCACTGATTTGTGCACAGCAAGCTCCCTGAACTCCTCCATTCTTCCCAGATCCTTTACACCTACCAGAAAGAACCAGAATGATTTCAGTTTAACAACCAAAAGGTGTTTCCAGCAGCACTGCACTTCCTTACTGATGCACTGGCATTTAGGCTTTAGTGATCCAGCGTGGAAATGGATATGGATATTAGGAACATTCGGCCCATTGCTAATCAGCAGCTGGGGAAACCAATCAATGAAAGAGAGACAGACAAGTGTTAGAGCTTTAGACTTTAGATTTTGGACTTTAGAGATACAGCATGGAAACAGTCCCTTCAGCCCGTCGAGTCCGTGCCGACCAGTAATCATCCCGTACGCAGACAATATCTTACACACTAGGGACAATTTACAATTTTACCAAAGCCAATTAACCTACAAAACTGTGTGGGAGGAAACTGAAGCACCCAGAGAAAACCCACATGGTCACAGGGAGAATGTACAAACTCCATACAGACAGCACTAATAGTCAGGATCGAACCCGGCTCTCTGGCGCTGTAAGGCAGCAACTCTACCACTGTGCCACTGCGCCATCAAACTATATTTTTACAATCAAGTACAATTTAAACCCACAAATTTCCCAATTAGGAGCAGGATGGTAGAAACGTAGCCACAAATGGCATCCTCTTGATATTGGGCTATCCATGAGCATTGCCACTGTATAGCTGGAAATAATGACTTGATGACACAGTAGAATTAATTTAAAACATGGATATATTCTTCCCTGATTTCATTCATATTTTTAAGGCATCCTTCATATCACATAACTCTTCTCTGGTTAGAGGGCAAACTCTCTGCCAGTTCCCAAACAGTGTCTATTGCACTGTATGATGACGTGCACATCTATCGCAGGTGAAAGGGTAAATGGGAGGGGTTTTAAACACTGTGAGAGGTTTTGGAAAGAATAAAATCAGCCCAACCACCACTTATTCAACCGAATCCTCTCCATCCTATCAGCGCTTGTATTATCCTGTGCTTATCTAATCTCCTCTTAAACAAATTCCTTGCATCATAAACACCTCTCTATCGGAGACACTTCCATATTCTCTCTAATAAATAACTCCGAAATCCCATGTGACTTTCTTGAGGATTAGATACCTTTTCAAAGTATGCTACACCTGAGAATATTATTTAATTCTCAGTTCTGGTTTTATGAAAGCCAAGTCTTGGGATTTTTGCAGCGCAATGTTGTTCTCCGATCTCTGTCCCAATATTTTATCATAGATAAAAAATAGTTTAACATGTTTAACTCATGTTTAGTGTTGTTCCGCACACTTCATTTGTACCATCTTTATTGCATTTAATTATGCATTATTATATTTATTTATAGGCTGTTTATATTAAATGCTTTATTTTGGTCTGCTATGTCCTTTCCATACTTGCAGAATACAGTCATGCAGTTCAGGATCTTTGTCATTCGCCCTAAGTCTTGTTGTTAGGTCAATTTTCCCATGATAACACAAGTGGAGCCTTCCTCTCAGTACAGCTCCTTCCTGTTTCAGTCATGTTGTAAGCATCCCCGGAAAAAAGATTTCCTCTTTCCATAGAAGAAGAGGAAGGGTCTGAAGAAGTGTCGCGACCCGAAACGTTGCCTATTTCCTTTGCTCCGCAGATGCTGCCTCACCCGCTGAGTTCCTCCAGCATTTTTGTCCACCTCCTCTTTCCATAGTATTTCTTTAGCAACATCCATTGCCTGAGACAAAGAAAGAGCTACACCTTAAACTCCAGAAAAACCCCTTTCATTGTTTCCAATTATGAATGAGTTGCTCAAGCTAGAAGCATTTCCTGCAGCTGTGATGACCACAGGCAATGCTTTCAATTATCCTAGATACTTCGTGTCAGCAGTCTCTGGGCTGGTTTTCACAATTGTTAGCAGAAACTAAAATCAGGTAGATTCCTCACTTTCTAAATCACTTGCTCCATAATTTATTCATCCTTAAGAGTTTCTCTTTCTATCTCTCCAGGTTGTCACTTGCCATTCACTGGCTCCTCCCCTCTGCATCAGTATCTTTGTTACTCTGTTTAATCCGCCTCTCGATGTTGCTGTTCTACTGAGTTTTTCCCATGACTTGTGGCGAGGTTTCCGGGCACTAGTGTGAGAGTCCAGGACTAGCGGTCATAGTCTCAGAATTAAAGGATGTTCTTTTAGGAAGAAGATGAGGAAGAATTTCTTTCGTCAGAGGGTGGTGAATCTGTGGAATTCTTTGCCACAGAAGGCTGAGGAGGAAAGGTCAGTGGATATGTTTAAGGGAGAGAGAGAGGGGGAGAGAGATGGAGGAAAGAGAGAGGGATGGAGGGAAAGGGGGAGGGAAGGAGGGAGAGAAAGAGGGAGGTGAGGGAGAGAGAGAGGGGGGGCGAGGAGGGGGGGGGGAGAGGAGAGGGGGAGAGAGGAGGGAGGGAAGGGAGGGAGAGTGAGAGTTTCTGATAGAGGGAGGAGGGAGGATGGGGAGGAGTGAGGCTTTCTTTCGAGGTTGCTGATCTGATGAAGTGGGAAAGGGAAAGGGGAGGCTCAGGAGGAGTAGGTGCGGGCTCTTGGGGGGAGAGTGGAAGGGAGAGGGAGCAGAGACTCAGACACATGAGTGCAGGTTGAAAAAAAAAGACAACAAAAGCTGCCTTGTATAACACTGTACAAGTGAGTAACAGAAGCAGGCAGATACGGTGTAGTTACATAGATCTGTTTTGCCTTGTTCTTCTTTGTGCTGTTAACGTGTGCCCGCGAAAAAAACCCAACAAATAGCACGCAGGAAGCATTTTTGAAAATTTCAGGAAATACCATCAAATTCCAGGAAATTTGGGATTCTATTTCAGGAAAAAAAATGTTGAGGTGTGGAAGCACTGGGCTGGAGAATTGGGTTAGGAGAGTAAGATAGATCAGCCATGATCGAATTATGTGCTGAATGGCCTAATTCTACACCTTTCACCTATGATCTACTATCACTTACTCAGTATGCATTACCACATAGAAGGATGACATTCACCATGTCACCAATGCCAGCTCTCAGTGCATCCCCATACCTCCATTACTCCGTCTGTGCCTATTCCCTCTCACATGCCCATCGACTCCACCCACATTCTCCTACCACCTCAAGTGTATATACCAGTAGCCAACTAACCCACCAAACAAGACACTTTTAGGATATGGGAATAGTTCAGAAAAAAAATGAAGTACCTTAGAGAAACCAATGCAGTCACAGGGAAAACATAAGAGCCACACATACAGCACTGGAGGTCCAGGCTGAGTAGGTGGAGCACTATCCATCGTGCCACCAGTGATCCAGCAAGCAGCCATGATATCACACTGGTTGCTGTTACAACAAAACTGGTGACGTTATGGATAATGAGGAAGGTTGTCAACGAATACAGCAGGAAATAAATCAGTTGAAAATTTGGACAGAAAAATGGCGATTGGAGTTTAATCCAGACAAATGTTGGATGCTGCATTTTGGAGGTCAAATCCCAAAGGTATAAAGCAAATGGCAGTACCCTTATAAACATTGATGTACAGAGGGATCTTGGGTGCCAGTCCATAGCTTCCTGAAAGTGGAAACACAACTGGGTAAGATGGTAAAGAAGGCAGGATATTGAGAATAAAAGTTGGCATTTCAGGTTATCACTGTATAAAACTTTAGTTAGTTCTGAAGAAGTTTGAAGAAGGGTCTCGACCCAAAACGTAACCCTTTCCTTCTTTCCAGAGATGCTACATGTTCCACTGAGTTACTCCAGCATTTCGTGCCTATCTTTAGTTAGGTCACATCTGGAGTATAGTGTGCTATACTGGTCACAGAAATACACAAAAATATGTATAATAATTTGATTAATATAGTTCTCTTTAAGTTGAATGTCACTATACATATTGTGAAAATGTGCTTGATTTCAATGTTGGTGCTACAGAATAGTGCAAAAAGTCAAAACCAATGCCCCCAAGTCTCTGTAGTTCAGAGCTTATTTGGAGGTTGTAGTGTTTAATAGTCTGATGGCTTTGGGGAAGAAACTGTTCCTGAATCTGGACGTTACAGTTTTCAGGCTCCTATCTTCTTACCGATGGCAGGAGTGAAATGAGTGTGTGGCCTTGGTGGTGTGGTGTCTGATGATGCTGGCTACCTTTTTGAGGCAGCGACCCCTGCAAATCCCTTTGATGGTGGGAGGCCAATACTCGTGTTGGACTGGGCAGTGTTCAGCACTGTTGTAAAAATTTATAGGTTATTTTAATTTCCAATCTAGAGTACCCAACACATAACTAACCTGGGCAAAAGCATGGATATTTGAGATTAAATCCTACAACCTTTAGTGATTGCACTTGTGCCCTGTTACTGCTCATAGCAAAGCTAAGTTGAAAAGGGAACTGAAGCCTCTTGAATTGGAACGATAGATTGGATGGGCCAATTAATATCCAAGGGTGAAGCTATTTTCCCCAATAGCATTGCAGACAATAGTGTAGCCTCAATTACATGTGGCAGTAATGTTTGTACTGATAATAGCATTGCATGGTCTTGCTAGATCTAAATTCCAGAGTAGCATGGTTTGGAGCACCTTCTTTTATTTCAAAGTTATGTGATGGTACACCAGGTGGTGACAGAGAGTTAAAAATACTATTGGAAAATGTATAGCCTCATCAAGGTGGCACAGCGGTAGAGTTGCTGCCTTGCAGCACTTGCAGTGCCGGAGACCCGGGTTTGATCCTGACTACGGGTGCTGTCTGTAAAAATTTGTACGTTTTCCCCATGACCGTGATGGTTTTCTCCGAGATCTTTGGTTTCGTCCCATAGTCAAAAGACGTACAGGTTTGTAGGTTAGTTGGCTTGGTATAAGTGTAAATTGTCCCTAGTGTGTGTAGAATAGTGTTAATGTGTGGGGATCGCTGGTTGGTGCGGACTCGGTGGGCCAAAGGCCTTGTTTCCACGCTGTATCTCCAAACTAAACTGTTCCACTGTTCCCCTCTCAGTTTTTTGTTTTCAGTTTTTTCCGTTTTTTAGTTTATTGTCACGTATACTGAGGTACAGGTAAAAAAAGCATTTGTTGCATGCCAAACAGACAACGGAAAGACAATACAAGTTTACAACTGAGCCATTCACAGTGATAAAGGAATAACATCTAGTGCAAGGTAAAGCCAGTAAAGTCCGATCAAAGATAATCCGAGGGTCCCCGATGAATATACATATTGTGTAGGTTGTTCGTAAAGCTCTGAGAGAAGGTCCCTATCCATGGCCCATGCTCCATCAGTGTCTGAAGCTCAAATTATTCTTGCACACAACCATTGGTAATTCAAATAGTGTTGAGCGACAGAGGGAAAACAGCTTGCATCAGATCATGAAGTCAATCTAAAGTTCTTCATTCTCATCATATCTGCCGAGTCTTCCTGTTTTAATTTCCCCATTTCCTAATTTGAGAAAACTCGAAGCAAACTCTCTGATCGCGGATTGTCTCTCAAGCATATTCGCATACTGGTTTTCAAATATAACCATTTGGCATTTTCCCAATACATAATGGTTTAATACAGACTTACAATTCTCTTGCAGTAGGCAAGACTCTGGCAAAACTCTCCAGCTAACACTGGGGTAAAGCATCCCATTGATTATTATTCTGGGGATCATGACAGAAGCTTCCTCGTGGCGATCCCTGGAAGCGACGACATGATGCACTGTGTGACGCATCGGGCGACAATTCTGTCAACATGTTGGACGACAACAGAAACCGACAGCGAGCTGGATCGTCTGACACATGAGCGAACGAAGAAACAAATTATTATTCTACCCAAGATCTTGCAACGTTCAATCTACTGCTTCAGTGGTTGCTTTGTGTGTCATTGTACATTCATTACAGGCAATAAGCTTACAATCTTTTTAAATTTTGCCTTTGTCAAATTTAAAGATAGATTAAAAACTGAATATAGACACAAAATGCTGGAGTAACTCAGCGGGTCAGGCAGCATAGGCGGAGTAAAGGAATGGGTGACGTTTCGGGTCAAGACCCTTCTTCAGACTGAGAATCAGGGGAGTGGGGAAACTTGAGGTATGAAAAGGTGTAAAGGACGTATGAAAAGGTATAAAAACTGAATGTGTGGGTTTTCCTGCCAATGGAATGGAGGCAATGCTTGACAATGCCAAGGCTGGGTTAATCATGTTTTGACTGATTTTTAGACACAAGTAGTTTAATATATTTGTTCTGTTCCACTAAAAGCATCCCCCCCCCCCCCCCCCCCCCCCCCTCCATCCTGTTAATAGTATCCAAGGCATTTTCCTTGGTACCGGTTCTTTCTCTTTGATATATTCACCCAACTGTTGTTAATTGGAGCTGATCTCCCACCTAAATTCAGTGCACAAGTTTTCACGTGTGGGAAAGAAATGCAGATGCTGCTTTACACCGAAGATTTACAGTGGTTTTCATTTTCCCTTTGTGGTTCAGGTAGACCAAAAGTACTTAGGTCAGCTGTACAAAAATATTTAGTATCTCAGAAATAGATCTGAAACAAATCTAATTGATTTTCAATCGGGAAAATTAAAATTAGTTCCCCTGTAAGTTATGGAGGGTCTCCAATGGGACCTTTAGATAATGTAATGGACATTCTTATATTAAACTTAACTTACATACAAAATTTCAGATTTCTAGGTAGATTAGTTGTTGCAATACATGGGGCTTGCCGACATATAAATTGTAGACGGGGAGGATAATAGTGTAATTTTCCAGTGGTTTTCCCTATCAGCAATGTACCCGAGCCCAAAGCACAAAGTGGAGGCACAAGAGACGGCAGGCATGGGAATCTTGAGCAAAACACAAAGTGCTGGAGTAACTCAGCGGATCAGGCGGGGATGGACAGATGACGTGTCTTCTTCAAGCACAAAATGATTCTGAAACCACTCAGTTGTCAGCTCCCTAATGACCTCCACATCCTTTCAAACAGGGACAACGCCTTCTTCCTGAGCCTGAGGGCGCCCACTCTTGCACACCCATCTTCAGCTTACATTCACAAACTATTATTCCATCATTGGCTTCCTTCCCCCATTCACTGCCTGTTCATCTCTTACAATGTGTACACTCCTTGGAATGTAACCCCACAAGCAACGTGTCTCAGCAGTATTATAGATCTCTGGATGCATTGTGCCCATGTACTCATCTGTGCTTTCCTTGTCTCTCTTTGTCTCTCATCGTGTGCATTGAATTGGCAAAACTTCAAAGTTTGCAAATCTTGTTGATAACTCATAAAACCATTAACATAACTCCTGATGGAACATTATTTTTGGCTTATCACACCATTGTCAGTTAGACTCACCATTATCTGATTGTAACTGTATACCCTCTGGTGCGTAACAACTTTGCAACTCTATACCGAGCCCTGTCATTTTGATGCCCCCAGAATGCCGTGAAGTACGTTTAAATACCTTGAATTCAAAGTGACCACACATGGAAACTTTTGATGGAAACCTTGGGCATATTCGCGTCTCTGATGACGATATAAGAAATATTTCTGATTCAAGATCCTCTACTGGACAAGATTGCAACAACAAAGGAGCCTGTGACTGTAAGAATATAACAATAAGCTGCAGAGACAAAGAGCCACATGAAATCAACTGTTAAATCCTCTTGCATGTTGCTATTTGAGGAATAGTTACACTTCATGTAGGTGTAATGTCTCAATTAACGGGGTTTGAATGTGGCAATGGAATGTTGCAAGGTGGAAGAAACTTAATGAACTTTGCCCATATAAGGACACAATGAACATAACTAAAGAATGTACTGACTGTTGCATACATTTCCACACTAGTTCTATGTTATCCCAATTTCTCATCCACTCTCTACTCACTTGGGAATGTGCGTGGAAACCAGAGTACTCTGAGGAAAGCCACGCGGTCACGGAGAGAACATGCAAACTCCGCACAGACAGCACCCAAGGTTAGGATCAAATCCGGTACTCTGGCGCCGTGAGGCAGCAGTCTACTTGCTGCTCCATTTACAGTTTTATATGAATACAATTTATTATTAAAACTTAAGAATGAAATATTTGTGTTCAAAACACCAGCCATCAAGGCAAGGGCAATTTGGGCAAACAATCAATTTGTGCAGAAAATTCATGAAAAGAATGGAAAATATTTCAAAAATCTACAAACATGTGCTTCCTTCTTGATGACTGAAATGGTGATTTTCCACAGCTGTGGTCTTTTTAAGGTCGGAGGCTATAAATGTGGCCATTCTCTACTTCAAAAAGGATAATAAGGATTCATAGCAAAAGGATTTGAGTATAAGAGCAGGGAGGCTCTATTGCAGTTGTTCAGTGCCTTGGTGAGACCACACCTGGAGTATTGTGTACAGTTTTGGTCTCCTAATCTGAGGAAAGACATTCTTGCCATAGAGGGAGTACAGAGAAGGTTCACCAGACTGTTTCCTGGGATGGCAGGACTTTCATATGAAGAAAGACTGGATAGACTCGGCTTGTACTCGCTAGAATTTGGAAGATTGAGGGGGGATCTTATAGAAACTTACAAAATTATTAAGGGGTTGGACAGGCTAGATGCAGGAAGATTGTTCCCGATGTTGGGGAAGTCCAGAACAAGGGGGTCACAGTTTAAGGATAAGGGGGAAGTCTTTTAGGACCGAGATGAGAAAAGCAATTTTCACACAGAGAGTGGTGAATCTCTGGAATTCTCTGCCACAGAAGGTAGTTGAGGCCAGTTCATTGGCTATATTTAAGAGGGAGTTAGATGTGGCCCTTGTGTCTAAAGGGATCAGGGGGTATGGAGAGAAGGCAGGTACAGGATACCGAGTTGGATTATCAGCCATGATCATATTGAATGGCGGTGCAGGCTCGAAGGGTCGAATGACCTACTTGTGCACCTATTTTCTGTGTTTCTATGTTTCTATTTAAAAAAAACAAGGGTTTCTGTGGCATTAGGGCTGACCTCATCTGACCTGCCCAAGCATAATTGAATGCTGAATGTACAGATTGCATCTTGAAGTCAGTCTGCTGAACTGTATTGCATTTTTGGCAGGTTTATCACACAATACCAAGCCACCGCAACCTCATGGTAAGTGACAAGTGTCCGTCATGCCAACAATATCGCAGCTTATTTCCTCTGATTGTTGGTTTAATTGCTGCATTTCAAATCATATATCGGTTAGGCAATATATGTAAAACTAAATTCAGTCTGAAGAAAGGTCTCGACCCAAAACTTCACCTTTACCTTTTCTTCAGAGATGCTGTCTGGCACATTGTTACTCCCAGTTTCTGCGTCTATCTTCAAACTAAATTCAGACTCATCGTCATCAAGTGGCTAAGGCTTCAAACATTAAGAGCAGAAATAGGAGAGGAAATTGAGAAGTAAGCATATTTTTATTAAAGTGGGGAAATGCCAACGAAAACACTCATCAGATTCCACAAATGGATGTACTGCTACAAATCCACTCTTCTACAAACTGTGCAACAAGTGTGATGTATAAATATTCAACGTTCTAGCAAGCTATTAATTGGAGAGATTAAGGGCATTTCTGCTTATGATTGATTTATATTTTCTCAGAATAACTAAAGCAAAATAGTTGCCGAACATGTACTCTGTCATGAATGAACATGCTCTGATTTATTTACAGCATTAGCATCATGCGATTTTGTCATGGACTATTTGGCTCCTTTTCTTCCATAAAAAAAGGATTTCAACAACAGCAGAAGAAAAATGCCGAATAGCATCATTATGAACCAAACTGATGGCTGGCTAAGCTGCATTCTAAGCCAGTATCAGCAGGGAACAGGACTGAGGTGTAGCCAGCACTGGTTGAAAAGGCCCAAGGGTCTAATGGACCTTTTCAACCAGTGCTGGCTGGAAAGAGAAAAGGAGGAGTAAACCTTTTGACAGTACAGGATGATTGAGTTACTCTTGAGAAATTGAGTATCTTTTATCTTTGAGAATAAGTTTAGAAAAGGTTGTGCAAAAAAAGGGTCAGATTTTGACATGCAAACAATGTGAATGCAGGGTAAATGTTACAAGATAAATGTAAATGCAAGTTTACACAAAATCTGGAAAGGAACAAACTCTTTTACTAAATATTTTAAAGCAATTGTGTTATATGATTCTGGAAGGGATATGGAGATAATGGGTTTAAAAATGCGTATATGCTCGATCTTTAACATGCTGAATTAAAGGGCTTGCACTTTCAATGTTGTGGCAGCTTCATTGGTCTTCAATGTCATTCTGTAATCCTGGTTCAGTTTACCTCAGTGTCTCACAGTGACACCGAGGGTGATTCCCCCCTTCCCAATCTTTGACCCATTGTCATCTCCCCTCAGATTGATTCTCTGTTTCCTTACTGACATTCCTCCGCTCTCCGATGCTTGGGATATTTTGTGAAGGTTGCCAGGTTACGGATAAGGTGGACCTTTGGTAGAGCAAGTCTGTGATTATGGAAGGAAACCATCAGAGAGACCATTCTCTGGAGAACAAGAGCTGTGAATGAACGAGGCAAGGCTGAAGCCAATCCAACAGTTCCCTCCTCTCACAGTGCCTCGCGATCAGTATGTTCTTTGAGCTAGTACTTGCATTGTTACTGCTGGTAAGATCATTATTTTGCACTTAAAATTGTAGTTAATTCTTTTGAGTAAGACAGAAAAATGCACTATTGTACAAAGCAGTGAGTAAAAAGTCCATTAATAAATGTTGGTATACACACATACGCCTTCATTTAAAGTACCCTAACTCCATTGTTGCTGCCATTGCAGAAACCTGGTTGAGAGAAAGGCAGGACTGGCTACCAAGATTCAGAAATAGGGAGGGATGAATAAAAGTTGGGGGAATGTCACAGTTGTGCTTGGGGAGGACATCCCAAGTGTCCCAAATGGGGTAGATAAGTCCCAGAGAGTTTATCCACGGCGGCAATATGGGTGGAGCTCAGGAATAAGAAAGGAGCAATCACTATGGAGGCATTATGCCACAGGCCTCCCAACAGCCAGCGTGAGATAAAGGAATTGATATGTAGGCATGATTATAGATATATATAAAAGCAACAGGGAAGATGTAATGCATGTCTATAGTTTCCCTAATATTTATTGGGATTCCTGACGTGCCAGAGGCTTAGATGGAGCAGAATTTGTTAGGAGCATCCAGAACGATTTCTTGATGTAATATGTAGGGAGCCCAGCCAGGCAAGTTGCCACACGAGACTATGTACTGGGATATAAACCCAGCTGGATGATCAGCAATTTCCGTGGGAGAGAATTTGTGGGAACAGTGATCATAAGTCCATGGATTTTCAGAAAGGCATAGATAAAAAATAAGACTGGACCTCAGGGGAGAGAGCTGAATTGTGAAAAGGCAAATTACACGATTATTCAGCAAGGGTTTGAGAAAGTAAATTGGGTGTGTCTGTCATTGGGCAAGTCCACATCCGACATGTAGGAGTCATTTAAAGGCCAGTTGGTCAGAACTCAGGACTAACTTGATCGTGTGGGGAAGAAAAACAAGGATGGCAAGGTCCAGGAACTTTGGATGATGAGAGTTGTTGGAAATGAGAGAGAAAATAGGTTTATGTAAGGTTTAGGAAGCTGAGGTCAGACAGGGCCCTTAAGGAATATAAAGAAATAATGAAATAACTTCAACAGGACATCAGTAGGTCTGAAAAGGTGCCATAAAATGCCGTTGGTGAATAGGATTAAAGAGAACCCCCCGGGATATTATGCAGACACTAAAAACAATGAGTAACAAAGCAGAGGGTAGAAACACTCAAGGACAAAGAAGGGGTACATTCTTGGAGCCAGAGGCTAAATGGCTACTTTGCAACAGTTTTTTGGAGAAAGGCATAGGGTATAAAGAGATCAGGGAGAGGTATGCTGATATTCTAGAAAATGTTGATATCAAAAAGGAGGAGGAGGTATTGAGAACTGCAACATGACTTCCTGGACATTCTAGAAACTCAACACCCTGACCAATAAAGCAAGGTGGATAAGTCCCTAGGGCCTGATGTAATCTAGAGATAGTTTAGAGATAGTGCTGGAGAAACCCTCCAACCTTCCCGAAGGGTCCTGGCTTAAACATCACCCATCCTTTATCTCCAGAGATGCTGCCTGACCCGCTGAATTACTGCAGCACTGTTATTATCTTTGGTATTAACCGGCATCTGTAGTTCTTTGTTTCTACCTGATGTAATCTATCCCTGATTATGGAGAAAGGCAAGAGAGGAAATTGCTGGGACCTTGACGGAGATCTTACTATATTCTTTAACCATAGATGGGGCCCCAGAGGACTGGAGAATAACTGTTGATGGTCCATTATTAATAGGGACAATGGAGACCGTAGTAGCCATTTGTCACTATAGAGACAAACCAGGAAATTATAGGCCAGTGGTCGCAAAATTACTGGTGAAGATTCTTAGGAATAGGATCTACTCACATCGGGAAAAGCATAGATTTATGAGGTTTAGAAACATGGCTTTGTGCTGGGATGGAAACTTTTGATTGAGTTTTTTGAGAGGACGATGAAGATGATTGGTTAGACTAGGTCAGAGAATGTTGATCACATGCACTTTAATGCAGCTTCTTTGACAATGTCCCTCATTGTACGCTGATTCAGGAGATTAAGGCACATGAGAGGCATGGAGACTTGGTAGCTTGGATTCAAAATTGGCTTGGCCATAGAAGATTGAGTGGTGGAGGGATGCTATTCAGACTGGTATCTGTGGCCAGTGGTGTTTCACTGGGATCAGTGCTAGGACTCTGTTGTTTGTGATATATAGGGGGAAAATATAGGTGGCTTGATTAGTAAATTTGCAGACAACAAAAAAATTGGATAGCGAGGAAGACTGTCAAAGGATTCATGAGGATGTAAACCGGTTGGAAATGTGGACAAAGGAAGGGCTCTTAAAAATAGCGGAGTCAGGGGATATGGGGATAAGGCAGGAACGGGGTACTGATTGGGGATGATCAGCCATGATCACATTGAATGGCCTACTCTTGCACCTATTGTCTATTGGCGGATGTAATTTTGTCTGGACAAGTGTGTGATGTTGTAGTTTGAGGTCAAATGTGAGCAGAAAATATACGGTAAATGGCAGGTCCTTAGGAGCATTGATGTACTGGAGTATCTTGGGATGCAAGCCAAATGTTTCCTGAAGGCGGCAACACAAGTTGACATAATGGCAACTTGCTTCATCGGTTGGGGTATTGAGCGTAAAAGTCAGGAAATTGTGCTGCAGGTTTATAAGACTTTGTTTGGGCCACATTTGGAGTATGTGTGCAGTTCTGGAAGGATTGCAGGAAGGATGTAGAGGCTTTGAAGAAGGTGCAGAAGAGGTTCAGCAGGGAATGCTTATATGAAGAGGTTGGGCAAAGTTGGATTGTTTTCTCTGGAACCTCGGAGGCTGAGGGGTGACCTGATAGAAGTTTATAAAACTCTGGAGGTATAGTCAGAGTCTTTCTTCCCAGGGTTGAATTGTCAAATACTTGAGGGCATAGTTTTAAGGTGAGAAGGGGAAAGTTTAAAGAAGATATTCGTGACAACCTTTTTTATACAGAGACTGGGTGGTGTCTGGAATGCACTGCCTGGGGAGGTCTGGAAACTAGAGACATTAACAACATTTAAGCGTTTAAATAGGCATGTGAACATGCAGGGAATGGAGGGATATAGACCACATTCAAGCAGATGAACTGTTTGAATTGCCGTCATCATCAGCATGGACACTATGGGCCCATGGGCCTGTTAAGGTGCCATATATTTTGTTCCATGTGACTCACGGATGCTGAAATGATAAACACGTGTCCCACTATTCATGTCATAGATTCTACAAAGAAGCAATCAAGAAAAATTAGTTTCCAGAGTATATTAGCAAACATTCGACGCTCTGTCTTCAAAGGCAGCAGACAGTTGCACAAGCGGTGTGTTAGGCTATGGAGATAAGATCAGGTCAAAGTGATGTTCATCTTGCCTGTAGTTTAAGTTTTTATGATGATTCATGTCGGATGAAGGTAGTAAACTCTATTTATAGCATCACAGTATTAAATACTTGGTATTTCGTAAGTCAAGAATGACTATTGTAGTAAACACATGAACATCTAACTCCATGGTAATATAAACAAAACACAAATAGTTTGCTGCACCTTGAGAACTTGCTAAACTATATCATACTTTCTAACCTACACATGAAGGGAATTTTTTCTGTGAATTGAACCATAAAGTGACGCAATTTGCATTTGTGAGACTAAATGTAGACAGTCTACAAATTAGTCAACTATTATGGAATAAAGCTGTGATCGTTGATTTAGCACTGAGACTATCAGAGTTCACCTGCTGAGCAAAGAGGTTTTTTTTCAAATTGCAGAAATGAACTTTATTCCTAATAAAAAAAAATATACAAAACAAAAAGACATGCAGGTGTCTAGTCATTGTGTCTACACAGTAAACCCATCATTCTAACAGATTATAGGGGAGGGAATGATGCCCGCTATTACCAATTGTTCCTGAGAAACTGAACAGGGGATTACCAAAGTATTTGCACAAGTAGTAGAAACCAAAAGCTGCAGATGTTGGTTAATACACAAAAGGACATAATGTGCTGGAGTAACTCAGCGGGTCAGACAGCATCTCTGGAGAACATGGATTGGTGCGGTTGAAGCAACTTGGGTGGGGGTGCAGATCGGCGACAGCTTCCGTGGTCCTGGCCCCAGAGAGACCGTGGATACGATGAACTTTGGTGCTGCTTCTCCCAACACTTCTGCGGGTCACGGCCTCGTGACGGTAAAATGTGTGCAATGATCCAGAGGTGGGTCTGACCTACTGCTGCCTGACCTGTTGACTTACTCCAGCACTTATGTGCCTTCATTATTGCACAAGTGTTGATCAAAGCCATCGCTTATCAATTGCCATGGCCTCCCACGGTATAACGAACAGTCTGTGGTCTTGAAGAGACAGTAATTCTGATTACTGTGGGGACGCTCCATCCACTATAATCGAAGCCCATTTTCTGGACATGGATTAACTGTGCATTCAATATTGCTGGTATACTGCTCAGTAGTGATACCACTAGTAGTGTTAGCACACAAAGCACCCTTGCCACTCATGAGGCCACCTGGGGTGATATCCCGTCCCTTGTTTGAGGGGAGTTCACAGTGGACTCAACCGCTCAATGTGCAGCAGCGGAACGACCCTAGGCTGTGGTCCTCTTTCACAGAACCTTAGGGCGTTAGAGTGATGTAGCGCCAAAGACCCAGGTTCGATCCTGACTGTGTATATTGAGTTTGTATGTTCTCCCTGTGACCACATGGGTTTTCTCCAGGTGCTCAGGTTTCCTCCCACACTCCAAAGATGTACAAGTTTGTTCGTTAATTGGCTTTGGTAAAATTGTGAATTGTCCCTAGTATGTAGGATGATGTTAGTGTACAAGGTGATAGCTGGTGGGCGCGGACTCGACGGGATGAAGGGCTTGTTTCCGCGCTGTATCTCTAAGGTCTAAAGTCTAAAACCTTTGTGTGGCTACACCAAGCTTCAATGACTCCATCCACTCATATTCCTGCATGCTGGAATGGGGCAGATGGCAAACATTCCCTAATGGACATCTCACTGTGCTGGAAGACCAACGGGTTCCTTTTACTGAGTTAATTGGCTTCCAGCACTTGATGTTCATCTCCCAGTAAATCAGGGAGACCTCAGTGAAGCAGCTGCTCGGGATGAACCAAGACAAGGATGAGGGGACTGGTTTTAGTGTCTAGTTTTAATGCATAGATTGAATTCATGTTTTTTTTTTAACTCAGACACCGTTTGGGTACTTCAAAGAACCTTTGCATGTATGTCTCTAGATTGGAGAAGGTGCAGAAAGGTTAGGATTTTTGCTCTTCATTACTTTAAATAATGCCATTTGGGAAATTGCCTGGGTGCCTGTATATTTGTGTGTGTGTGACCATACATATCTATTTATATGTGTAAATATTTGAATGCATTTGCATTTGTGTGCATGTGTGCACGTGCATGTCAATGTACATGTGGGGTGGTCAAGCTCTTCACACACCCCTCTGACCCTATCGGTGATGCACTTTGGTCATTTTTGCAAACAAGCCATTTTGGAAACATAAGCATTCTCTCAATCTTGAAAAAATATCCATTTGTCAATATCAGGTCTCTTAGGTTATGCTGCCTCGGAATATCTGAATATAAATTTATGCCAGCACATTACAGCAAGGAACCGCAATAAATATTTACATTTTACTAGTAGTTACCTCCTTTCACAGCAGTAAATACCAGTAATTGCTCAACATACTCTGAAAAGTATTTACAACTCTGGTCCAGATGTGCTATAGCAGGGATTCAATCAATTGCTGACCTGATTTTGCTCGTGGCTGAAATGTTTGCCAAAATTCTGGATGTGTTCCCCTGCTCTTCTTTGAATAGCATCAAATAACTATTGGAATCCTCTGGGGGCTTCTGTTTAAAACCTCATGCAAAGAGACCACCACAGATAATGCAGGATTGTTGCACCACATTGAAGCTTCAAACAAAGAGCTGCAACTCCTCCTTTATCCTGCCCTTCCTCTCTTCCAGCTTTCTCTCCCACACCCCGCACCCCATCACAATCAGTCTAAAGAAGGGTCCCGACCTGAAACGTCACCTATCCATTTTCTCCAGAATTGCAGCCTGACCCGCTGAGTTACTCTGGCACATTGTGTCAGTAAATATTGGCATAATCCCCTAAAGTTCTTTAGATGATGACGTGAAATCTCTTACGTAAAGTTGATAAGGCAATGGATCCTCAGATTATCTTATGAAAGCCAACTACAGTTCCCTTTCTGTACTCACTGGCATGTCATCACTGTTAATCTGTTGAAACATGTGCAAGAGGTCTTGAACTCATGATCTAAATTGAGGGTGCAATGTACTGTTGAGTTACAATCAGGATTATCTGTGGTTAGTGTGCGGTGAAAGGATGTACTATTTACGTCACTCAGTAAGAGGATTTCACGATTGGTTTGGCTTAATATTTAAGAAACATTGCAGCAAATACAGCAGTGTTGCAGAATTCGTTAATTTAATTGTCAGGACTGTCTTTTGAATGAATTACAGATCATTATCTCAAGGTATGGCTCCCAAAGAAATTATACACAGAATTTCCATTTCATACAATGCACACAGCAATGACTTCAGTTTTAATTAGCGTGATCAAAATGATTACTGGATATGATAATGCAGGTGTTACTGACCCCATTGCAGGATTTTAGCACATAGGAGTGTAATCTTAATATTATGATCAGAATCATTTAGGAGTGCAATCGCAAAGCAATTTCCCACACAAAGGTGCAGTCAAATGCTATTTTCTTCGATTGAAAAATACATCATGGAACCAGCCCTTTCGGCCCACTGAGTCCACACCGACTATCAATCACCTATTCACTCTAGTACTATGCTATCCTACTTTTACGTCCCCTCCCTGCATACCAGAGACAATTTACAGAGGAGAGTTAACCTACAAACCCGCACAGGTTTAGGATGTGAGAGGAAGCCGGAGCACTCGGCTATCTCCCACATCCCACTCTACTGATGTCAATAGCTGAGTGACTGGTGTTGCTATCAACAGATCATTTGAGTAAAAGTTGTAGAACTTTTGGTAAAACTGAACAAGTTGGGCATTAAGGGTAAAATGCTTCAAAGTTGGAATCATATCTCAGACAAAGGGAAATGGTTGTTGGAAGGCAATCCTCTCAGTTCCAGCTCATCATTGCGTGAGTTCCTCTTACCCCCAACTATCTTCTGCTGCTTGCTCAATGATCTTTTTTTCTTCACAGGGTCAATCGGGGAATATTTGTTGGTGATTGCATAATGTTAAGTTCCATTTGCAAACCATCAGCCAGAAAGCAGCCCTTAGCCATGTGCCACAAGACCAAAGCAACATTCAGGGATAAGGTCATATGTGAAAAGTACCATTTGCCTGGCAATGGCCGTCTCCAACGAGCGAGAGAGTGTAAACTCCAGCTCCTGACATTCAATGCGATTGCATGACCGAGTTCCCCACCATCAAGGTCTTGGAGTCCTTACAAATGAATATTGTGTCTACACGTGAGATCATGTGAGATGCCAGGTATCTTGCGGTTAATGGTTCACCTTCTGACGCCCAAAATCCTCCATGAAGCCACAACTCAGGAGCAAGATGGAATACTCTCCACCTGCCTGGATGCTCCACAACTTTGAACAAACTTCAAAGTCATCCAGGACAGAGTAGCCTTTTTATGAGTGTTATCTCATCACTTACACAAAGCATCAATTCCTTCCACCGCTGCAGTATGCACCTACAAACTGCCCTGCGGTTACAAGTTTACAAGGTAAAGGAGTAGACTTAGATCATTCGGCCCATCGAGTCTACTCCCCCATTCAATCATGGCTGATTTCTGCCTCCTAATCCCATTCCTGCCTTCTCACCATAACCCTTGTCACCCTTTTCTAATACTCTAATACTTTTGGGGTTACTCCCTAGGCTGCTGATAGAGGCAGACAAGGGCAGCAGGTGCAGGCAAACACCACCACTGGATGGTTCCCCTTGATGTTGCGCACCATTCTGTAGATCTTGCACGTCTTCACCATAGTGTACAGCAAAGCCCAGGTACAGGTGTTGAAAGCGAGCGCAGAATGCATTGAGCTCACTGGGAGGACACCTTATCACCTAGCTGCTGTTAATATGTCATGAGCTAGAAATGTGAGCACAGCAGAATACATCTCAGCATGAGCAGGGCTTGCTGGAGAAGCGGGGAAATTGGGTGATACTGAAGTATTTTGCACATAGCAGAAGGAAATGCTGCAAGCTGACAGGCAAAGTTGCAGGGGATCCAGATAGAGGAACCAGCTGCACTGCAGCAGATTTGAAGGAGTTTAAACTAAGGAAATAAATGCTGATTAACCAGGGTGTGTTTAACAACCTTTTAAACACCACCATTGAATACACTAAACTAAATGAACGGGTACGTTTCCTGGAATCATGTTTGAGCATCTGGCTGGAATGCTGAAAGGAGTTTAATGACCTTCCAAAGCAGTGAAGCACCCTTGACACACTGGAGTCCATCTGAACATACTCCCCCTTGCCTCCCTTTATGTCCCTACCCACACTCGGCACTGTTGCAGCTCGCATCTCCATACATCTCTCATCTTGCCATTCAGTGGCTGTCCCATTCCACTTCGACAAGGACAACCCACAAATTGGTGATCAAGACTAAAGCAAAGGCATTCCCTTTCTCTGTGGAGGGACAAGCCCTGTATATGAACCAGCAGACACAGAGAGTAGACTGGCAAGACCATTGATAGAGCCATCCCATACTGGAGGAGCAAGATGTCACCACAGTTCAGAGACATTTCACTACCACAGGAGTGAGAATGCTCAGAGAGCATTATATATATATATATATATACCTCATTATCATGTTCTTTTCTCATTTTTAATTCAATGTGCTATCATGCAAAAAAGTTTTTTTTACTGTCCTTTGGTGCATGGGACAATAAACTACCATTGAACCAAGATGAATTGCATTAGCTTTAAGTGAATATGGTTTAATTTCAATCATTAAAATAAATGTCTATGATATATGGTAATACAAATAGCTGGTTAAATATAAGAAATTTAATCCCTTTTAAACTATCAAATTATTATTGTATTATTAAACTATCCAATTATTGTGGATTGGTTGCATCTGTATATTGGAGAAAAATAAACAATGATAAAAGTCCACGAGTCTTCATTTTAATTTGTTAATACGTTTGGTAAAGCGAACTGGACATTTAAATAATTGCTGTCCCAGCAATGCATTTTCCTCACAGAATGGAATTTACAAAGTTCGCTTCAAAGCAAGGCCCAGCTTTTGATTTTCACAGAGTCCTTAATCCTTCCAGGACTACATTAATATTATTATACAAAGTATTATTAACATTGGATCCTGATTATTCATTAACTAATCAGATACTCTTTTCAACAATCTTGTGTGAAACACTTTTTCTCACTGCAGAGACAGTGGTGCTTTTGTAGGTTCAGCACTACCTTCACGATCAAGGGTGGCTCAGCGGTAGAGTTGCTACCTTAAAGCACCAGAGACTCGGGTTCAAGCCAACACCGTATGTGTGGAGTTTGTACGTTCTCCCCACGACCGCGTGGGTTTTCCACGGATGCTCCAGCTTCCTCCCACACTCAAAAGATGTGCAGATTTGTAGGTTAATTGGCTTTGATAAAAATTGTAAATTGTCCCTAGTGTGTAGGATAGTGCTAGTGTACATGGATCGCTTGTCGGCATGGACTCATTGGGCCGAAGGGCCTGTTTCCACACTGTATCTCTAAACTAAACTAAAATTATAACTGCAACATTTGTTCTTTATTTCTGCATTGAGTGTGTCCAGGGATCTCACTTTATCTGGCCATGGTTTGGAGATTCTCAATTATCCAGCATCTTCTGTTATTCATTTGGACAATTGGGTGTGCAGCCATGTCATCCTGGGAATTTCTGTGGTATCAAAGAAAATTGTCACAAACTGGGAGATTCACGTATCCAAGATCTCAGAAAGAGAGATTCGGGTTTGCTATTTTAAATAAGATGAAGATGAATGGTGAGCCGAAAGGCCAGTTTCCACGCTGTATCTCTAAACTAGACTAATAGCTGAAATTCAGCACCAAGCCAGGAAGAGGAGCTATTAGGAAGCATATCCAAAGCTTGGTCATGGTGAGGATCTTAAAGGAGTGGATAGGTGTAAAGTGGTGCAGAGGTTTCAGCAAATAGAACTTGCAATGTTAAATGCAGGATGGCCAATACTATTTGCTGAAGGGAGGGGATCTATACAGGGACCAGATGTGAAACATAGAATTTGGTAGAATAACCGGAATAGGTTTGGGAAAGAAATGGGCAGGAGCAGAGAGAGGGATTTAATTGCCCAGGAATATTATTTTACATCTGAAACCATAATGATCACCTAAATAACGAGTAAAACACAAAAGATATCTGTAGATGAACTGAAGAGATATTAATAGACTGGATGGCCAAGGTACACTCAGTGAAGAAATGAAATGTACTATTTCTGAGTGATAAGAAAAAGGGTTTGAATAGGACAGTAGTGTATTGATGAGATAAAATAGATGTGAAAGGCTTGTATTCAGAATGCAGACAAAAATTAAAAGGTCAGGGAAGGAATTCAAGTTGTGCAGGTACAACAATGATTAGGATATATGTGTTGTAGGTTCAGGTCAATACGACTAAACTACCAATTCAAATCTTATATCCTGTCAGAGACAGAATTTGATATGCTATTATCTGGAGTGACTCAAGGCGCTGTTTGAAAGGGAGAACATCAGTAGGCATACTCATTTTATTTTGGAGATTCAGCATGGAAACAGGCCCTTCGGCAAACCGAGTTCTCACCGACTAACGATCCCTGCACATTAACACTATCCTACACTCACTAGGGACAATTTACACATACACCAAGTCAATTAACCTACAAACCTGTACGTCTTTGGAGTGTGAGAGGAAACCGAAGATCTCAAAGAAAACCCACATGGTCACGGGGAGAGCGTACAAACTACATACAGACAGCACTCACAGTCAGAATCTAACCCATGTCTCCGGCGCTGCAAGCACTGTAAGGCAGCAACTCTATCGCTTCGCCATCGTGCCACCCTTGGGGTTGGGTGTGTGAGGATGTGTTTGATCAACCGTGAACCAGGAGTGGAAGTACCATGGGTCCAGCAGTGGGATATAGTGGTATCAGCGTGGGCAAACCCACCACTCGATCAGCAGAAGAACAAGCAGCGTCAGGGACTGAAGAGCTGGAGGAAGGTGGAAAGGAAAGACAGGTGAAAGTGCTGGCCCAAGGAAACAGTTGGAAGAGGTACAAAGCAGACAGGGAGCAGTTGTGGGAACTTGGCACGCTGGTCCAACCTAGCCAAGGCTGACAGCAGGAGAGAGATGAGGGGTATCATGGCCATAGGAAACCAAAGGATGATTCAGAGCATGAACAGACTGAGCCAAGTGTGAGCAAGTCCCAGCAGAGCTATAAAGAGTGCTTATTATGAATCTGGTGCTGGTAACTTTGTGATATGACAGAATTTAAAATGCAAACTGAAATACAGAACAGGAAGGCTACGCTAAGGATGTCAATATTTGTGAACATGAAAGGTTGATGATATCCATGTGGTTTAACTGGGATGTTTGTGCATGAAACATCTGCAGGGTTAGGGCAGAAGGTCAGAGTAAATGCCGACTTGCAAGAATCAAGTTGTAATGAGGAAGTGTGGAATTTAAACCTCTGCAGAGTTGGGGCACAGGAACCATTTGGTTGGACGTACCAACAGGAAGACATCAGAAGATCACAAGCAAATAAATCCAGACCAGAAGCTAATCTTTGCAGCCAAGGCAATCCCTGTTTTTAAGCAGCAAACCATTAACATCTTGAGGGACATAAACGAGAAGGGGCAACAAGACATTGTCTGCACATTTATAAGAGGAAGGCAGACTACAGTCAACGGAACAGAGCAATGACCAAAGACTGTGGGTGGTATGGTGGCACAGCCTTCCAGCACCAGCAAGGTTCGATCCTAACCTCGGGTGCTGTTTGTGTGGAGTTTGCACGTTCTCCCTGTGTCTCCAGTTTCCCACCACATCCCAAAGAAGTGCGGTTTTGCAGCTGAATTGGCTCTCACTAAAAATTACCCCTGGTGTGTACGGAGTGGATGAGAAAGTGGAATAACATTGAACAAACGTAAAAAGGTGATCAATGGTCAGCGCGGACTTGTTGGCCCAAGGTACCTGTTTCTACACTGTACCCTAAACCAAACTAAACTATGGCCGAGGCAACATGTAAAGGGACAATACTCAGTCACGTTGCAATGCATATACGTAGGGATAACTCCAGATATCTCTGTAATACTCAAAAATACTGTCTGACTTATTAAAGAACATGACTCAGTACGTGAAGGTCAAGACTGAAGAATCCTATTGATTGATTAGATGGATTGACCCTGTCTCACTCACATTATTGTAGTTAAAGTGGGTGAAACACTACCTCATTGTTAAGTTTACCAAATGGTATACCAGCTGCCAGGCAGCCTGACAGAAAGTAAGAACTAATGGAGATAGAGGAGAAGGAAGATTCCTACCTGGGATCCAACAGACAAAAGCTGAGACGCCATCAATCTATGGAGAGCAGTTCCAGTATTATGCAGGTAACAGCAGTACAGGAAATGCCAACTGGAAAGTTTTGTGTTCATTTTCTAGGTCTGCACAAACCTTGAGAGTGTTCAATTTACAACAGAAGTCTTTAATGCTTTACTCAATGCTGGCAGCAAGACAAGTTAAAATAGCTGCACCCTCACACACTGCTGACAGGATAAACTAAATACAAAAACATCTCCCTTTGTCCTGTGCAGCGCCACCCGCTGCACGGGAGGAGCAAGGGGTTCTCCCACCCCACGCAGTCCACCAAACATCACATTCCCCCTTTCCATTTTCAACGTCTCCATTTGGCAGGACCTCGCTGCACTTTTTTCCCAGCCTTTTTTGCGTTTCACAACTCTTGCTAAAGGCTCAGAATCAACAGTTTTCCTTAGTGATCTCTTTTGAAGAGATATCAGTATTTGCTTTATCTGTATGCTGTTCTTTCTCCACTTGACTGTAGTTTTTCTCGGCAGTCGTCAGCGTTTTGGATGCGAACACGATTGGTTCTTCCTTGCCGTTCGGCGGCGTTTGTGAGATTACAGCTCCTAGACCATGCGGTGATGCATCGGTGGCCAGCGAGATCGGCTTCGATGGGTCATAGTGGACCAAGCGCGTCTTCTGGGCGAGCATCTCCTTCAAACTGCCATCATATCATAATAGTATTATTTCTGATCATTCACCATTGACTTTTATACTTTAAATTGAGGGAATGCCGGGTATAAAACCTTTTTGGAGATTCAACGCACACATATTAAATAACCCGCAGGGCTATGAGTATTTCTGCACTGCTATTATGGGAAACCTTCAAGGCATATATTCGCGGCGTCATAATCTCTTACCAAAGTTTTCAAAATAAGGAAAATAAAAGAGAACTTCAGCGGATAGAACAGGAAATAAAATTACTAGAACTGGACAATGCAACTGACCCAACCATAGATAAACATAATAAGATAACTTTATTGAAATATAAAATCAATAGAATACTATCGGCAAGAGTAATAAGATTATTCCAAATTACAAAACAAGCACACTTCGAATTTGGGGATAAGCCACATAAATTACTTGCGAGGCAACTGAAGCAACAAGAAAAGGAAAAAACTATCACTAAAATTAAATCGGATAAGGGTGAGTTTCTAACACTGCCAAAGGATATTAATAATAGGTTTGCCCAATTTTATCATAATTTATATGCATCTAAAATAAATACAGATGTTAGTAAAATTACAAATTTTTTAGATAATTGTAATCTCCCAAAATTGGATAGTTTAGAACAAGAGGAATTAGCAGCACGGATTACTAGTGAAGAAATAAAACAAATAATAAACTCACTGAAAAATGGGAAGACCCCAGGACCAGATGGTTTTAGTAATGAATTTTATAAAAGATTTCAGGAGTCAATTGTACCAAGATTATTTATACATGCAGGCTTATACCGAAAATAAACTACCAGAAACCCTAGCAGAAGCAACAATAACGCTTATACCAAAAAAAGATAAAGATTTAGATGAACCGGGTTCTTATAGAGCTATTTCACTTCTAAATACGGATCAGAAAATTTTAGCAAAGATTCTAGCTAGAAGACTAAATAATTATATTAACAATTTAATAAATACGGATCAAACGGGATTTATACCCAAAAGACAATAATTTAATAATTTGAGAAGGCTTTTCAATATAATGTACTCTCACAATGAGGACAATGAAGATATTTCAGTTGTTACGCTGGATGCAGAGAAGGCATCAGGTAGAATGGCAGTATTTATACAAGGTACTCCAAAAATTTAATACGGGAGAGAATTTTATTAGATGGGTTAAACTACTTTACGGTAGACCTACGGCAAGAATATTAACTAACAATATGCTATCTCCAAAATTTTACTTATCAAGGGGTAATAGGCAAGGTTGTGCCTTATCATCATTGCTATTTGCCCTTATAATAGAACCGCTGGCCGAAAGGATTAGAAATCACCCGAATATTCACGGATATAACACTAAGGACTCAAAGAATAAAATTTCATTATACGCTGATGATATCCTTTTATATATTACTAATACACAAACAAGTATACCCACATTATTAACATTAATTGAGGAATTCGGCTCTTTTTCAGGATATAGAATAAATTGGAATAAAAGCGAAATTATGTCTTTAAAACCACAGGATTCGAGACACTTACTAAAATTCCCCTTCAAAATTGCAACAGAAAAATTCAAGTATCTGGGTATTCAAATTACGAGAAGACACAAATCATTATTTAGTGCCAATTTTATGCCACTATTAAATAAACTGAATGATATGATTAAATTTTGGAAAACGCTCCCGCTCCCATTGATAGGTAGAATTAATGCTATAAAAATGACTTTCTTACCACAATTAATATATTTGTTTCAAGCGATCCCAATATATATTCCAAAATACTTTTTCAAAAAACTAGATTCTACTATCACTAATTTTATATGGGATTACAGAGCACACAGAACTCAACAAAAGCATTTGTGTAAACCTAAAGAAGTTGGGGGTTTATCATTACCTAACTTCATGTATTACTACTGGGCAGTGCATGCCAGTCTGAAGAAGGGTTTCGGCCCGAAACGTCGCCTATTTCCTTTGCTCCATAGATGCTGCTGCACCCGCTGAGTTTCCCCAGCAATTTTGTGTACCTTAAGAACATAATGTACTGGTTGGATAGTTCCACTCAGCAGCTGAAGTGGCTAAGAATGGAGAAAGAGGAGTGCTATCCATACGATATAGGAACGATCTTGCTCTCACTGATAAAATTGAATAGTATAATATATAAGAAGAACCCAATTATTCACAATACAATAAGAATTTGGAAACAAATAAAAGTATCCTTGAAATTAAATAATCTATCAGTACTAACCCCACTAGTGAACAATCCCACATTCAAACCATCTCTCATCGACAAAACATATCAACAATGGGATAGACTGGGGATTAGGAAAGTAGGGGATATGTATGAATTGGGTAAACTGTTATCATTTCAACAGTTAAAATTAAAATTTAAACTGAAGGATAATCAATATTTTAAATATATACAGATATGTGACTTTATGAAGAAATATATACATAGATTTCAAACTATATTTTTAGACCCTTTAGAAGAAGCAATGAATATTAAGGCTGATTCACAAAAACTAATATGATACTTTTATAATAATATATTAAATAGAGATTTACCCTCAACAGAAGCACTAAGAGAAGATTGGGAACATGAGCTAATGATAAAGATCTCGAAGGATAGATGGGAAAAGTATCTGATGAACACACATAATTGTTCTATTAATGCAAGATAATTTAATTCAATTCAAATTATTACATAGACTATATTATTCAAAAACGAGGTTGAATAAATTTTATCCAAACGTCTCTCCCAGATGCGATAAATGTTTGTTTCAAAACGCTAATATAACACATTCATTTGTAGGATGTACAAAGTTGAATAAATTTTGGAGCGATATATTTGATATATTTACAAAGGTTTTTAAGTCCACAATAAAACCTAAAACGGAATGGATTATATTTGGAATAATAGTAGAAGATATCAATTTAAATAAAGACCAAAACGTTTTTTTTAATTATGGGTTAATAATTGGAAAGAAATTGATACTTAAATTTTGGAAAAATACAACCATACCAACTGTTAAAATGTGGATTGGGAATATGATGGACATAGCACGCCTTGAAGAAATGAGACTCCGACTAATAAATAAATATGACCAATTCTTAAGGAGTTAGTCTCCTTTCATCGACTTTTTGGAATCATGTGATGCAGCGGTACCATAAAGATTGGTGATTTCAGTTCATGCCGTGGATAGATCAACATCTCCGAATAAAGATTTGAAAATTTCTCTTTTAAGGGGCCTTCTTTCCTATTTCTACTTTCTACTTTTTCTTTTTTTTTTTATATACACACTTCACGGTTTTCTATTCTCTGCCATCTATTTTTCCTCTTTTTCCCCTTTCTATTGTTTTCTTTTTCTTGTCTTGCTTACTTCCTTCTCAAAACATAAAAGTAGAGGTTGTACATAGAATGGATTACGGTATGACATAGTTGGCACCTAAAATTAGGTTCCACTGTACTGTTTTGTACTGTATTAACTTCTAATAAAAAAAACAAAAACAAAAACAAAAAAAAACAAAAAAAACTGGTGAATGCGTGGTCACATTCTTTGGACCAGTGCCATTCAATGTCCTGTTTTTGCAGGTTGTTCATGCACTTGCTGACCATGTTGCAATCCGTGGTAGATGACAATGCCATAGTTGATCCATCGTAGATCAAGGTGTGCATGTCAAGCTTGAAAGCATGGATCCAGTCGATGGCGCACAGGGATGTACCTTCTTTACCAACGACGATTAGCGGCAACATCTGTGTCAGACCATTACAGGAAATGGCGACAGTGCATTTGCCTCTCGTGGGAATGGGCTGTCGTCCGTATCCAAAAAGGCGGATGTTGGCCGTTTTCAGTTTCGGCGATCCGATCCTCTCCCAGATGTCCTGACCCACTAGCGACACAGCCGCACAATGTCCCACCTGGAACTGTAGATCGACGTTCGAGACCCGCAGCGAAATCCTTGGCTCGTCGATGATCGTAGACACCCCGAGCCCTTCAATAGAAATGGTCTCCGCGATTTAGTCAACTGTGTTTTGCACTTTCTTGCCCTTTCTCAGCTTTCCTACGGATTGACACACTGCCTTTTCGGTAACAGGTATAACAAACGGACTCGATATACGGGCACTCACGGTGATGATGAACAGTCAAGCCGCACCGGTAGCAGGGTTTCAATCCTCCACCCACAGGGCGACGGCTCTTTTGAAACTGTCCCACCTTCTCCGGATTTGCTCTGGGTCGATCAAGTGGTTTTTGGCGTTGCGGACGAGTCTGATGAACTGTATGCACCTCCTGAGGGAACTTCAACACTGTTTCGCCAGCCATTTTGTTTACTCAGCAGCTCGGCCATCTTAGCACACTGCAACACATTCTTCAATGATACATCTGATTCCTTGAGAATCACCTGCTGGATGAATGCGTGCCTGCAGCTCATGACCAATCTATCCCGCAACGCATTTTCTTGGCACTTTTCGCAGCATTGAGTTTTAAAATCACATGCCTTTGCCTTGGTGCGAAGTTCGGCAAGAAATTCGGTAATCGATGCCCTTCCTGTTGTACTGTCCGGTAGAAATCAAGACGAGTTGCGAAGAAATTTCGACTTTATTCGAAATGCAGCTGCAAAGCCGTTGTAATTTCAGCATATGAAACTTCAGTTACTTCTTCTGTAAGTATATTTTGAAGCAGTGCAAACGTTTCTGGAGACATCGACGAACACAAGAGAGCCTTCTTCCTCTGGTCAGTCGCAATTGCCATACTTTCAAAATAAAATTCAGCGCACATTAAATACGACAACCACCTTTCTCGCTCGGGATCGAAACAATCAAATTGCTGAGATGTTAGTAATCGAAAAATAGGCTCTTATCTGGGTCTTTTGAAACAACCGAAGTATCCCACTCCTGACACCACTTTCGTGTTCGTTTTCTAGGTCTGCACAAAACTTGAGAGTCTTCAATTTACAACAGAAGTCCTTAATGCTTTACTCAATGCTGGCAGCAAGACAACTCAAAATGGCTGCACACACACACTACAGAAAGGATAAAGTATATACAAAAACATCTCCCTTTGTCCTGTGCAGCGCCACCTGCTGCATGGGAGGAGCAACGGGTCCTCCCACCCCACACAGTCCACCAAACATCACAGAAAGTTTAGCCAAAAATTTTAAGCATTTGATCAGCAAAGTGAAATAATGACGTCCTTACTGTGTGGTCCAGGAGAGTTTTAACTGCCTGATGTCAGACAAAATAATACATTCTGGCAAAACACAGACGAGCAGGGTTCCAGTCATTTTAAAAAGGCACAATAAAAACACAAACTTTAAAACTCTTGGCTTGGATTGTAATGCACCAACTATGGGGAGTAATACTAACAAATTAATGCAGGAGGGCGAAGGAGAAGTGTTGGCACTGAATGGTAATGGATGGTGTTGCCACTGGATGGGGTTTATGAATGGTGTGTTGTACCAGCAATCAGCAAGGTAGATGATGAAAGTGGCAAAGAGACAACCCACTCACACATTGGTCCACAGAGCTCTTCCATATTCTTGCTCCTTATCAAACACCTGCTGTGGTTATAAAATAGATTCAAGTTAAATTGTCAGCAATTTAATGGAACAAAATGTTTTTGGATGCTTCAAAGGAATGTTAAAAGGCTGAATTTCTTTCGTTTAGTTTAGAGATACAGCGTGGAAACAGGCCCTTCGGCCCACTGAATCCACGCCGACCAATGATCACCTTTATACTAGTTCTACAGTACGTTATCCCAGTTTCCCAACCTGCACACAAGGAGCAATTTACAGAAGTCAATTAACCTACAAACCTGCAATTCTTTGGAATGTGGGAGGAAACCGTATCACCTGGTGGTCAGACATCATCTCTGGAGTAAAGGAATAGGTGATGTTTCCTATTTATCTTTCTTCAAACTTTACCCTTCTTCAGATCGGAAGAATCTAAGGGTGAATACATGGGTCAGCTTTTTGTGTCTATCTAAGAATGATTTTCTTGCATGCATTTCCAAAAATGTATGTTATCCGTGATTATGTCTTATTTATACCTCGTGCTGCCTCGGCAAGCACAATCAAAGACATCACACCCTGGCCACTCCCTCTTCTCCCCTCTCACATCGGGCAAAAGGAATAGAAATGTGAAAATGCACATCACCAGATTGAGGGAAAGTTCTTCCCAGCTGTTATCTGAAGTGAATCAACTGAATCATCCTACCACAACTAGAGTCCTGAACTACTGGTGAACTATTGGTGACCCGCAGACTATCTTAGCTGGTTGCACCTTGCATTAAATGTTATTCCTTTATCATATATCTATACACTGAAAATGGCTCATAGAAACATAGAAACATAGAAAATAGGTGCAGGAGTAGGCCATTCGGCCCTTCGAGCCTGCACCGCCATTCAATATGATCATGGCTGATCATCCAACTCAGTATCCTGTACCTGCCTTCTCTCCATACCCCCTGATCCCTTTAGCCACAAGGGCCACATCTAACTCCCTCTTAAATATAGCGGGATACTCCCTCTTAAATATGGCTCAAATGGTAATCATGTATTGTCTTTCTGCTGACTGGTCAGCACACAACTAAAGCTTTTCACTGGACCTCAGTACACGTGACAATAAACTAAACTGAACTGAACACTGAATATCAAATAGTAAGTGTCAATATTGCTTAACTGATCATATTTTTGCCTTTGATTCAAGGAGTTAAATGATCTACCAATATTCCCAAAGCTTATGAACATTTTATGCATGTTGTGATTCATACTACTGTAACCACTGTGGGAATATTGAATTGCATAAGTGAAGTATGTTGATGCTGCTCAAGACCATAGTAGCTATTGGTTGGAAACTCAAAGTTCACCCAATTTGAAGGGAGGTCAGGAGTACTTCTCATGCTCTTATTATCATTTTGCTCCCAACAATATATTTTATTACATTTCCTGGACCAATTATTTATGATATTGTTATTTGTGAAACTTTGCCAGTTGGCTCGCAATTTATCAAATTAACAGGAACTGCATTTTAGCAGTGAAATCGTTGGGCTCAAAACACTTTTCCTGAGGACATTGTATGGTGCTCAATAATTGCCAGCTTTATTATAAAAATATTTTTTAAAGGGAGTCGTGCCATATAGATAATTAGGAAGAAAGAAATATTGCCAGATGGCATGTGTAGTACAATAGTTTGAACTGTGAGATTCTGGACTTCCTTTGTTAGTGGATAAACAAGATAATAAAAGCATCCAGATTTTTTTCCGCATTTTGTTACGTTACAGCCTTATTCTAAAATGAATTAAATTCATTTTTTTTAAATCATCAATCGATACACAATACCCCATAATAAAAAAAGCAAAAACAGGTGTTTAGAAATTTTTGCAAAGTAATTGAAAATAAATAACTGAAATACCACATTTACATAAGTATTCAGACCCTTTACTCAGTACTTTGTTGAGGCACCTTTGGCAGCGATTACAGCCTCGTCTACTTGGGTATTATGCTACAAGCTTGTCACACCTGTATTTTGGTAATTTCTTCCTTTCTTCTCTGCAGATCCTCTCAAGCTCTGTCAGGTTGGATGGGGAGCGTCGGTGCATAGCCATTTTCAGGTCCCTCCAGAGATATTCGGTCGGGTTCAAGTCCCGGCTCTGGCGGGGACACTCAAGGACATTCACAGACTTGTCATGAAGCCACTCCTGCGTTGTCTTGGCTGTGTGCTTATGGTCGTTGTCCTGTTGGAAGGTGAACCTCTGCCCCAGTCTGAGGTCCTAAACGCTCTGGAGCAGGTTTACATCAAGGATGTCTCAGTACTTTGCTCCATTCATCTTTCGCTCGATCCTGACTAGTCTCCCAGTTCCTGCCACTGAAAAACATCCCTACAGCATGATGCTGTCACCACCATGCTTCATTGTAGGTATGGTATTGGCCAGGTGATGAGCGGTGCCTGGTTTTCTCCAGATGTGACATTTGGCATTCAGGCCAAGGACTTTAATCTTGGTCACTTCCCTGACCAAGGCCCTTCTTCCCCGATTGCTCAGTTTGGCCGGGCGGCCAGCTGTATGAAGAGTCCTGGTGGTTTCAAAGTTCTTCCTTTTAAGAATGACGAGGGCCACTGTGTTCTTCAGGACCTGCAATGCTGCAGAAATTGTTTCATACCCTTCCCTAGATCTGTGTCTCGACACAATCCTGTCTCGGAGGTCTACCTTTGTCTTCATGGCTTGGTTTTGCTCTGACATGCACTGTCAATTGCAAGACCTTATATAGACAGTTTTCCAAATCATGTCCAATCAATTGAATTTACCGCTTGTGGACTTCAATCAAGTTGTCGAAACATCTCAAGGATAATCAATGGAAACAGGATGCACCAAAGCTCAAGTGTCATAGCAAAGATCTGAATACTTATATAAATGTGATATCTCAGTTATTTCTTTAAAAAAAAAAACTTTTCTTTGCAAACATTTCTAAACACTTGTTTTCGCTTTTATATCATGAGGTATTGTGTGTAGATTGATGATCAAAAAATGAATTTAATCCATTTTAGAATAAGGCTGTAACGTGACAAAATGTGGAAAAAGTGAAGAGGTCTGAATACTTTCTGAATGCACTATATTTCCTCGATTTGGATTATAAAGATATTAGGAACAATCAAATGTGCCGCCAAGTGTATTTTGACGGAACTTGTTATTCCCCTGGGAATTAAGGGTTGGTGAGCTAATTCTAAAGATATCATCGTATAAGTCTTCAAACACAATAGGGTGAATCCTCCCCAAACTAGGTCGGACAATGCCCAACCTAGTAAGTCCCACCATCCACCCAGCGCACAAGTGATATTTAAGATGAGTGTCCATGCGTTTGCTGGTAAGTTGTGTTACAAGCTGCTGGCTGCTTCATTCAAAAGAGATGAACGTACCCGTGAGTTACATTATCCATCATTTGAGTTTTCTCTGAAACTCAAGGCACTGACACAATCTACACTTATGTGTGGGTGGCGTGCCTTTTGATCCTGGGAAAAATGTTGACTCTGTCAACCACACCCTGGCAATCAATTCATCTCCTGAGATGAGACATGACTTTAGGGGTGGGGAGGTGCTTTTGGAGTAGGTGGCTAATTCCAGTTTCAATCGTTTTGTGTCGGCGCCACTGGAATATTTGAAACCTTGAAGCCACCAGTCGATCACATCTTTGGAATGCTCAGGCAAAGCCACAAAGTACACACAGCAATGCACACACACAAAGTACGGCAAGAATCAGAGGCAGAGTTATCCTCCTATAATCCCACAAGAATACAAAGTTAAAGAGATCAAACAAAATGAGGCAGCAGTCATTAAACCTTGTTTGAATTTGTTTGAGAATATGTGTATAGCTTTGATATTTCACATAAGGCAAACTGAAAATAAAATGAAGATAGCTAAATCTGCATGGACTAATCCAATTATCCTTAATATGATGATGACACTACCTACACTGCCCGCCTGCCTTGGCATGTGAAGTCTCTACTTACCTTTAAACCATAAGCTGATCACGCATTGTACTGCACATGAAAAGCTGGAAAAGTATTTTTCTTACATCGCTTTGTCTTCATGTAACTTCTCAGTCTCTCTCATTCTTCTTCTGCCTCCCTTCACTTTCTTTCCCTAATCCTAGTTCATTCACTTAGTTTGGTTTAGAGATACAAGGTGCAATCAGGCCCTTCGGCCCACCGGGTCTGCACCGCCCAGCGGTCCGCACACATTAACACTATCCTACTCACACTATGGACAATTTTTACATTTACCAACCTATTTAACCTACACACCTGTACATCTTTAGAGTGTGGGAGGAAACTGAAGATCTCGGAGAAAACCTATGTGGTCATTGGGAGAACATACAAACTCCGTACAGACAGCACCCGTAGTTGGGATCAAACCCAGGTCTCTGGCGCTTCAAGTGCTGTAAGGCGGCAACTCTACCGCTGCGCCACCGGGCCGACACTTGCTGCCATGAGAACAGAGGACAGCCGGCCCTCAAGCCAGACCTACATTCAATATAATCTTGACTGATCCACCCCAGGCCTCGACGGTTCTGCTGTAACCGTTTCCCCATAGCCCTCATTCCCCAATCTTTAAAAGGATTCTCAACCTACACTTTAAATACTTCCAAAGATTTTGCTTTCACCATCATCTGGGTTGGAGAATTCCAAAGATTCACTCCCCTCTAGGAGAAGAAATTTCCACACACCTTAGTTTTAAACTGCAATGCTAGGGTCCTGGCACCATTCCAGATTAGGATCCAAGCTAAAGCCCTAGAGCCTCAAAGCAGAGTGACAAAATATTGAGTCACACCACTTTCACAGGGAGCCGACTGAACACTAATCTCCTCTCTCTCCCTGAAGGTGAAGGTGAAGGTGAGCTGGCTTGAAGCATGCATTTATATAATCAATAAGCCCAGAGTTCTACCTTAATCTACAAGCAAAAGTTAACTATCTTTTTAAAACTAAATGTGCTTCTTAGTACTGAAAAACAAGGGTTATTTATACATCAAGCGTCAAACTAGTCTTAGAAAGTAAAGTGTAGGTTCTAGAACGGTGCATAGGAAGGAACTGCATGTGCTGGTTTAAAATTAAAGCCATGTTCATTTAACATTACAGTTCTTTGATTGGTTACCTCAATGCACAAGGGCAATCTGCAGACAATGGAAATTAGTGTTCAGTCGGCTCCCTGTGAAAGTGGTGTGACTCAATATTTTGTCACTCTGCTTTGAGGCTCTAGGGCAGAGAATCCACCTCAGAGCACTTGCAATGATCTGTTTAAATGTCGTAACAAAAACAAAGATGTAGACACACCTAATGACAAAATCAGTGAGCTATTCTCAAAAACAAAGAAAATTGGTTCTATACAGAGATTTTAAAATACTTCTCACCTTTGTGAGTAACTCATGACTACATAAATAAATTGGAAAGCGGGTTTATAATGGGCACATTATCAACAGGATGGTATAAATTCACCTTGGATGGTGGCGGAAAATGGATGATGGTGAATCTGATTTACAAAGCCCGGCTTTCTTTTCCAACCTCTTCAATACCAAAGCCAAGTTTAAATTTCCATTTATCATGACCTTCCTGAACTTTTAGGTGATGTGGCCAAATTCATCAGCTCCTGATTTGCTGAGCCATAATTTATTCGTGCAACAGGACAGCAGAGTGACTTCAGATTAGTTTCATGAATGAGTGGATGCGCTGGCACCTCATGTACACAGAAGTGAGTCATCACTGTGAAACTCCTTGCACAGCCCTGGTCTTTTTCCCAGCTGTTCCCCATCCACATTTCTTGTCATTATCTGCAGCAAGAAATTACTTTCTGTCACAAAGCCAAGTCAATGGGAAAATGTGTGGGTTCTTTTTGCTTTTCTTTCAACCTTTCAATGAGATGATTGCAGAGATATGGGTGCACTGGATCCGACCAACACACGTCTGATTGATCATGTTAGATCAAATGTAACACAAGCACTGTCCATAACTGATGAGTAGGTTTGTTCACACACTGTAGGGTGTAAGCTTCAATGGCCTATGTGGAATGTGTGCTTTTGTGAAAGTGAATGAAAATTCATTCAAACTGCTGAAATCACAATGGAACATATCTCTGTTCTATAAATTTTACAGTGCAGTATGTTCATAGCATCCTGCTCAACGCTCAGATAGATAGTAACAGGAATCCCTGGCCTCAAAGTTACATCATGTAACGCAATGTTTATGCGCACTGTGTGTGCATAATGGAATCTCAACATAAAACACAGTCACTAAATGGAATCAAACTATGTCATCTCCAAGTTTAAGAATTGATTTCCTGCTCCTTAAGTTTTGGAATCGTTTATGCTACTTGACTCCTGGGCACGCACTGCATCTAATGATATGCAATACTCATCTGGGCCCCACACAATCCATGATATTCATTCCAGATGTATGTCTGCTGATGCGCAGGGCATGTGTACAGCAGGGACCTTCATCATTAATGCAAGGAGGCTTAAAAAGCGCAGATCCAAGATCAGTTTACGCAAGTTGGAGTTATTTACTTTAGAAAATGCCCCCGTTGCAGCTCTCTTTTCAGCCCTACAGTCCTCACAAGTTCCCAGCTCAGAATTGGCCAGGCAGTCATTGACCCAAATCCCCAATTAATGACATCAAACCTCGGCCACGCCAGCAACCGATTGTGACTCCCCAAACAATGAGCTGACCCAACTTCATAATATAATCATGATCTTGTAGTGGCCTGGATGAGGTCAGGAAAAGGCCTGACGCCAAGCAGGTTCAGAAGTTGTTTTAATGAATCATGGCAAACACACAGAACGCCCGCGAGCAGGACCCGGGAAACCCCGTGGGCAGACAATAGTCCCTGTCCCTCAAGAGCCGAGGGGGGTGACCCAAGGAGTGGCCCAACCCCCAGGGACCACCACAATCTCTCCTTCATTTACAAGTTGATCTCCCCTCACTCTCCAAGCCTCCTCCTGCAACTTGTAATGTCTATCTCCTTTCGAGAATAAAGATGGCTTCATCTGTTGTGAACCACAGGTTCCTGAAACCTCTTTTAAGGTGGAGATAGTTTCTTGATTAGTACCGGTGTCCGAGGTTATAGGGAGAAGGCAAGAGAATGGGGTTAGGAGGGAAAGATAGATCAGCCATAATTGAATGGCAGAGTAGACTTAATGAACCAAATGGCCTAATTCTCCTCCTATCACTTATAATCTTCTGATCTCTTTTGCCCCCCAGTGTTCTCCATTTACCTGAAAACTTTAATATCTCCTTCAGGTGGATGTTGTTGCGTATTTAAATAACATTCTGTAAAGTGTGTCGGACTTGTAGTGTTAATGCCAGCTTGCTGCTGCCATTGCAGGAATTTGTGAACAGGGAACTTGGAGGAAGTCTAGGTTTGTTTTTAACTGATGAATACTGACATCTACTGTATCAAACCTGACACAACAACCACTGAAATAAAAAACCCAACAAACAATGATACTACACCAAACACATTAAAAACATTGCGGAAAATGCTGAATTAACAGTTAAATACAGTTTACCCCCATTATTCCGGACCTCTCTATAATGGACAGAGCTTTCCCACTATAATCAGCCACCACTGTCTCTTTAAGAACACAGGCTGCTCGTTACACTGCGGGAAGCCATTGAAATTGACAAGTGCTTGCTTCGATCGACACTTGTGTGGTGATATTTTATTGTATCAATGTAACAAACTGCCTTTAGTGTTTTTTGCTTGCAGTAACAAATATACATTTTTAGCAGTTAAAAAAAAACTTTGTATTTGATAACAGCTTGTTGTTTCACAGAAGATAGATACAAAAAGCTGGAGTAACTCAGCAGGTCAGACAACATCTCTGGAATAAAAGAATAGGAGTCCCTTACTTGGTTATAGTGGACAATTGGCAATAACGGACACCATTCCACCCTCCCTCCTCCCCATGGTCCCTAATATCAAGGATTATCTTCACAAATAGGGGTCACTTTGGGGTTGTAGAAGTTTACTGCACAGAAAGAGGGCATTTGGCCCATCATGTACATGTTAGCCCATAAAGACACGTTTAGGCTAATCTCACCCTCAGGTCTCTACACAACATTTATGCATTATGGCACATTGAATACTCATCCCAGAAACAAATGCAGTGAAAATGTTTGAACTTTCAGTGGTGTAAAAATTAAATTGATTATTTGCGATGAAGCAATTTAGGAAGAAACTCTTTTGGAGTTTTGTGGTACAGAAGAGAATGATTATTTTGTCTGGACATCACTAAGCCTTCCAACAGAGAGTCATCAGGAACAGAGAACACATAGTCTGATGTCATTGCAGATGTCTCAATGCAGCATCGTGATCAACATTGCCTCAACCCTCTCCATCATTTCAATGCATTGGATCACAGGTTACACAGAGCTGTTTCTGTTTTGTGGATCCTCAACTCTGCTCCTGGAAGGGAAAAGCATCAAACTCAGGTCTGGGTGCCATGGTGGTAGCCTGATGTCACCTCGTTTCTAGGATGAGTTTGCTCTGATCGGGGGGGGGGGGGGGGGGGGGGGGGTGGGGAGGCAGCAATGAGGAACAGCAGTTAATGCTCCCACTGCACAGTTCCAGCATCCTGGCATCAATCCTTACCGCAGGTGCTGTATGTGTCCAGTTTGCCTGCTCTCCCAGAGGTCGAGTAGGTGTTGCCTAGGTGATCCAGTTCCTCCCATGTGCCAAGGTGTGCTGGTAGTTGGTTACTGTACATTGACCTCAGTGTGGGCGAGTGGTAGCAGAATCAAGAGGCAATTGATTGGTATATGAGGGATGAGGTTTAATTTATGTAGGAAAGAACTGCAGATGCTGGTTTAAACTGAAGATAGACACAAAATGCTGGAGTAACTCAGCGGGACAGGCAGCATCTCTGGAGAGAAGGAATGGGTGACGTTTCGGGTCGAGTTTAGAGGTACAGCGCAGAAACAGGCCCTTCGGCCCGCTGAGCACTCGCAGACCAGCTTCTTCTTCTTGTGAATGAAACATAAACTAAAGGAAAAGTTAGATCTCAAGCCGGGTGTTGAGCAGCCAGGTTATTGTCTCTGTCAATGTCTGCCAGGCCCCGAGCTCCATTTGGTGGGTGGTAGAGCGGGCACCCAGAGATGACATGGTTGGCTGTCTGTTGTTCTGCTCCGCATTCACAGGCTGGGCTCTGGAGGAGCCCCCATCTCCACATGCTGGCATTGAAACGCCCAACTCCAGTACCAAGTATGTTGAGCTTCACCCATGCTCCTCTGGGGAGATCAGACCCTGGACAGACCAGCGATCCCTTTACACAAATACTATCCTGCATACTAGGGATGATTTATAATTTTTACCAAAGCCAAATTAACCTCAAAACCTGTACGTTTTTGGAGTGTGGGAAGAAACCAGAGCACTGAGGGAAAACCCACGTGGTCACTGAAAGAACATACAAACTCTGTACAGACAGCACCTTGACATAGTCAAGATCGAACCTGGGTGTCTGGCACTGTAAGGCAGCAACTCCACAACTGTGCCACCACTGGGTTATACTGGGCCATTAGACTCAGTAGGCCAATGGCCACCTATGTTGAAAGGAAATATGAAAATTCTGTCAGTATCTAATACAATATAACCTGAAGACAGATTATTTCCGGGTGAGCATAGATCACCATCTGGCAAGCACATCTCCACCTTATGACCAGCCAGCTGACCTAGACTAGTTAGTTAAAGCCAATATCTGTGTTTTAAATACAAGTACAATATTCCTGTAACTGATTTATACCGAGGATAGACACAAAATGAAGGAGTAACTCAGCAGGTCAGGCAGCATCTGCAGTTTCTTCCTACACTTCCTGTAACTGTGTCCTGATGTCCTGAGTTCCAGGTGCAGGTCCATTTACAAGTAAGCTTCCAAGATGGCACCCAACCAAGGCGACTGTTTGCATGCTGGCCACAGAAGCAGGTCTACAATCACATATCTTCACAGCTCCACACTCTTAAATGGTTCGATTGTAATCATGTTTTGTCTTTCTGCTGACAGGATAGCACATAACAAAAGCTTTTCACTGTACCTTGGTACACATGACAACAAACTAAACTGAACTTAACTTAACTAGCTGTTGAAAATGCCTGAAAATCAATTGAGGAATTAAAAAAAATGCAAGTTATTTTTCAGCACAAAAACACAGCTTTAAATCACCAAGGAACCAGGATTGAATGCATTTGCATTCTCATAAATGCCAGTCGCTGAAATATTGATGTAATTTCCTGCTGTACAAGCTGAATATTTCCAGCATTTTTTGTTCTTATTTTGGAATTCCAGCATTTGCAGTATTTGGGGAAGAAAGATAACCAAATGGATAGAAGAAAGTTAGCAAATGTTTTGTGTCTTATTGGATCACATGTAATACAACAATTGTGCAAGTCTACTGACATCAGCTGGAACCTATAGATATGGTTTAATTTCCTGTCAAATTGCAAAGAAACCTATAATTTAGTCAAAAGGAAGTTCATTAGGATATAGCTGTTCAGAATTATAATCAATGTTCAGGAACAACAATGGTATTAATGTGAGGAAGTGCAAAGGATTAGTTTTCTTGTTTTAGTAACGGTTGGTTTCCGTGTAGTTCCAGGAATCATTTGGCAGAAATTTGCATTTGATGAATAAAAGTGATTGTCTAGGGTAAAAGAATGATATTTATTATGCGGTTCAGTTCAGCAGGTCATGAGTGACATGAATCTTGGCTCTGTATCCCTGTAGAACAATGGACCCTAACCAGCAGTAGCAGTTCATGTTATCAACTAATCTATTTTGGCAAGGGGTTTCACTTTTGCAGGAAGTAAACAGTTTTTACAATGTTGTAAACTAACTTTCAGCATAATTGTAAATGAAACATAGCCAGTATAGTGTTTGTTGATAAGGGCATCTCAGGTTTACAATGAAATAATAAATGCGAGGAGAATTATTTCCAGTCTATAGCTTTTAACACACAATAGCCAGGATGACTGAAAGTGTCTTGATCATCCCAGTTATAATTATACAGATAGAAACATAGAAACATAGAAAATAGGTGCAGGAGTAGGCCACTCGGCCCTTCGAGCCTGTACCACCATTCAATATGATCATGGCTGATCATCCAACTCAGTATCCTGTACCTGCCTTCTCTCCATACCCCCTGATCCCTTTAGCCACAAGGGCCACATCTAACTCCCTCTTAAATATAGCCAATGAACTGGCCTCAAATACAGCACAGAACCAGGCACAGATACTGGCCTCAGATACAGCACAGAAACAGGCCCTTCGGCCCACCGAGTCCGCACTGACCAGCGATCCCCGCACATTAACACTACCCTAGTATACCACCACTACAGTACAGGCATTAACACACTATGGACAATTTACATTTATACAAAGCCAATTTGGAGTGTGGGTGGTAACCGAAGATCTCAGAGAAAATCCACGCAGTCACGGGGAGAACATACAAACTCCGTACAGACAGCACCCATAGTCGGGATTGAACCTGGGTCTCCAGCGTTTCAGGTGCTGTAAGGCAGCAACTCTACCGCTGCGCCACCAAGCCACCCTATGAGAGCCTTTGCCCCATATCCAGATTATGGCAATTACCCTGACTTTTCAGAGTTGACATCTAGTTACTGATGGTGTAGCTGGGTAGAGGTGCTGCCTCACAGCGCAAGAGTCCCGGGTCGACCCTGACCTCAGGTGCTGTATGTGTTCTCCCTGTGACCACGTGGGTTTCCTCTGGGTGCTCTACCTTCCTCTCACATCCCAAAGACGTGTGGGTTTGCAGGTTAATTGGCCCTAGCGTGCAGGGAGCAGATGAGAGATTGGAATAACATAGAACTAATTTGAACCGGTGGACTTGGTGTGGTTCCATCCTGTGTCTCTAAAACTAAACCAAAGCATCAGGGAATGTTTATGTAATATTAGAAGGAAAAGCAGCGAGGGGCAGTAATTATTTAACAGAAAACATGGCCTCGGCTGGGCGGGATATGCGTGCTGTACTGCTGTATCTACAGAAACAGGACCGCATTGTGACACCTGGGCTTCCAGCACCGACAAGGAAGATATATGGGAGACATCACTGTGGCCACTCCCAGTGACTTCCAATCATCCTCAGAGAAAGCCCAGGCACGGAGCAACACTTTGTACTTTCTCCCAAGTTTAACAAAGACTTTGGCTGTTCCTCTGCTCTGGAGAGCACAGGAATGCATGGGGTGAAGTGTCAGTCAAAAGGGCATGAGCTGCCCAGCTCCAATCAACCTGACCACCCTCCATTCCACTGCCAGCTCTCTGTCCTGTTGCACTCACCTTGCCCCTCTCTTGCGCTCATCGCCTCCACTCCTCCCGACCCCATCCCCTCCTTCCCATTACCCCATTCCATGCACTAAATGTTATTCCCATATCATGTTTCTATACACTGTAAATGGATCGATTGTAATCATGCACTGTCTTTCTGCAGACTGGTTAACACGCAACAAAAGCTTTTCACTTTACCTTGGCACACGTGACAATAAACTAAACTTAAACTGTTAACACTAACTCCCTTTCCCCTCCACTCCACTCTCTCCTGATGTTATGCGTGCCTCTGCATTGCCTCCACTCCACTCCACCCCTCACTGCCGACCTCTTAACTGTGCTCCTTTCTCCATGTAGGCTGCCTGACCTACTGAGTATTTCAGACATTTTCAGGTTTAACATCTGGGACATCAGGTTTAACATTAGGTTAAAGAGCAATGGATTTTGGAATCTTTCAGTCTTCAGTGTAATTCTTCACGGTTGTGCAAAAATATTTTACTACAGGTATATTCAAAATGAGAATTTTGAAAATAGAGTATTTGGCAAGTCAAGCAAAGTTCCTATCCCAGACTACACCCTCCTCTGTTCCTGGCTTCCTGTTACTCCACAACCTGCTGGAGAAGGGTCTCGACCCAAAACGTCACCCATTCCTTCTCTCCGGAGATGCTGCCTGTCCCGCTGAGTTACTCCAGTACTTTGTGTCTATCTTCACCATCAGCTCTTCCGTGTGCTCTGCACCCCCTCTGGTGGCCAGAATGGAGAAGTGGATGAATGTCTGGATGTTTTGTCCACTGTAAATATCTCTAATCTCCACATTTTTTATGCTTAGGCCGACACTGGGTTATTGTATATTTACTTAGATTCTTCTGATTTTTCCTCTATGACAAAAAAAATATCGTTCAGAAAAAAAATTCCTGAAAGCATTTGAGGACATTTTTAATTCGGAAGTTTATCTTAGAATTACCACAGCTAACTTTCATATTGATTCAATTTTTAAGGAGCTTCAGGCAAGATTCGATTTAGAGGCTGTTAACCAGAACATGATTCTAAATACTAACTCAGCCCATTGTTAAATCTATAACTGTACTTTTATAAACAGGTTTGCGTGAATAAGTCAAATGAAAATCAGAATACCAACAGTAATCCTGCAAAGTTCAGATCAGGAGAATGACGGAATAATTGTGTTGGAAGGAACTGCAGATGGTGGTTTATACCGAATAAAAATGCTGGAGTAACTCAGCGGGACAGGCAGCATCGCTGGATAGAAGGAATGGATGACGTTCCAGGCCAAGACCCTTCAGAAATATTCTTCAGAATATTTGCCCACTGTTAATTAAATGATCCCTATTGCAGACCAAGATTGGAAGGGAGTGATTGTTATATCAACACACATGCTACAATAGTTTACAACTTTTCTTGGGGTTCCCATTTGTTTTCAATAAGTCATGGAAGTTCCATTTTTTGTTCTTTACGGCAACAATAACTGTTCTTTTTAGCTCTGAACTCATTTATATGAAATTCAAAGAAAAATCGCATGTATTAACTCTTTTAAGCACCACGTCTTCTAAGTTCCATGCAATGTCTTTTAAGTGTTTGCCTTTACAAAGTATGGAAAAGTCCAATCAATGAGAATCAATGATCCAAGCAGTGTGTTCATTATTCTCATTAAAGAATCCAAATGAATTAAAATGGCAAAGTAGTATATCTCTGCTTTCATCAAGCTGAGAATGATTTACAATATGAGAATCTTTGGTTCCAAAATTAATTTTCTTGGAAGATTGGAGCAGACTAACCCTTAAATGGGAAAGGAGAGGGGATGGAGGGATGGAGGGAGGGGGGTCTGCCTATTGTGCCTATGCCTTTGGTTGTTTGTTCAAAGGTACCTAATTAGTTTCACCATGTAGTCCTGCCAATTTTCATGCTTCAAATGTTTATCCAATTCCCCTTTGCTGTTGAATCTGCCTCCCATACCCTAGATAGAGTGAATTTCCATTCATAGTTCCTTGAATATGTATATCAATTATCTTGCTATATAGTCTTTCCACCGACTGGATTGGACACAACAAAAAAGCTTTTCACTACCTCGGTACAGGTGACATTAAACTAAACTAAACAAATACTGTGTTACCACCTTATACCACCTTCCACTTTATATCACGTTACAGACTCCATGAAAACATGGTTTGCTGTAACAACATTTATGAACCATTTGCATAGTATTATTAACATAGGAAGCATTAAAATGTAATGTTGGTAGGGCCTGGATAGGGAGGAGCAACACACAGAGGGGACTGGAGAAGAAGGATTGGAATATTACTTTGAGACAACGGTTACTTAAGTGAAAGGTGAGCACAGGAGTGATGGGGAATGATCGGAGACGTATGCAGTCGAGGTTCAGAAGACTATCATTTTTCAGAAGGTAAGGCAGGGGGTATCAGTCGGCCAGGAGTAAAGTCTTGAGATTCTGAACATTTCAAAAGTTGATCTACTGAGTCAGGGGCAGAGCCAGGAAGTGTTATGGAGGTGGGAAAAGGTAACCTTAGTGATTGCAAAAAGTTTAATTTTGGATCATATTGCAGGGATCTGGGGATGCTTGTAATTATTTCCCCTGTAGTTCACACTCGCTGTATATGGACCGGGTCTCCTGGAGCATAAACCACAGGGTCTGTCCCCAAATCATCCTGTCAGCCTGTCACAGGAAGCAAAGTTAATAATAATAATAATAAATTTTATTTAATGGGCGCCTTTCAAACATCTCAAGGTCACCTTACATAGTATATCGGAATAACATATAATCGGAATATAACAAGTAATAAAGACATCACAGAGACACAAATTAAAAACAGGATTCAATCCAAAAACAGAAAATCAAAAACACAGTGTGAAGAGGGAGCAGCGGAAACCAAATCGTGCCAGCGTCCACTCTCTCTTCACGGCAGCCATCTTGGACACAGACCTACAGGACTACAATTAGACAAAAAAATCATCCCCCCACAGTGGATAGCACTGTGGAGGAAGGCACAATGTCCAGTCCCCACCCCATGTTCACCCCAAAGTCAGGCCTATTGAGGCCACCGCAATTGCCTCTACGGAGGCCCGATGTTCCTGGCCGTTCTCACCGGGTGGTCTTGCCCCGGCGTCGGGAGAGTCCTTTTGGCGGCTGGGCCACCTGGAACGGCCGCTTCCTGGTTGGAGACCGCGGCTGCCGAAGCCGACAAGGCCGCGCCGGTTTGGAGCGCCCAGGCTCCCGATGATGAAGTCGGCGCCCGCTCTCCGCACTGCCGCCTCTACGCTCCGCAGACCCGCAGCCCGGAGTTGTTGCTCTCGGCGGTCCAGCTCGCCAGAGCTCCAGCGCGTCGCTCCAGCGCGGCGACCCAGGCAAGGCATCGCCCGCTCCGCTCCAGTGCTCCAATGCTGTGCCGCCGCCGAGGCCGAGGTGCTGGGCGGTTCCCGCCAGGAAACGGCGCTCCAAGCCCGCAGGTAGGCCACGAGGACGGGTCAACGGGCAGCCCGGAGAAAAGGCTGCCACACCGACCAGGTAGGGACCTAGAAATTAAGTTAATACCTACCCCCCACATTAAAAAGACCATATCCCCTACAAACAAAAAACAGGACTCACTAAAAACTATAAAAAAAACGGATTTAAAACGGACGGCTGCTGGCTAGCAGCCGTTCACCAAGATGGCTCCTCCTCCACATGAGTTGGTGTGGTACTTCATCTGCCATCAAATCCTTCAGCCTGATTTTTCTTAAACTATATTCAAAAACATTTAAAAACTATAGAAAATGTTCATCTATATAAACATTGAAAAATAAATCAAAATTAAGCTAATTAAAATTATTTTTTAAATTGCAGGCAAAAAAAACAGTAGACTGAGATCATTTTTAAAAAGGCTGACAATCCATTGAAAGGGTCTCTTATTCAATAGCGGAGGGTCAGAGAGAAGGATTCCCAGTGTTAGGCTGCACAGTTTCAGCATGATCAGGTTGGCACCAGTGAACTCCACATGGAGACCAGAGTAATGGGATAGAATAACTGCTGCACAGGCAGCTGTCACAGTAAATTTCAGGCCTGTGGCCAGTCATGTAAGTCTGGTGCTTACTTGCGTGGGAAAACACTGTTTGGAATCTCTTACAATGGTCGGCAGGATTGATCTTGTAGTCACCACACTCAGTTCCTCCAACTGTGAATAAAGAGAAGCATTTTTCTAAAGAAGTGTCCCCGTTTAATAGTAACGATCCTTTGGCATATTTAATTGTGGCCAAATATCACAACGTCAAGTGTAGCCACAACTGCAGCTGTAGATTACCTGTGGCAAAATAACATAGTTGCTTTTCCCCTTTATCTGACCAACTAACAACATTGTCTACGTGGGAAAATTATTCCAAAGTGTGCAATGAAAATAAGATGCGATAAAAGGAGGAAGAGATAGAATGCGACACAGTAATGCGGTCTATTGTAAACTATGGAATTCAGACATGCAACTTCTGATATTTTGAAATCATCTGATTTCGGTATTCATTTTCAGGGAACTATTGTTGAACTAAACCCTCTCTTGCTGAATTGACAGCATTATCTTCTGGCATCCACTGATGCTGGACACGAGTCCACCGCTCGGACAGAATGGGCCTATCCCACTTTTCAGGCGACTGCTGGCGACTGTCAAGTCGTAGCAGGTCGCTGCAAAACCGGTGACTGGAACGGCGGCTGTCGGAATGGAACACACACACATACACACATCGCTTCCTTCACAAGCCAGTTATGAAGGCAGGGGACAGGGCAAGCAGGGGGCAGCGCTGCCTGAGTGAAATTCACGCGGTGCAAAGCCAATGTGGTACAGACACACACCACGATGAATAGGAAGGTTGGCGCTGTAATTAAGACTGTGAAAGCACATTGTACGGGAAGGGTCACTTAAGTCCTTTAAAAGAGGGGGGGAGAGGGGGAAGAGATGGGGAGAAAGGGGGAGATGGGGTGGGGGGGGAGAAGATGTGGAGACAACTTTTAGGAACCTGGAGGTACACGGCTCTGAAGCTCGGCGGACATTAACATTACCGGTCGGTTTTCCTTGGTTCTGAAAATTACGGTTTACGTTTTTTTTCCCAATGAGCCAATGAAATTCAGCACCGGCGACAACCTACGAGAACCAATGACAACCTTAGACCTCCTGGCAACCCACTACCATTGCACCTACGTCACGAGAATTCTCGCTATCTCCATGCTGTCAAAATTCTGGTCGCCGCTAATTTTTCAACGTTGAAAAATTAACGGTGACCAGAATGAATCTGCGACTAGTGATGAGAATGCGGGGACCACTCACCACCATGCAGGTGACACCTCGGCAACCTCCAGCGAACATGTGGCGACCTTGTGGTGACCTCATAGTCTCCTGAAGTCGCCTAAAAAGTCGTGTAAGTGGCGCAGGCCCATTAATCAGCCATCAAAGCCAGCGCACGGCGGACCAGAAAATAGCTCAGGACCCTATTCCTTGGAGTGCCGGAGGATGAGGGGTGATCTTATAGAAGTTTACATAATCATGAGAGGAATAGATCAGGTAAACACACAGAGACTCTTGCCCAGAGTATGGAAATTGAGAACCAGACGATATATGTTTAAGGTGAGGGGGGAAAGATTTAATGGTAACCGGAGGGGTCACTTTTTTACACAAAGGATGGTGGGTGTATGGAACAAACAGCCAAAGGAGGTAGTTGAAGTAGTGACGATCGCAACTTTTAAGAAACATTTAGACAGGTACATGGATTAGGTATGTTACAAAACCTACCTGAAGCGTCGCTGAAAATCTGTCGCTGCGGGTGTGCGCGATTTTGGCGCCGTTTAGAGGGGGGCGGGTTTAAAACGCGATTTTCTCTAGGCTGTTCAAATCGAAGATGTTCAGCCTAGTTAATTATTAACGAAAAATCGCTGGAAGACCCCGTCGCAAAAGCTATTATTAGTTTTAAAGGCCTCGTATAATAGTTATAGTAGTTTAAAAATCAATCTCTAAACCCGCGAACAACGGCAGCTGTCAGGGTCTCATAGAGCAAACAATTGAAGGTAGGCTGTATATTTTTACATTAAAAAGGGCTTCTTAAGATCCCTTTATACAAAGTTTAATATTGCGAGTAGCTCATTTTGGCCCCATTATATCCCGCAGTATTTTTCTGGGCATTTGAGGCACAAATCTACCGCAATGTGAACGTTCTAAACCAGCGCGTTCACAGGGACCCATTAGAAAGCTGATTTAAAATGGACTTTAATTTACAGCAATTGAACACTAAATTCCTTCCATTTGGCCTATAAATTAATGTAAATGAGATTTAAAAATCATGTTTTATTGTGAATTATTTATGAATATTATTTGGACACTTAGGCTATTTAAAAATGTTAATCATTTATTAAGAAATGGATAGATGTTTAGATCTAGTAATTGAAGTCTGAAATTAGCTACACTTGGGTAACTAACTAATTATATGCTTTAATTTCAGGTCATCCAAGTAAGATTATTTTATATTTGTTTCAGAATGGTTCAATCTACGATAACTGAAAATTTCATTCAGTTCTCTTAATTTTTAAGAAAGTTATGGGCTTTTGACTGTTCACGATCACAGCTTTTTTGTTATGTCCATAGAAAATCAATAGGGAACAAGATGCTAATTTCCGAGTATGAAAATGGCCATAACTTTTTAAATATTTGAGATATTAAAGTGAATTAGGTGTCAAATTAAACTTCTTTTTATGCTTTATCTGATGGGATAAATTACAGACTTGATTTTTTAAATCTCAACATTTTGTAACATTGCTACATGGATAGAATAGATTTAGAGGGATATGAGCCAAATGCAGGCAAGTGGGACAGGTGTAGATGGGACATGTTGGTCGGTGTGGGCAAGTTGGGCCAGTGGACCTGTTTCCAAGCCCTATGACTCTACGACTATGACTCTACTTCTGGTCAAATGAGAATCACTGGATCTGACATGCAGTGTACTGCTTGGACTGGAGATTTCAGGGTTCCTTACTGAAATATCCTTTACATGACCAATTTTAAAACTATGTATTGTCCGTGGCAAATTTAGCTTCTGCTGAGACAACAGTGCAGCTCCACGTACTTATTTTATCACACTTACAATAAATCTTTCAATCAGTTTAATTCCCTTGGGATTATTTCCTGTTTCTCATCACTGCCTGACTTTGCTGTGATGACCATGAAGCAGGTCCAAGAGTCCACGGACACCTTGCCCTTGCGACTGCAACCCCAACATTTCAGCTGCTCTGTTCTATCACTATTTCATTATTCACTGTCGGGTCACAGTTTTTGTATGACTCGGTGGTAACGTGTATATCTTTGAGAAAGCGAGTTGTGTGTTCACTTTCTTTTCTGGAGCTTTGCACACATCAACTGCACTGACACCCCACAACAGGACTGAAAGACATGTTCTGCTGGCTACTTTCCATACCTGTGGCTCAACAGTAAACAGTAGCCAGTGAAGATAGATACAAAACGTTGGAGTAACTCAACGGGGCAGGCAGCATCTCTGGAGAGAAGGAATGGGTGACATTTCGGGTCGAGACCCTTCTTCAGACTGGTTAGGGATAAGGAAAATGAGAGATATAGATGATAATGCAGAGAGATAAAGAACAATGAATGAAAGATATGCAAAAAGGTAATGATGATAAAGGAAACAGGCCATTGTTAGCTGTTTGTTGGGTGAAAACGTCACCCATTCCTTCTCCCCAGAGATGCTGCATGTCCCGCTGCGTTACTCCTGCTTTTTGTGTCTATCTTCAGTTTAAACCAGCATCTGCAGTTCCTTCCCACACAAACAATAGCAAGTTGTGTTTCTTGACCAGCATCAGCCGAACCATGTCCTCCCCCAGAACCAGGGATGGCCCTGTCCACATACACCAGTGTATACTGAAAGGTCACTGACACCAAACGATGAGCTCACCAGCACACCAGCCAAAATCAGACAACTACAGCTTCTAGCTGGGGCTTCCTGCTCTGAAGGCTCCAGCATTCACTGGGTGCTGCATGTTCTCCAGTGGCTGACTAGGAGCTGAAACAGTCGACAGGATAGCTCCACACCGGCGAGGACCACCCACCTCCACATGGGCAAGTAAAACAACCCCATCACCCGGATCCGGTCTAAAGACAGTAAAATGTGTTGGGGAGAAACAACAAGAAGCCCAAATGCTTTTTCGATCATTTTTCTTTTGTCTGTTTATTTTGTCTGAGTTCTGACCTTGAGCGTGCAACACTTGGAGTTGCTGGCAGGAGGACAGTGAACACTGGATTGGAGGATATTTTGATTTTGACATTGCGAGGGATTTATCTTAGAAATTAATACCCACGTCACCATAAAGTGTCTCAACTTTAGGTCATTTGAACCCGTTGGCTAAGTCTGAAAGTTGTTTCCCTCGATGAGTTATCTGTGCTCGCTGTTGTAAGCAAAGAGTTCACGACTCACACACGCTCCGTGAATACAAATCAATTTGAGGCTAATTTAAGCCGCTTTAGCTGGTTGAATTTTATAAAGAATCCAATAAAGGGGTTACCCCCAACCATTGAAAGGATTGTGATCGGCTTTATTCTACTTAACTATGTAGATCCGCTTTTCAAGAACAAATCATCGTGCACTGTTGTTTTCCATTCACTTTAAATACATTCCTAATTCATAAGTTCATAATTGATACGAGCAGAACTAGGCCATTCAGCCCATCAAGTCTACTCCGCCATTCAATCATGGCTGATCTATCTCTCCCCCTCAACACCATTTTCCTGCCTTCGCCCCATAACCCCTGACACCCGTACTAATCAATAATCTATCTATCTTAGCCTTAAAAATATCTATTGACAGACTACACAGCCTGTGGCAATGAATTCCACAGATACACCGCACTCTGACTAAAGAAATTCCTCATCTCCTTCCCAAAGGAACATCCTTTTATTCTAAGGCTATGACCTCTGGCCCTCGACTCTCCCACTGGTGGAAACATCCTCTCCACATCCACTCTATCCACGCCTTTCAGTATTCGGTAATTCCTCTAATAATGTGAATTATATTTAAAAATTCAGAAGTGTATCCAATTGCCCAGAGCTTGGTGAGGAAAAACCTGATGAGCCCAGACATCACATTTGCAACATGAGGCCGTTGCCAGGATGCAGTTGCTTATATACCAGGGCACCCTCACCTTTCATACAATCTCTCTGCTGGTAAAGTCCAGGTGATTTGTGGTGCTTGGTTTAAATATAGTTTGCAAACATTGCCAAATATGGCACTAATTAATGCATTGACAATGAAAATGTAGGAAGAGTTTTTTGCACTGTTCTTGTTTTGTCTATAGTTTTTATTTTGAATAAAGTTTATTTGGGGGGGAAAAAAAAGTGTGCTAGAAAACACATCCAATATTCACACAAAACAGATTGGTTTCTCCATCTCCAATTCAAGAATGTTGAGCCCAATTACTCTAACTGCTGTCCCAAACATGTACTCACTTGAGGATAATTGACTGAGCACAAAATCAAGATTCAAATTGTTGGTCCCATTATTACTCCAGCGTGTGGATCCTTGACTCCAGCAACTCCTGCAGGAATGTCAGGATTGTGTACACGACTTCAAACCAGTGAAAAAATAGAACAAATTCATCGATTTTATAGGGAAAAGGAATAGGTGACGTTTTGGGTCAAAACACCTTCTTCAGAGGTCTCGACCCGAAACTTCACCTATTCCCTTTCTCCAGGGATGCTGTCTGATCCGCTGAGTTACTCCAGCTTTTTGTCTATCTTCGGTTTACAGCAGCATCTACAGTTCCTTCCAACACATACCGATTTTATATTACCTGTTTGTAAACACATCTTCTCACAACTGTACTTACTCTGACAAAATGTTCCATAGATGCGGTCAATAACATTGATCAGTACAGAACTGATTATTTTCGGATCAATGGAAGATGGATGTAAGCTAACTTTGTTTTAAAAATGTCTCCTTAATTACACTTAATAACGGCAAAACAACATACTTAAATTCTGGAAAAATGCACCCACACCAACGCTCAAAATGTGGATTTCAAATATGTCGGAAATGTTACATCTTGAAGATATGAGATTCGTCCTATCAGCAAATCAGACCAATTCTTGAGGATTTGGTCTCCCTTTATCGACTTATTACAAGCATTTCGTGCAACATAACCTTAGAAATTAACTGTTTCAGAACCGGGTGAGGGGTGGGTAAAGATACGAAGCAGGTATATCCCTTTCAATCTCTTTTTTTTTCCTTTTCTTTTTTCTTCTTTATTCTTTTCTTTGCTTACTTCATCTCACCTTCTTGCTTTCTTGTTTATTTCCTCTTTCGGGCTATACAGCTCTATGGGTTCTTTATTTTTCTACTATTTCACGAATTAACAATATCACTACTTTATATGATATTCTCTCTTTCTCTATTTCTGGCTTTTCTCACTTTCTTTTTTACTATTAAATTTAAAATAAGAAGTTGTACATGAAATGTAATGTTATTCATGTATGATATTATTGTACTTTACTTCTAATTAAAAAAAAAAAATAATAATAATAATAATAATAATAATAATATTGATCAGTAAAAAGTTGGGCTCAAGACCAAACCCTTGCATGATCAATATGTTCAAGCATTCAACAATAACATGGGCTTCAGTGAGAGGTTTAGATGGAATCTACTCCACGGAATATTTCTTTACGCAGAGAATAACAGCTGGAAGGGTTTCGAGGAGGAGTGGTTGAAACAACAGCCATGGACTTGCTCATTGACTGAAGCTGCGAGGTTAATATTCACCTTCCTCCGAATTTTATTGCCAATTGAATCCATTAGTGTCACCAATTGCCTCACCATTACCTAATATTCTGCAGCAATGTGGCATTCTTTGTGCGGCCATTCCAATCTGATTGGATCAGATTAATGAGAAAAGATTTATAATTCTTTTAGTTCAATCCTCTTATACTTCTGCTTCTTCTGACCAGTCGTTCTGATCAGTCATTTCAAAGGTTGGTGGACCTGGCATAAGGACTGTCTTGCGACTGACTCACTGAGAGCTGCCAGCCGGGACACCTTCACTTAGCCATTCATTTGGAGCACTTACAGCAGGTAGGCCTCTTTCCATCCACCATGCGCTGCATTTTATTTATTGAAAGCTTGTTTCACATGCTCCACAGGGAGCAGAAATGTTTATTTCTCAAATCATCTGAAGCCTTCTGTATGAAAACGGATAATGGGATTAAAGCTCGTGCTGCTCATTTAAACGGAGGTGAATCATTTTCAGTTTATTGAGATAAATATTTATTTCCCCTATATCACCTCCTTTTTCGTTAATTTTGGCGTGTATCAAGTTACCTACAGAAGAATTTCTACAAAATTTATATTTTAAGGTTGCCTCAGTATAACTACACGATTGACAGTATTATCTCTCAAGAAAGACATGGGTGATTCTTCAGTAAGTGTCTACTTTGGTGTCCCACTACTTTGATACTGTATATTAAGAAAATCTATAATTCTATCCAATTTCTTCTTTTTCTATATTGTTAATAAACATAACCCTCATAAATAAAGATTAAACCCTAAATGAATAAAGTGTTATTATTAAATGTTTTTCCCAATGTTCGATGCCTCCCCTCAAACCCCCCCCCCCCCCAAAAACAGCATATCCTGATGGTTATTAGTGAAATTTCAAGTCGGCATTTTATTTAAATGGGGGTCTATCTGAAATGAAAATACTTATCGACGGTAGGTATTAATAATTTAAATAATTTTCACATAAAAAAAATTCCTCTATTCTTGATTAAATTATAACTCTTACCGTTTTCCCCCCAAAATTCCTTGTCCCGATGATTGGAGTCATTTACCGTCACGCACTTTTGTTGAGTTGTCCCACATGGCTATAAATAGAATAGACGCGAACGTCCGACCACAAAAGACCGCGGAATTCAAGAGTCCCCTACCGTGTGAATTTCTCCTGATTCGCGGGGATGAGAAGCGTGTGAAAACTCCCTTTTCTGCTGCATAACAGGTACGCACCTTTATTCAACGCCATTCCCGAACGGTGCTGAACTCTTAGAACATTTTTTTTAAATTGTTCTTTTTTGATTTGTTCTGGAGAACAAATCGTGCCATTAACCATTTGTCCAAATGATATGGCCAGGCCTGGCCTTACGGCGATGCCATCCTGGGCTAAAGGCTTGAGCCACAATACCCTTCACGGCCACATCCGCAACTTAACACCCGATCTCCATCCAGGTCCAGCCGGCCCTCTTCAGCCCATGTCCCCCCCCCCCCCCTCCCGAGCTGAAGAGGGCCGTGCGTGGAGTGGGACATCGGGCCACGGGAAGATGCTACGGCTGCGACGACTTTGTGTCTGGCTGGAGATGGAGCTGGAGCTGCTGGAGCTGGAGATTCGGGGTAAATAACCCCAGCCTCAGCCCTCAACCCTAACCCCAGCCCCAAACCTAATCCTAGCCTTAATTCTAGCCCTAACCCTAGCCCCAGCCTCAACACCAACTCTAGCCCCAGCCCCAGCCCTAGCCCCAACCCTAGCCCCAGCTCCAACCCCAGCCCTAGCCCGAACCTTAGTCCTAAAGATAATCTAGGTCATCTCCATCACGCGGCGCTCCCAAACTTGATCATCTCTACCATGCCGAGTCATATCCATCACATGAGTATTTTATGCTCATAACATGTAAAATAATACAACAATAACCATAATTATCAACTCTTGAAACTGTAATTGATAAATGAACAGTATGCTTCTAACATCAGTCTGAAGAAGGGTCTCGACCCGAAACGTCACCTATTTCCTTCGTTCCATAGATGCTGCCTCACCCGCTGTGTTTCTCCAGCATTTTTGTCTACCTTCGATTTTCCAGCATCTGCAGTTCCTTCTTAAACAGTATGGTTCTGCCTATTCATCTAAAGTTAATATTGTAGGAAGTTGGTGAAAAGTTATGTGAAGGTTACCAGTCTTGCTGAAAATCACCACTTTTTTCGGCAGTAAACTGTTATGAAGGTTTAAAATCAACGCGTTAGACTGAAAACGTATTTTTTTCGTGGTTTATTTGAGGAAGATACTCTATAATTTGAAAGACTGCGACAAAAATTTGATTTTATATTATTAAATCAGTTATATTTTGCAGTGTTGTTCATCATAAAAATATGACGGATATGACTGAATGCAATGGTCAACCTGGAAAAAGGAGATGAGAAAATAAACTAAATTCTCTAAAAGATTGCGGCAAACATATTTTTCCCATAGTAGAGATGTTCATCTATGTGAAACAATATTCAAAGTTACAAAAATTTAAGTTTTATTTTCGGGTTTCCAGAAACTTAAAAGTAGACATTTATTGAAGAATCACCCACATACTCGTATTAGACAATAGACAATAGACAATAGGTGCAGGAGCAGGCCATTTGGCCCTTCGAGCCAACACCGCCATTCAATGTGATCATGGCTGATCATCCCCAATGTTCCTGCCTTCTCCCCATATCCCCTATTTTTAAGAGCCTTATCTAGCTCTCTCTTGAAAGCATCCAGAGAACCTGCCTCCACTGCCCTCTGAGGCAGAGAATTCCACAGACTCACCACTCTCTGTGAGAAAAAGTGTTTCCTCGTCTCCATTCTAAATGGCTTACTCCTTATTCTTAAACTGTGGCCCCTGGTTCTGGACTCCCCCAACATCGGGAACATGTTTCCTGCCTCTAGCGTGTCCAAGCCCTCAACAATCTTATATGTTTCAATGAGATATCCTTTCATCCTTCTAAACTCCAGAGTGTACAAGCCCAGCCGTTCCATTCTCTCAGCATATGACAGTCCCGCCATCCCGGGAATTAATCTTGTAAACCTATGCTGCACTCCCTCAAAAGCAAGAATGTCATTCCTATTCCGAGGCCAAAAATGATTTTAAGCACAAAATAAGAAACCTCTGTTTTCTACCCCTTCCATCTGCCACACCGAATATTTTGTTACCAAAATCAGAACAAATAGACCTCTATGACATTGTTTGTAAAAACATGGTTTCACTACATAGTTATAAATCATAAAGGACCAAGAATCATGTTACCTGGACACTGAGGTGTGAATTGAACGCCATAAAAATGACTGATCTGATCATTTAGTAGCAACAAAGAATACAAAGGATGTTGAGTTTCCATGTGATAAATGAACCATATAAATTAAAGTAACAGATATGGCTAGTTATCCAGCAAATAAAAAATAAAAGGGCTTTGTTATTCACTGTAGTGCTAATTTCAAATTTAAATTTAAATTTCAACTTGAATGTCCACTGCTTGATGCCACACAAATCACCAACACAGTTGTGTGGGGAGGAATCAAAGCAGAGATAGAGTTTGGGGATAGGGCCAGTGTACGCCCAATACAGGGATTGTTTGACGGTCTCAACCCGAAATGTCACCCATTCCTTCTCCCCAGAGATGCTGCCTGTCCCGCTGAGTTACTCCAGCATTTTGTGACTATCCACCAACACAGTTACTGGTTGTGGACTTGGTGCACTCTCAAGTTTGGGGCACAAGTCACTGGGCACAAACATTGGCAAACCTTTTAGTCGTGTCATTTGCTACTGTCGTTTGTTGCTGAGCATTCCAAAATCTATTACCAAAGATAATGGTAATATCTTGGTAATTATTAGTTAGAATTTTCATTAGTGCCAACGCTTTTTGTTAATTCCAACAAAATAAAGTCCATAAGAGGCTGATTTCTGTCATGCCTTAATCGGATTTCACAAATGTAATGCAATAACAATTACAGCTAGAAATGCTTTAAAAAATCACTACATTTCAAATTAGCAGAAAAAACCCCTCAATTCTCTGTATCCTTCAGAATAATCCAATTTATTATTCTCTTTTAAAAAAAGATATTGTGGTCTCTAATTTCTCAATAGTATTCCAAACTGAATTCACACAAACTATTTGGGAAGAATTAGTTTGCATCTGGTAAAAGTCTGCATCACATTATGCTTTATTTTTATGGCAATTTAGTTCATAAATAAATATATAACAATGGAAATCTAATGAAAGGGTTTGACATTGATGGGTATGGTTTCTGTTTGGTAATAGCGGAGGTTGTTTAAACTGATGGCGACGAATAGGAATATTGAAATCAACATTTTTTCATTGGCTATCTATCCTATGAGTAAGAGGAATTTGTTTTTTTATTGTTTAGTGTTAGTGAATGTATATAAAATTCATGCAATGGAAAATGAAAGATATCAGAAATCCTTAGTGAATGAACTCTGCAGCAATTTACAGGGGAGCCGCAAAAGTGCACCTTGGTGACTTTGTAACTGGTGCGATGTGTTATTGATGGAAGCACAGGTGCTCCTCAACTTATGATGGGGTTACCTTCCGATAAACCCTTCGTAAATATAAAATATCGTAAGTCGAAAATGCATTTAATACACCTAAGCTACCAAACATTCTCTCTTCTTGTAAGGCTCGAGAATAGTGGGAGAAGGCACAGGGGCATCGACACTTGTTGATTGTTTAGCAGGCACTTCCTGAGTGTTCAGGAAGAAATCAAGTTTTGACTGTACAGTCTGTTTCTTCTTTTCATTATATATTTCCCTATATTGGGCCTGTGACTTTTGTCCCCTACCTCGATGTACGATTCCTCGTCCAGGACCCGTTTCTTGCCCCATCCACAACCCTGCCCCGGCTGTCTGAGCTGATGCTGGCCAGTACTCGGCTCTTATTGTCGCTGTTGCAGATGCCATGATCGTGTGGCTAACTGGGAGCTGCGGCTCGCTGCCGTTGCCCAGCATCACGAGAGAGTATCGTACCGCATATCGCTAGCCCGGGAAAAGATCAAAATTCGAAGTATGGTTTCTACTGAATGTGTATCGCTTTTGCACCATCGTAAAGTCGAAGCATCGCAAGTCGAGGGGTGTCTGTACAGAGTGTGGCTGTACAGGCTTCTTGTGAATGAGCGGATAGCCCAGCCAATACCATTGAATACTTCAAACTGTACTGCTGTCCTCAAACCAAGTAGAGCTAAGCCCAGGGAGTACAACATGTACGGAGGTACAGTGAAATAATTGTTGAATACAGTTCAGTTAACCTTAGAAATGCTTATGCACCATCACCACACCACCATTTGGCATAAACTCCAAATCATGCCAATTGGCTTCTCATTCAAATTATGTTTACGAGTAATATTAGTGAAGCCTGCACTGATCCCTACAGCACACCACTGCTCACAGGCCTCCAAACTGAAAAACAACCCATCGCGACTACCCCCTGACTACTTCCATCAAGCCTGTTCTGTGTCAATTGGCTAGCTTACCTTAGATCCCGTATGATCTCACCTCCAAACCAACATATCATGTTGGACATTGTCAAAAGCTTTGTCCTCGTCAATCCTCTTGTTCATCTCCAATTATCTCAACTGAATTTGTGAGACAGCGTTTCCTCCGCACACACACAGCCAATCTGACTCTCTCTATACTCTAGCATATACACACACAGCCAATCTGACTCTCTCTATACTCTAGCATATTCTAGCGGCTCCTTTTATTGTAAACCAGCATTTGCAGTTTTGACATCCCTATACATTCCTTGCCTTTTCAAATGCAGATAGATTCTGTCTTACAGAATCACCTCCAGCAACTTTCCCACCACTGATGGTAGGTTCACAGACCCAAAGTTCCTGGTCTTGTCCTTCTTTAATAAAAGCATACCATTAGCCACCCTCCAGTCTTCCAGTACATTATTGAAGACTCAGAAATCACTGCCTCAATTAATTACCTTGCTGTCCACAATGTCCTCGGATACGCTTGGTCGGGCCCCAGGGATTAGTCCACCTTATGCACTTGAAGATAGCCAACTCCTCTTCTTTTGTATTGCCTGAAATTCCCCTTTAGAGGCATCAAAATACGTGTGACCTGGAGCTCCCCACATGTAAGTCTCGTAGAGTCATACAGCTTGGAAACGGGCCCTTCAGCCCAACTTGCCCACATTCACCAACCTATTTTCTAAACCTATCCTATCCATGCACCTCTCTGAATTTTTGTTAAACATAGTAATAGTACCTGTCTCAACTACCTCCTCTGGCAGTTTGTTCCATATACCTACCACTATTTGTGTTAAAAAAGTTGCCCCTCGAGTTCCTATTAAATCATTCTACCTTCATCTTAAACCTATGTCCTCTGGTTCTTGATTCCCCTACTCTGGGCAGAAGACATTTACCCTATCAATTCCTCCCATGATCTTATACACCTCTATAAGATCACCCCCTCATCCTCTGGTGCTCCAAGGAATAGAGTCCTAGCCTGTTCAACCTCTCTCTCTCTGTAGCTCAGGCACTCAAGTCCTGGCAGCATCCTGGTCAATTTTCTTTGCACCGTTTCCAATTTAACAACATCGGCTGAGGACATGTTGTGAATATTTAAATAACCACTTAAAGCTTTATGGCTATTTTCTGAAAAGCTAGAAAATCTTTCACAGCACTTGATTACAATGTAATTCTTTCATACGGATCAAACTAGATTTAGGCAAAGATAAATCTTGCATGCCTGGGACAGAATAGTATTCTTGCATCTGTGTCATTGCAGGCGGTGATGATCTCATTATACTGTTTATCTCTCTCTGGTTTAAATTATGGGCTCATTGTTATTAAAGAACATTATGCGTGGTGATCAACAAGCTTTAACCTTTACAGCCTGCTTCCATGTTTAAACTACAATGAAGCAATAAATTGTGTTCATGATGGGAGCAACGTTAGTTAGTTGGCCAAATGCTAACAGACACTGCAGTGGAAGGTGGATTTTTGCAATGGATCCATCCCGTCTGGATGTGTTGTACCTCATGCAATGTTTAAGCTCATCCATATTCATCTAAGTTGGATCAACTTGCTTCCATTGGATCAGGCCGAACACCAACTTAGAACATAGAACAGTACAGCACAAGAACACAAGAAGGGTCTCGACCCGAAACATCACCCATTCCTTCTCTCCAGAGATGTTGCCTGCCCCGCGGAGTTACTCCAGCTATTTGTGTCTATCTTCGGTTTAAACCAGCATCTGCAGTTCCCCCCTACACAAGAACAAACCCTGCAGCTCACAATGTCTGTGCCGCCCAAGACAAGCTCGGATCTGCATGCACATGTTCCATACCTCTCCATTCCCTGCTCATCCATGTGCCTTTCCAAAATCCACAAATGCCACTATCATATCTGTCTCCTTCAGCAACCCTGGCGCCATGTTCCAAGCACACACCACCCTCAGTGTTGTAAAAACAAACATCCTGCAATATCTCCTTTAAACTTTACCCCTCTCATCTTAAAACTAGTATTAGATATTTCTATCCTGGGAAAACGGTTCTGACTGTCTACCCTATCTATGCACTTATCATTTTTATAAACTTCCTCATCCTCCAACAATCTTGAGAAAACTATCTAAGTCTGTCCAACCTCTCCTTGTATGTAATACTCTCTAATCCTGGCATCATTCTGGTAAACCATCTCAGCACCCATCCAAAGTCTTCACATCTTTCCTGTATTGGAGTGACCAGAAATGCTCGCAATACTCCAAATAGTGAAACTAGTTTGCATGGGGTCAAAGTTAAATGGCCCCTCATACAAACTCATAGCAGCGAATGAATCTCTATGTAGAGTTTTGAAGTTGAGTTTGCTCAAAGCCACAACAATGGCTCAATGCACTACACCCACAGACTCAGCAATCTCTATTAAATCTAACATTCAACTTCTCACACTCGTCCCTCCTGCCCTGCACAGATGGCCAACAATTCAACTATTACCAACACAAGACTCGCTCACTGATTGACCTACTCCCACTTTCAAGGAAGATGTAAAGGGAGCAGCAGTGGTAACTGGCTGGGGATAGATTAGTTTGTGTGCCCATCTCCATGAAGGAGGTGTAGATCACTATAAATGGAGCACCTTTGGTGGGGCCTTGGTCAGCAGCAGGGCCAAAATGATAAAGTTGAATGTGTCCTCCTACATAATCAGCTGCCTTACATTCAAGCTGCCCTTCACGCCACAATTTCATGAGACTTAGAAGGTGCATATTCAGAAAGAACAAAGCTCTTGCATGCCTCTTCTCCTCCCACCCCTCCCATAGACATGGGCTAGAGTGAGGCCACACACACACTTGTGGAACAGCACCTCATATTCCGCTTGCGTATCTTACAGCCCAACAGTAGGAACACTCCAATTTCAAGTAATACCTTCCTACAGCTTCTCTCTTTCCCCTGCTCTCCCACCACAGTGCACACCCATTTCTCTCACCATCTCCCAGCACCCGTTACCCTGCTCCTTGTTCTCCCCCTCCAACCCCCCACTGTCCCCGAGTTCCATATTTCCTTTTATCCCCACTCTCCCCTCCCTCCTCCCCTATTTTCCTCTCTCCGGCCTTACGTTTCACACCTTCTCTTTTCTTATCTGACACTCTTTTATCCCCCTATCATCTCTCGTCTTTGTCACTTAATCCAACCATCAGTCAAGCACCTCTCACCTGTGTCCACCTATCATTTGCAAGGCTTTGTCCAGCCCCCTCCTCTCTTTTTCAGCTTTCTCCACCCTTTTCCATCAGTTTGAAGAGTGGTCCCAGCACGAAGCTTTGTTTGTCCGTTCCTTCCACAAATGCTGCTCAATTCCTCCAGCACCTTGTGTTTTGCTCACGATTTCAGCATCTGCACTTTAACGTGACTCTATGGAAAAGTAAGTGTTAGCTTCAGGATGCCATTTGGTTTAAGCCTGTGAAGTTAATCATTTGTGGCACTTGAGAATCAAGAATCAATTAAGAATATCAAGAATACTGCCTCTAATTTGGGCTGTGTTACTTGGTGAGGCTGGTGACTTTGAACTGTGAAGCGTCAGTGAGCCAACCTAGGGGATTGAAAATCCAAAACCAATATATACTTTTATAGAAAATCACTCCAATCGTCTGGTGGGTAAAGGCAATGAATGGTTTATGTTTTCACAGGCGTCCATTAATTGACTTTGTCCATAACTTGGAAATTGCACATAATTCACTTGACATGGCAAACAAATCACCACACTATTGCAATGAATGACAACAAAAGCAGATGAGACTGATAAGAAAGCACAATTACTAAAAGTGAAGAGAGACCAAACTGGTTGTTCGTGGGAACAAACATATATACGTATGCAATACTTTTCAAGTTGATATATTATGAGAGTTTGCACATATATGCCTTTTCCCCATATCCTTTGATTCCGCTAGCCCTATTAAGAGCTCTATCCAACTCTCTTTTGAATGCATCCAGTGAATCAGCCTCCACTGGCAGAGAATTCCACAAATTCACAACTCTCTGGGTGAAAACGTTTTTCCTCATCTCAGTTCCAAATGTCCTACTCCTTATTCTTAAATTGTGGCCCTGGTTCAGGACTCCCCCAACACCTGGAACATGTTTCCTGCATCTAGCTTGTCCAATCCCTTAATAATTTTTATGTTTCAATAAGATACCCTCTCATCCTTCTAAATTCCAGAGTTTACAAGCACAGCAGCTCCATTCTCTCAGCATATGACAGTCCCGCCATCCCGGGAATTAACCTTGTAAACCTACGCTACACTCCTTCAATAGCAAGAATGTCCTTCCTCAAATTAGGGGACCAAAACTGCACACAATACTCCAGGTGTGGTCTCACTAGGACCCTGTACAACTGCAGAAGGACCTCTTTGCTCCTATACTCAAATCCTCTTGTTATGAAGGCCAACATGGCATTCGCTTTCTTCACTGCCTGCTGCACCTGCATGCTTACTTTCAGTGACTGATGATCAAGGACACCCAGGTCTCGTTGCACTTCCCCTTTTCCTAATCTGACACCATTCAGATAATAATCTGCCTTCTTGTTCTTGCCACCAAAGTGGATAATCTCATATTTATCCATCTGCCATGCATCTGCCCACTCACCCAACCTATCCAAGTCACCCTGCATCCTCATAGCATCTCTTCACAGTTCACACTGCCATCCAGCTTTGTGTCATCTGAAAATGTGCTAATGTTACTTTTAATTCCTTCATCTAAATCATCAATATATATTGTAAATAGCTACGGTCCCAGCACCTCATCATTGCCTGCCATTCTGAAAGGGACCTTTTAATTCCAACTCTTTGTTTCCTGTCTGCCAACCAATTTCCTATTCATGTCAATAATTTACACCCAATACCATGTGCTCTAATTTTGCTCACTAATCTCCTGTGTGGGACCTTATCAAAGGCTTTCTAAAAGTCCAGATACACTACATCCACTAGCTCTCCCTTATCCATTTTACTTGTGGCATCCTCAAAAAATTCTAGGTTAGTCAAGCAAGGTTTCCCCTTCATAAATCCATGCTGACTTGGACCTATCCTGTTACTGCTATCCAAATGCGCCATTATTACATCTTTAATAATGGACTCCAGCATCTTCCCCACCACCGATGGCATTCTGGTCTATACTTCCCTGTTTTCTCTTTCCCTCCCTTCTTTAAAAGTGGGATAACATTAGCTATCCTCCAATCCACAGGAACTGATCCAGAAGCTATAGACCATTGGAAAACGATCAACGGCACGGGGGAGCTGTCATCCCCCAATGCGTCCACGATTTCTAGAGCCACCTCCTTGAGTACCCTGGGATGCAGACCATCATGCCCTGGGGATTCATCAGCCTTCAGTCTCATCAGTCTACCCAACACCATTTCCTGACTAATGTGAATTTCCTTCAGTTCCTCCGTCGCCCTAGATCCTCGGTCCCCTAGTACTTCTGGGGGATTGTTTGTGTCTTCCTTAAAGAAGACAGAACCAAAGTATCTGTTCAACACGTGTGCTATTTTCTTGTTCCCCATAATAAATTCCACCAGGGGCGCTGCACAATTGTCGGCCCCGCCAAATGTTTGTGTTTTTTCATCTTTTTTTCAATTCTTAGTGTGTTTTAAAAGTTTGTGTAAATGTTTTCTGGTTTGCTTTAAGTGGGGGGAAGGGGAAGGGGGTCGGGGGAAACTTTTCTTCAGTTTCTTACCTTGTTGGAGATGCGATTTATTCCTGGATCACATCTCCGGTCGCTCTGCGGTCTACCACCGATGGAGCTGGAGGCCTCTTCGGACTGACTTTGAGCCCCACCGCGGGGTGGGGACTTAACATCGGAGTCGATCCCTTGCCTGGGATCACTCCAACTGCGTCCTGCGGACTTTACCATTGCGAGCTTGCAGTCTCGGGAGAGGCTGGTCGGGAGCTCCAACGACGCAGAGGTTCGACCAGCCCCGAAGCCGGGTTCGATCGTCGGAACGGGGGAGCTGATATCCCCTCAATGCAGGAGATGATTGCCTCGATACGGAGGGCACAAATGCTGCAGACTATGGGAGTCAATATCATCCTGTCCACAGAGGGCTCGAGGCCCCCGAATGCAGGAGAGAAAAGGGAAGATATCTGAACTTTTTGTTCGCCTTCCATCACAGTGAGGAATGTGGAGGAGCCACTGTGATCACTGTTTATGTTAAAATGTATTTTGTGTGTTTGGTTGCTTTTTATTTGTATGACTGACTTGGCAAATGAAATTCCTCGTATGTTGCAAAACGTACTTGGTTAATAGAGTATGATTGTGATTGTTTCTGTCTACAAGGGGCCCACATTTGTCTTAACTAATCTTTTTCTCTTCACATACCTAAGGATTCTTTTAGTATCCTCCTTTATATTCTTGGCTAGCTTACCTTCGTACTTCATCTTTTCACCCCGTATTGCCTTTTTAGTTTCCTTCTGTTGTCCTTTAAAAGTTTGCCAATCCTCTGGCTTCCCGCTCATCTTTGCTATGTTATACATCTTCTCTTTTAGTTTTATACTGTCCTTGACTTCCCTTGTCAGCCACGGTCACCTCTTACACCCATTAGAATCGTTCTTCCTCTTTGGAATGAAATGATCCTGTATCTTCTGGATTATTCCCAGAAATACCTGCCACTGCTCTTCCACTGTCATCCCTTCTAGGGTCCCTTTCCAGTTAACTTTGGCCAGCTCCTCCCTCATGCCTCCATAGTCCCCTTTGTTCAACTGCAATACTGATACTTCTGATTTTACCTTCTCCCTCTCAAATTGCAGACTAAAACTTATCATATTATGGTCATTACCTCCTAATGGTTTCTTTACCTTGAATTTCCTTATCAAATCTGGTTCATTACACTCGGGGCCAGTGGAATACAGTATTAGCTTGTTTACACTTGCAAAGTAAGGGATAAAGTGGATATTTTGCAAATCCATTAATACCCCATCAACCTAAATACACTTCACTCCATCCGACAGGTATATGGTCAACTGGTGTAGTTTCATTTGCAGAATTCAATCTTCTCCAATCAGATTAATTAATTATAAATGAATGACTTTGTGGATTTAGTTAGAATCCCCAGACTTGTGCACGTTTAGTTTAGTTTATTGTCACGTCCACTGAGGTACAGTGAAAAGCTTTTTGTTGCGTGTTATCCATTCAAAAGTAAGACAATACATGATTACAATCAAGCTGTCCACAATGTACAGGTACAGGATAAAGGGAATAATGTTTAGGGCAAGATAAAGCCAGTAAAGTCCGATCAAAATAAAGTCCAAGGGTCACCAATGAGGTAGATAGTAGTTTATGACCCCTCTCTAGTTGTGGCAGGATGTTTCAGATCCTTGATAAAAGCCTCGAAGAAACTGTCCTTGAATCTGGAGGTGTGTGTTTTCACACTTCTATACGTTTTGCCCAATGGGAGTGGGGGGAAGAGGGAGTGGCCAGGGTGTGACTCATCTTTGATTATACTGCTGGCCTTGCCAAGGCAGCATGAGGTATAAATGGAGTAGATGGCAGGGAGGTTGGTTTGTGTGATGGTCTGGGCTGCGCCCACAATTCTCTCCAAATTCTTGTGGTCTTGGCTGGAGCTGTTCCCAAACGATGATGTGATGCATCTCGATAAAATGCTTTCTACGGCGCATCTTTAGAAGTTGGTGAGAGATTTTGGGGATATGCCAAACTTCCTAAGCCTGCTAAGAAAGTAGAGGCATTGGTGTGCTTTCTTGGTCACTGCTTCACTATGGCCAGTCTAGGACAAGTTGCTATTTGTTATTTACAAGTTGATATTTACTCCTAAGAACTTGAAGCTTTCAATCATCTCCACTTCATCGCCATCAGTGTACACCAGGGCAACGTATAAGGGCATTCGAATTAAGGTGATGAGAATTAATGAGGAATGCTGACTATTAAATTTGTTATGATTATTTCTCCTGGTGGGTGAGTTTGAATAAGGACAAAGGGGAATAATCTTAAATTTGAAACTAATCAGTGAGAGTTGTTATCTCGTTCTCCCTACAAAGGATAATAAAAAAACTGAAACACTGCCACTTCCTTTTCATCTCGGGTAGGAATTATGAGGAATTTAAGGATTTTCCCAGTCTGTCTACTCTTCATTCTTTCTCCCTTCAGAATCATTCTCACCTCCTCACACTAAAGTGACCACCAAACTTCAACCCCTGGTACTTCATCTCCACCGTTTCCTTGCTAGATCAGTTCATTTCCTCGTTCCTGTTTCTAATAATATACTTGTCCCTGACTCCCAAGGTAGCTTGAGCTTTTCAAAGTCTCCACTTTCCTATAAATGTAGAATTCAATCTTCATCCACATGTTTCAGTAGATGTGGTGTCCGTTACAGATGAAGTACAGTAACAGTACAGGTCCCCTCCCCTTCCCAGTTCACCCACAGCCCACTGTCTCCGACTCTTCCTTTCTACTTCCCGCCCCCCTCCCCACCCCCACATCAGTCTGAAGTAGGGTCTCGACCCGAAACGTCGCCTATTTCCTTCGCTCCATAGATGCTGCCTCATCCGCCGAGTTTCTTCAGCATTTTTGTCTACCTTAGGTTAAATTACTGAATGAGTAGCTAGAGCTAGATACAGCAACCCACTGTGGCAGCTTGGAATCTTGAATTCAAATAATTAAATTGAAAAAGTTACTTTTATAACAATCAAACAGGTTCGCTTCTTAATAAACAGACAACTCACAATACGTTTGGTAAACCAGTTCAAAACTTTACTTATCATCGGCCGATGGAAGAGGTAGGAACCCAGAGTCAAGTGAGCAATACTCACACTTGGCTGTCCTAGTCCACTTTTTCCTGCAATTACCTCATCCAAGGATTTCCTCAATCAACACCAACAAAGATATATTAATGGGCACTTTGCCCTGTTTATCTATATGACATCTGGCTCTCTATTCCCAAACAACTTTTATCATGAAGCATTAAATAATTTCCTGTGAAAGACCACATGTAAATTTGTGCCTTTTAACCCATCCACAAATGTATCAGCCAGTTTCCTTCCTAGTCCGAAGTCTTAAATAAGTCATTGTACCCGAACATATGCTAATTCTGGAGACCCAAGAAGCTGCAGGTGCTGGAATCTGGAGCAAAAGACAAACTGCAGGAGGAACTCAGTAGGTCAGGCAGCATCTGTAGAGGGAAATGGACAAACATTTTGCATATGAACCCTTCTTCAGGATTGGAGTAGAGGTGAGAAAACTGAGATGAGAGGGGAAAGGGTGGGGCAAGAGCTGGCAAGTGATAGGAGGACTGAGAAGGGGCTAATTGGTCGTTGCGGAAGAAAAGGGTGGAGATAGTAACCGAGGCTGGAGATGATGTGGAGAAGCCAACCTACAAACCTTGCACATTATTTTTACATCTCTGCTTTCTCTGTAACTGAAACACTGCATCACTGTAACACCATATTCTGTATTCTGGTATTCTCCCCTTTGCATTACCTGTAGTACTTGCCTGTGGTTTGATTGTACTTGTGTACAGGAAGATTGGACTAGATAGCACACACATGTATTTGCTGTACCTTGGTAAACATGACAATAATAAACCAATACTAATACCAATCTACCATCCTGCCCTTGTCAATTTTTTGGTCACCTCTGCAAAAAAACTTTGTAAGAAGTGAGGTCCAGGTAAAAGTTTTCAGTTAAGAATTTGACACGATTACTGTAAATACGAGCAGCTGACGGAGCAGTCAGAATGAGAAACACTGCTCGGCTCTCACACACACAGTCGTGGAGTTAACTGTAGATATAAACGTGGCTGGGAGGAGTGGGGGGGGGGGGGGAGGGAGGGAGAGAGAGAGAGATAATTTGAGAGAGCAGTGAGAGGAAGGGGGAGAGAAAGGGAGAGAGAGAGGGGAAATTGGAGAGGAGAGAGAGAGGAAGGGGGAGAGAGAAGGGGGAGAGAGAGGGGGGGGGGGGAGAGAGGGAGAGAGAGAGAAAGGGGGAGAGAGAGTTCTCCCTTCTGCCTCACCACTGTTGGCTGCCCTTTGTGAGATGATTGGAGACCAAAACCAGTTACCCTTTAGATCTCCCTCTCCCTACCTCCCTCCCTCTCCCTCCTTCTTTAGAGAGGGAAGGAAGGAGGGAGAAGGGCGGAGGGGAGAGGGATCTGCCACGGATAACTCCTGATCCCTTTTCGTTTTCCTAATTTCCTTATTTGTACTCCTACATTCCTTGTACACCACAAGGAACTTACTTGATTCCAGCTGACTATACCTGACATATACTCATCCTTTTATCTGAGCAGACTCTCATTATCCCTTGCCAACCAAAGCTCTCTAATCTTGCCTGCATTGCCCTTCACTCAGACTTTCAAGAAGGGTCTTGACCCAAAACGTCATCTATTCCTTTTCACCAGAGATGCTGCCTGAGCCGCTGAGTTGTCCTCCGGCATTTTGTGTCTACGCATAAAGTAGTATCTTGCCATCGATTTGTCAGTGATGTACAACGCCAGACTTGGGTTAATGTTTTGTGGTAGTGGACCATTTTTATATATCCTACAGATCTCACTAGTTTCAATTAAAAGTTTGAAATAGAAATTCAACATGTTATCCAAAATAAACAATAATGTAATATATTTTTCCAGAGATTTCAGTAGCTCCTATGTAGTGCATTTACCTCCAATGTGACCCAGGAATGCAAAAAGTCATCACCAGCCATTATAAATATTATACCCTCTAAAGATACCCACTCCACCCTTGCATATCCCCTGGGTCTTATCTTATTGCCTACTCTCTCCCTGCTCTCAAATGGTGGATAAGAAATGCTTTTGATATTTAAAATTGATGATCATCAGTCTGAAGAAGGGTCTCAACCCGAAATGTCACCCATTCCTTCTCTCCATAGATGCTGCCTGTCCAGCTGAGCTACTCCAGCATGTTGTGTCTACCTTTAATATTTAATATTGCTAGAACAAAATCTTCAGCTTTGTCTCCTCATCTCCCTGAATATTTTTACCTCTTTCAAGCTTCCACAATATCTGGCCACAATGACCTTGTTGTCTTCTTTGGCCCCTGGATGGGCTTCTCACACATCCTGCACTGCCGGGTTGGTTACATTCACTCTTCCCTTTGATAATGAATCACCTGCCTACTGCCATCCACTCCTGGAACCATCACATTTTCCCGTTTCTTTCTGGTTTCAAGTAACTTAAAAATTGCCCATCTGCCAATCAAACCACCCTTTCACTCCATTCATGTATCACTTGCTAGGCTTTGCAGCACCCAGACCTCTTCCAGCTTTTCCCCGCCACACCTCCCATCAATCTGAAGAGTCTCGACCCAAAGCAACGTCTTTCCATCCCTCCACAAATGCTGCCTGACCTGCTGCGTTCCTCCCGCACATTGAGTTTTGCTCAAGTTTCCAGCATATGCAGTTTGTGTCTTGTGACAATGCTACTTCATAAGATCAGTTCTAGAAGCAGTATCATGCTATTCGGCCCATCGTCTACTCCGCCATTCAATCATGGCTGATCTATCTTTCCCTCTCAACTCCATTCTCCTGCCTTCTCCCTGTAACCCCTGATACTTGGCATATAAATAATAGCAAGGCAAAACGCATACCATTGCTGGTCATTCAAATTGAGCTCCCTTCTTTAATAGACTTAATTGTCAAAAAGTGATAGTCAGTCTCAGTCATTAGAAATACAGCAATCCATGTACGAGCAACCTCTAATAATCTCCACACGTTTTCATAAACATGCCAGGCTAGTTACAGGGCATGTTGTACTTTCAACCAAACTGCGCTATATGTCTGTCTGCCCCGTGATGAGACTGGAAGTGATGTGCTACATTAATTAGTGCCAAAACCTATGAGGCAAATTAAAAGTAGTGGCACGGCTTTTAATTCAAACTGGTAGAGATGATGATCTTGCTATGTGCTGGCATTGCAAATGATTACTTGGATGATCTGTGAATTATGTGCACTAAATATATTTGGTCAGCTCACCACGCTACCCGACAGCATAAATGTAAGGTCACTGTGTAAGGTAACCAATACTTCAGATGGCATGATGGTCAGATGCTGTTGGTATTCAAGACATTCAGTGGAAGGTTTAGAGCTCACGCCAGAAGGCGCAGAAACCTAACAAGATTTAGAATCTAAAAATAATTTGGACTGGCCTACTTCTTGCCAGCATTGATGACAAGAATAAGCGCATTTAACATAATACCGGGATAACTGGATGCACTGACCTGAATGAAGCTCCTGACGTCATAGATGGTTTTCCAGCTTATCTCCTGTTGATTTAATAGTGTTAAATAATCTGTCCTAATTGTGCGAGATTCAGCAGGCACCTACTGATGTAATGGGTATTCAGTGCAAAATAACTCACATTTATATGGTCCCTTTAACCCAATAATAAGTTCTAAACTACCTTGGGATGTTACTTAGATTGACTTTCAAATTAGTAATGATTTTGTACCAGTGCCATCTCAGTTATGATGCATCTTCCATGCTGACACTGTCAAGATAATTATCCCAACATTAAATGCAAAATAAATAAATCACTTTTAAATAGAGGGTGAAGGAATAAACCCCAGCATATACATTGCATTAAAAGTAGCTGCAGGAAGAGCAAAGCTCAATCTTAAACTCCTTAGCAATCCTGGAATTATAGTCCACTTACTAATGGTGGTACCCAAAAAGGCTGTGATCATCTTCTCAGTAAGAAGGAATCTTTGCCAATAAAGAAAATGCTCAATGGATACTCCTGAATGGTTAATCTCCGATATATGTATATCAGCTTCAATGGCTGGAATTCCTGGAAGGTCTTTAAAATTGTGAAGAGGTTTGATAGGATAGGGGCAGAGAGCATGTTTCCACATGGAGCACAATTTAAATATGTGAATCCTAAATAAAACATCACCTTTAATAAATCAAGTGGGTAATTCAGAAGCTACTTCTTAACCTGTAGAGAGAATATGGAACCAGCTCCTATTCAGAGATGAATAGCATGCATGTATTTGAGGAGAGACTTGAGGAGAGAGCAAGTTGATGCTGTTTGATTACAGTTGGAGAAAGCAGACATGAAGCTTTATTGCTGCAACAGTCCATTTGGCCTGAATGCCGTTTCCCTGTGGGAAGTCTGTAATTGTACACATTGTGAATACAGCATATATTAAATGCTTGCTGGATCTCCAAGTTGCAAACCATATTAACTCTCCTTATCATTCCCACAATGACCTTTCTGTCCTGGGCCTCCTCCACTGCCAGAGTGAGGCTACATGTAAACTGTAGGAAAAACAACTCATAGTCCACTTGGGTAGCTTACAACCCTAAAGATATGAACATTGAATTCTCCAATTTCAGGTAATTCAATTCAAAAACATTTTATTTCCTCCACCTTTTCATCTCTGCACTTTATCCACCCATCTGCTCATCAAAAACCTCCCTCGCCTTAATGCACGTATCATTGAAGAAGACACAAGAGCAGGAGTAGCTCAGTGGGTCAGGCAGCATCTCAGGAGAACATGGATAGGTAATGTTTCGGGTTAGGACCATTCTACATACCTATCACTCTCCAGGCTTTGTCTTTCCCCTCCTCTCTTCCAGCTTTCAACCCCGCTCACAATCATTCTAAAGGGTCCCAACCCGAAATGTCACTTACTCATGTTTTCCGCGATACGGCCTGACCCGTTGAGTTACTCCGGCACTTTGTGTCTTAATATTAAATACTTGTTATACGTATCAGTAACCACAAGAGGGCAGCCACATTCCATTTTCCTCATTGGAGGCACTAAGAGATGGCAGATGTGATTGTGGAGTGAAAATCAAACTGCTGGAGGAACTCAGCAGGTCAAGCAATATCTGCAGATGGAAAGTAATTGTCAATGCTTCAGGTCAAGAGCACAACATAAGGTGCTGGAGGGACTCAGTGGGTCAGGCAACATCTATGGAGGGAAGGGAAGTTGCTTCAGGTCAAGGACTAGGAGTGGAGAAGAAAGGTGGTTGGTCAAAGGGGATGAGGGGAGAACCAGGTGCTGGTACGTGATACAGCATAAAATATCCTAGTAATTTAGTCTAAACTAGCCTCCAGCCTTCTGACCTTGATCGTACCAGGCTGCAGTAGAAAGCTTATCCTGTCATTTTTCCCATCTCTTCCAGCTTACTGACACTACTCCCTCTCAGACCTGGCCAAAAATAGAACGTGTTGAGAAAGTAGTTCAAGCAGGGAAGACCTGAAAGCCGTGAACTGCAACTCCTACACCAAACCATTAGCAGGTCCCATCCATCTCTGAAATACTTTCTTATAAAATCTTATTTTGAAAGTTTCAAACAAGTCTTAAGTTACAGCATTTTTGATGAAACATGGCACAACAATAATTTAATAGATACATATTATTGTTTAAAAAAAAATAAACCTTGCTTTTGTGTTGCAATTGACAGATTTTCAGACACCGTTCCATTGCATACCTGTCCTAGAATGAACCGTGAACAAAACTGGGATGAAGATGAGAAAGAAGGGAACGTTGAATTAGCAACATCCAACACTGGTAATCTAATAAAGACACAGTATGCATGAGGGATGTACCACTCAGTGCTTCACAGTCATTATGAATTATGTCGAGCTACCCAGAGTTATTTACATAAATTGTATCACCGGGGTCATGTACATGGGCGGGAAGTTCAAATCCAAAGTTAAACCATTGTGAGCATTCCTTTAACCAAATAACCAAAATCCCTCATCCCTGGAATAACTCCAAGGCCTAATGTATGGTGCCCAGAGCTTATGTATTCTTGTACTCTTGGGTTTAAGTCCAATATACTCTTTTGACAAAAGCTCTATCAAACTGCCTTGCAATATTTAATAATTGACTAGACTACTTTACTAGTCACACGGGAGGCCTGGTCCCCAACGCAATACTCCACCACTCATCCGTTCCCCCAATGTAATATTCACGCATAGCCCCCAACTGCGCAGGCACGGCTCATGTCCCCTCATTCCCCAGCACTCCCACCCCTCTTCTTTCCCCACTGCTCCTCCCCTCCACCAATCCATCCCTCACTCTCCTTTCCCCTTCCCTCATTCACTCCCTCCCTCCATAACTCCTCTCCCCTCCCTTCCCCCCTCCTATCCTTTATCCCCCACTTCTCACCTCCCCCTAGCCCCCCCCCCCCCCGCCACTGCCCTCCGCCCTCTATTCCCCACTCCTCCCTCCGCCTCCTCCACTTTCCCCCTCTCCACCCCTTACTCTCCCTCAATCCCCCCCCCCCCCCCAAATCTGTCCCTCACCACTCCCTCCCTCCCTCTATCCATAATAAGCAGCATCTGCAGTTCCTTCCTCCACAGGTCATTCATTGTTAGCTATAGATCCAGTTGATTTGACGATTGGACCAGTTTGCATCGTGCGTGTGTGCGTTACTCAAACTACGTGCAAACTGCTCAGCAACCCGACTCTCCCTCGGCCCGTCCGACCACCCGCTGCCGGGCCTCGCGGGGAGGGTGGGGGAGGGTAGATGGAGTTGTGTTCGTCACAGTGGGCACCACGAGTTTCGATGAGCTGGGGGAGATCTCCTCCGAGAATGCCATGAAGGTGAGTTACTGCAACGGCGGCGGCAGAGATGAACCCGGGAAGACGGGTAGATGGGAGCGCCATTGCCGCAGACAGTGGGCGGGGAAGAGGGGTAAGTGATGAGGGAGAGATGGGACCAGGGCCTCCACTGAACTCCCCCCCCCCCCCCCCCCCCCACCACCGCAGCCGCTGCTGGTGGCGGGGGAAACGATAGACAAGTTACTGTGAGGAGGGGAGAGAGGAGTTTGTGAGTGAGGCGGGACAGGCCGCCGCCAGTGGGGCAGGAAGGGGCATCGCCATCCTGGCCGTGGCATTGACTGACAGGTGGAGACCAATCTGCATGGCGCTGACTGAAGGAATCTGCGCACGCACCGTTTTAGAGATTTTTTTAAAACCTCGATAACTTTTACAATATACCACCGACTGGAACAAAGCTTGTTGCACTCGCAGCACATGAGAACGGTGAGTAACCTGGCAAAAAATCATAGCGCTATCGCGTACCGTGTTTGCGCAAATAGACAAATCCCGCAAACCGGAGTACAAGATCAGAGTTTTAGTTATGCATAGATAGATAGATAGATAGATGTATAGATAGATTCCATAATGTGATCTATCTTTTCCTGCATCCCATTTAGAATTTAGATCTCTAAATTACATTACAATGCCTTTCCTTATCGTTGCAAATGAAATTGAACACTTCACAATTTTGAGAGTTGTCTTTTGATTTGTCTTTTGCACCAGCCAGTCTGTGTCTTCATGGAACATGGAAGATGCCTGTAAAATAATCGCAGTATATATTTGAATAATTAATGTCCCAATAATCAGATCATTTCTAGTTAATTGCACCCGGATATTCTTGTACGTAAATTGGAGTTCACTTTCTTTTGGAGTATCGCACATGTATGAGACATAGAGCTATGGTGTTCCTATCTGAGGCTGCTTGTAGCTGGCACCCTTTTTGCTGCGCTGTTCATTTGGACGATTAACAGAACCTTTCCTACTACACCCACAGATCATCTGCTGAAGGTTGCCATGGTGTGACAGTGGGGGAGGGACACAGTGCTTTGTGTGTTTGAGCATCATCCCTGATCAAGTCCTGTGCCACAATTGGCCCCACATAATCGTGAGCTACAAGATGATCAGGAGAACCGATATCAGTCAGATGTGAATCTAAGGGTGGTGAATCTGTGGAATTCTTTGCCACGGAAGGCTGTGGAGGCTAAGTCAATGGATATTTTTAAGGCAGAGATAGATTCTTGATTAATACGGGTGTAAGGAGTTATGGAAACACGTGTGGAAGTGGCGGCGCTGCCTTGCAGCTGCGGCTCGCCTGCAGTCCGTTTGTCTTTTCTGTTTTTTGTTTTCTTTTGTCCTGTTTTTAGTTTATTTCGGTTTATTTAGCTGTGTATGTGTGGGGGGGTGGGTGTAACATGTTTTTTGACTCTTCCTTCGGCGGGATGCGACCTTTCCTGCCGTATCCCCGTCTCCGTCTGCGCTGAGGCCTATCGCGGAGCTGGCGGCCTCCAACTGCGACCGACCTCGAGGCCGTGGAGGCAGAGCCAGGACTTACTGGCGCGAGCCTGGCCGACTTCGGGGCTGTGGTTGCGGTGCGACACAGCTTCCGACCCGACTTTGGAGCCTCGGAGGCTCGGTCGCGGGCCAGTGGACGACATCATCAGGAGCTCGAGTTCTGTTTTCCGGAGCTCCCGCAACTACAGCTGCGTCCGCTGGACTGGAGGACGGCAGCTTCGGCAGCTTCGACCGGCCCGGGCCGCAGAGTTTAAACCGGCCCGTTTGCGGAGCTCGGATTCAGCCGCGGGACTTACCTGCCATCACCCGGCGGGGTCGCGGCGTCGGAGGCTTGGATTGCCTCGGCGCAGGGGGAGAGCAAGGAGGGAAGGGACAGTGACTTTAAACTGTGTTGAGTGTTTGTTATTTATTCTATGTTATGACTGCAGGCTAAACCATATTGTTTGTTTTGTTTTGTTTTTGTCTTTTGTTTTGTCTCTTTTCTTATTGATTGATTGTGTTGTGATGTGTTTACCTTGTTTACCAGAGGGACTAAAGATGGAAATTAGCTACTGGCTACAATCTTGCGTATTACATGTAAATGTTTATTAATATGCACTGTCCCTATACAAATAAAACTTAAACTTATGGGGCGAAGGTAGGAGAATGGGGTTAGAAGCAAGAGATAGATCACCCATGATTGAATAGCCTAATTCTGCTCTTAACACTTATGACCTAATGTAATTCAAACCAAAATACTGTGAACAATGAAGAAAGCACTACTGATTATAGTTTCCATTACTTTGTCAGTTTTCGGGCGTAATGGCAAAACAACAGTTGTGCTGAAATGAATCATCAACAGAAGAGCTTGAACCAATTTCTTATTGGAGCATTTACACCTGAAAATGTTCACTCACCCAAACTAACTCTGCTAAACTTCCATTTATGCTCAAAATGCTCATAAGAAGATACTAATCGATGTAGTTTCTATACTATTCAATTTAATCAACAATTCCCTGGCTCTCTATCCTTGTTTTATTCTCCCTATCTGTTCTCAACGCTTAAATTCCTGAATGAACAGAGATATTTAATATCCAAATCCCTTTTAAATCAGATCTCTAGCATCTACAATAAAAGTCTGTGCATATTGGAGATTCAAGTTGGTGAGTATGTTGATGTAAGCATTCTTATCAGTCCCATTCCTTTGTAAACTTCTCTTACACACCCATCAACTCCTTCCCCCATCCTAATTCTCCTGCCACACATATTTTTGAGAGGTGATTTACAATAGCCAATGAAGCATAGATATTACCCAGGGTCCATGGAGATGAGTGGCAGCTTCATTCGCTGTTGCACCATTGTCACATCATCGGTGCTGGGTCAAATGTCTTGTTTCTGTGCAATAAAATTGGATGTAATTCTATGGTGGAGCAATGTTATTGTGGCTGGAAGGAGCAGCGTTAAAACGTTTACATTTCTAGGTCCAAAAGGAGTGATTAATGACTGGAGAAAGTTTAAACTGGAGAGCAAAGATAATGAAACCTCTTCAGAACTCCTGAGCCAAATGGCATCAGCATATCATTCTTCTAGCGAGGACAAAGACACTCGAAAGAAATTCAGTCGAAAGGTGAGCCAAAATAAGAAAGTAATTGACTGTTCAGAGAAAAAAAGATAAGCTAGAGGTAATGATTTGTACAAATAGAAAACACGTTTAGCAAAAAAACTGCAGAATGCAACACATTGAGAAGAGAAAGTGGAGGGAGGCAGGGATGGGGAGAGAGAGAAAACCAATATCAATTGCAACAAAATGGCAATGAGAAAAAAAAGGAATCTACATTGATTCTACATGAAGGAACCATCATCTTAAGAGGTATAATGCAAGTGGGCGGGTATTGGAAGAATAAATATGGTGGCAACCCCATCTCTGACCAGAGTTCTATCCCAACCCCAAGGGCCATGCATGTCCTTGCTTTGATGCTGAGTATTCCTCCGGTGCTCTAATTTACTTCCTCATCTCAAGGACATGCAGGTTAATTGGCCATTGTAAATGACATGTAATGCGTAGATGAGTGGTAGAATATGGAAGAGTTGGTGGGAATGTACATTGGCCAAGGGAGTAGAATTGGCCTGGGAGCCAATGTGGACTCGATGGGCTGAAACAGTTTCTTAATTAAATCTTAAGCAAATATGGAAATACAGAGCAGCAGGTATAGGGTTATCATGAGATTAAGTTTCCCCATAGAAATAACATAAGGAGAAACACTAACTTTTTTGGTCTCTTACTCAGCAAGAACGGTCCAACAAAAGAATCATTTCTGAATACTATAACAGGCAGTATATTAAAATAGACAGAATTAAAACCATACAGCATAGTAAGGTTGAAGATTAGGATGAAGTTGAAATCATTAGAAGAAATAGTAAGAGATGTAAAGAACTAATGTAGCTGAATTTCAGGTAATTTCCTTCAAAGTGGAAACACTGCAACAAGATCATGTCAGAGCGCAACAGCACCTTCCTGTAATAACTCCGATTCCTTTAATAACCAATAATCTATTGACCTCTGCTCTAAATAGGTTCAGCGACTGAGCCGCGGCACTTTTGAGAGTAGTGAATTCCGAAGATTCACTCTTTTCTAGGAGAAGAAATTTCTTCTCAACTCTGCCCCAAATTGGCTCTTGTTCCATACAATTTTGCTGGAGGAAACATCAACCTCACATCTACCCTCTCCTCTCCGCAGGAACTTTGCATTATTTAATGAGATCATGTCTCATTCTCATAAACTAAAAGGAGCGTAGGTCCACTCTGCGCAACCTCGCCTTCAGAACATGGATTTGTTCTGGAGAATAATGCTCTCTTTTTAAAAGTATATTCTTCGAGAAATCAAGCTAATGTACAATATTCCAATCAATGACCAACATAATTGATGTAAGACATTTACTCATGCTAAAATGTTCTTATAGTAAAGGCCCACATACATATTCTACCAATAGTTCAATAGCATTTTGTCACATATGCAACTGAACAGTGAAATTGATTTTGCATTTATTATCCATCCAGGCATAGCCATGTTTGGAGCCATAATTCAAAGTCCAAAGTAGGTTCGACCCAAGCGCTCGATGTACTGGAGCAGTTCCCGTGAACCAACGTCCCTCTCCACTCATTTGTTTGGCCATCTTCGTATCCCAGGCGCATCTCCTGCAGTCTTCTTTGAAGGTGCTATCCCCATTCATAAAGCCTTACCCCAGCTCGCCCTCCTACCAGCCCACTCCAAGCAACCGAGTCTCCAGCTCACTCTCGGTTACGCCACCCGATGAGCCAATCGGGCAGGTTTACAGTCCCGTCGACCGATGAGTTTTTGGACCGGCTCCAGAGGGCTTCCAGATCTAGCTGACCGACGAGCCTTCAGGCGGGTTACCGGTCCCCCCGACCCTTCAGGCGGGCCCCTGGGTATGCTGAACATCAAGCCTTCAGGAGAGGTCCCGCTGACCGATGGACTTTCAGGGCGGGCACTGCTGCCGCGGCCTCCGCCACGTGGCTCACTTAACCTTATTCTTAATTTTCTATGATTCATACTTGGGGATAACTAGGTCCCTCTGAACATCAATCTAATCTAATTTCAAAAAAAAAAAAAAATCATCAAATTGGCATTTTTTAAAAACAAAGTGCAGGGTATCTTGAAAAGGGCATTCAAGAGAAGTACCAAAAACAAGCAAATTATTTGTCATTTAAGGCAATATAAGAAATTATAATTTAGGGAATTAACAGAATCGTGAATTGAAAAAGACAAGTATTTTGACATCAAAGGTGAGGCAGACATTTTATGCAATAAATAATTTCAAACTCAACAGTGAGCAAGCCAACACTAAAGCATTTAGATTAAATGGCACGGATGGTTTAGGCAATTTAGAATAAATGATGACTTCATGATAAACATTCTGTGGCAAAGCTTTTTCTTTATCCCCGCAAAACAGATGAGTGTCCAGGAATATGAAATGATTCAGGATGTGGATGATAAGACTTGCCTTCGTAAGTACCGCAAGCAAAGCATGCTGGAGATGTACGATCAGGTCAACGTTGGCCCTCAGTTTGGGATTTTCTACGAGCTTGAGAATGGGGAGCAATTTTTGGAAGTGATTGAAAAAGAACTGAAAAACACTATGGTGATGGTAAACGTTTATGAAGATGGAGTCAAGGGATGCGAGTCCTTGATCAATTGCTTAACATGCCTTGCTTTGGAATATCCCACGGTTAAATTCTGTAAAATAAAGGCCTCCAACACTGGAGCTCGTGACCGCTTCTCTGACCATATTCTACCAGCATTACTGGTATATAAGGCAGCAGAGCTAATTGGCAACTTTCTTCACATCACTGAACAGCTAGGTGAAGAATTCTTTGCGGTGGATGTTGAAACCTTTCTAAATGAATATGGTCTTTTGCCAGGAAAAGAGTTTAGCGCTTGTGAAAATGCCAGTGATGGTAGTGATGTAGATATCGAATAAATACTAGTACAAGAGGGCCCCAACTCAGATCAGTTTCAGGCACATAGAAGTTAAAAAAGATCCTAATGCACACTTGGCTACACACGATATTCCTTTGCCTCGATGACTCATTCATTTCCATACATGGATTAGCAAGTTTGTATACTAACTAGTTAGAAGAAGCCACAGATCAGAGTTACTCGAGCTTGATCGAATGTACAATAATATTACCAGAGTTTATCCCTACCTCTTCTCACTATTCACCCTGTAATCCAAAGATCTAATTTCCCCAGCTTTAAATATGCATGACTCAATACGCTATGTTTTCTGGAGTAGAAAATTCAGAACTCTGGGAGAAAATGACGTAATCTCAATTTTGTCAATGGCTTATTTTGAGATTGTGCCCATGTGCGCGCTTCCCTTTTCCTTTCTACTTCATTATTCATCAATAGTTAAATGAGAAAATTAAATTAGTTTCTATCGCCTAGTGTTATGTATTGTTATTCCACACAACATTCACAACATTGATGAAAATATTCTAGATTTTGCTTATGTTCAGGTATGCAAAGACAGCAAAGATTTGTTCCAGCCAAAAGGCAATGGTTACACTACAAAACAGACCATCTAATTGAACTTGTGTGAGCCTTCCCCCGCTTTCTGTGTAGATTCTAGAAAGTAGAAACATTGAAAATAGGACTTGTTTAGTCCTCTGAGCCTGTTCTGCCACTCAGTACAATCATGGCAGGCCATCTATTCCAATAAACCTTTCCCACTCTCTTCCCATATCCTTTAATGGGGAAGCTTAAACTATAAAACTTTGGTTATCCAAAGTAAATCTTTAAGATGTAAAATTGAGTGCAAATGCTCTCTCTCTGGCTTGGCCATTATGAGTCTTCTGAGAATTATATCTTTAAACTAGTTAAACACCCTGTGCAAGTAGATAAGACCAAAGGTATTTTATGTTCTGTGTAACAATGCTTGGGCACATTGTAACACTACTTGTTTGTACTGTTTTGATGGCATATACGCTGCTGTGGAAAATTCCCAAAGGATTTAGATTTCTCAAATCTGTCAAAAAAGCTTCAGGAATCTGTGAACGAGACAGAAAACCTCAAGTTTAAACTCTTGGGGGTAGAAATCTGTCTTTGTCAATTGCATAAAGTTGTTATTATTGTTTCAGCTGCACAAGAAGCTGATATTTAATTCCACTGACTTGAATGGAAATAAATCATCAGAAATTGCAATCCTGAGTTGTCAATCCCTTAGCCTTCAATCTGCACCACTGTCCAAGACACTCCTTGCCCTTGGTCTCATCAGTGAAAATTTAAATTTGATCAATGGCAATGTCTTGTAATTTGGAAAAAAAAAATGGAAATACAGGTGCTGATGTGGAGTGGATTCTACTGAATTCGTTACTCTCACAGTAATATATTGGTCAATATTACCCGAGTATAAACTTTGTTCTGCTCTGTCCCCACCATTATTGCCTGCCTCTATGGTCATATCACAGCTGTCAACTAAGACATTGGCTAGTTTTATTACCAGTGCCCTAGTTTAAATTATGTTATAGAAACCTGTATGAATAGACTTAAAAAGATTATAATCATTACTGTATATTTTACTGCTTCTTGGGGTATTGTTATACAAAGACAGAATTCAGTGTATATCAGTGAGTAAGAAATTTGAAATAAATTGAAATAGTATATGTGGGAAACATTTCTTATATAATCTGATAAAGTGGGCAGATATCTTTGACCAAATACTAAAATCCACACCCTTTGTAGATATCTACCAAAGAAACAATATCCTTTGTTATAAATGCTCTCCCACCCTAAATATTTCCAAACATTTCTCATTTTTATGTTGCACAAGTGTAATTGCATAAAAGTATTACCATTATAGGAAATATTTGTGAAGTTTATTTTTTTGCACATTAAAAGTTATCAATTTACAATAGTAATATAATAAAGATGAAACCTTCATAAGTAGATGCCTGAATTATTTTCTTCCAAGAAGCTCATGATGAAGAAATATAACATGGGTTGATACTAAAGACACTATGAGGTGAGGAATTACTCAAGTTCATACCTGTAATCCAATGAAGACAGTGTACTTATGTTTCAGAATCAAACTAAATTAACTTTGACTTTAGTTACTCCAGATGCACCAAATAACATTTCTCATTTTTATGTTGCTGTCCTAGTTTTGTCCTGTAGTGGAATCCAACCTTAATTAGATCAGCAATGGAGTAAAAACTCATGAGTTCTCAGCACGCAAATAGAATGCTGGTCAGAGATGGAATTATAGACTCACAGTGTGGAAATGGCCCTTTTGGTCCAATATGTCCATGATGACCAAGATGCTTCATCCGAGCTAGACTCATCTGCCTGTGAATGGCCCATTTCACTTTAAAACTTTCCTACCATATAGCCATCCAAATGTCTTTTAAATTGTGTTATTGTACTTGCCTTAACTGCTTAATCGAGAAGCTTGATCCATATATCCACCATCCTGTGTGAAAAGATTACCCTCGGGCTCCTATTAAATCTTCCCACCCCCTCCTCACAAATGTGACCTCATCAACGCTGTGATCCACAGCAACATAATGTTCCATCTTCTGTATTAAATTTGCTGATGGATGAAGGCCAGCATGTCTTCCTCATTACCCTATTTTCCTGCGACGCGCTTTAAGGGAACTCTGTGTTAGTACTCCTAGATCCCTCTGCTCTATCAGACTTCACAGTGAACAGTGGGGCCCTGGGAATTTCTAGCACCGATTTGTATTTCCAAAACCCAATACGTCTGATTATCTGAATGAAACTCAATTTCATATTTCTCGGCCCACTTGCCCAACTAATCAAGATACTTCTGTAATTCTTGATAACCATATGTACTATTTATACCATTTATTTTAGTAATCTGCAAAATTACTAATGATGGTTTGTACATTGTCATCCAAATCGTTCAGATAGAGGACAAACATCAATGGGCTCAGCACTAACCCCTGAGGCACACCACGTCACAGGTCTCCAGGCCCATATACAACCTTCTGCCACCATCCTGTTTCTTATCTATCTTTTTAATATTACTAAAACTCTCATCGTGTCCTCTTCCGGTTTGCGTTTTTTTTTTAATTTACGCATAAACAGTACCATATATCGCTAGGATTTTTTCGCCACCTTACTCAACGTTCTCCTCTGCTCCAAGTGCACCAAGTTTTGTTCCGATCGATGAAATATTAGAAAAGTTAAAAAAATCGTGAGATCAGCAGATTGGTCTTCTCGCCTGTCAGTCACCATGAAGTTAACGCCCCTTCTGGCACCTGCGGAGAATAAAGCCCCGGAGGCGGGGCCGAGTCCGTAAGCAGCGTGTGGGCTGCTTCTGCGGCAACCAGCACGACGAGCCGGGAGTAACTAAGTTGAACCGGAAGCCTCTGAGTGAAGTCGGAGTGGGACCGGGAGTTGCTGCATGAGGCCGAAAGCTGTAGTTGCGGGGTGAGCAGATTGAGAGCTGTGTCTGCTGTGACCAAACCCCCCCTTCTCCCAAACCCCTCCCCACACCCCCCTCCACACCTTCCCCCTCATCCACACCCCCCCTTCCCCACATACCCCATTCCCCCCTCCCCCCACATCATGCTCTCCCCCCACTTCCACCCCCGTACCCACAAACACCTCTTCTCCCCTCCCACACATGAAGAGGAAGGGAATCAGAATCAGAATAGTACTTTATTTGCCAAGTATGTTTTGCAACATACGAGGCATTTCATTTGCCAAGTCAGTCATACAAATAAAAAGCACCAATCACGCAAAACACATTTTAACATGAACACCCACCACAGTGACTCCTACACATTCCTCACTGTGATGGAAGGCAAAATAAAGTTAAAGTCCCTTCCCTTTGTTCTCCCATAGTTGACAGGACGATCTTGACTTCCGGAGCCGGCGTCTTTTGGGCCCTCCGCGTCGAGGCGATCAGCTCCTGCATCGGGGGGGGATGTCACACAATAGGTTCCACTTAAGCCCCTGTCCCACTTGGGCGACCTAAACAGCAACCTCTGGCGACCTTGCCCGCTGCAAGGTCGCCACGAGGTCACAGGAGGTTTTGGGCACTCGCCTGGAAATCCTCGAGCTGGATCGACTGGCCGCGTTGAAACCGCGAGCTGGATTGACCGAAGAGTGAGCTGCATCTACAGACCGCACACACACACACAAACACATCGCAAAGGTGGGGGCCATGGAGGGCAGGGGGGAGCGCTGTTTGCGCGATGAAGAGGAAGGTAAACGGCTGCCAGAGCACGGTAAGTCCTTTAGAGAGCGTGGGGGGGGGGGGGGGGGGGGGGGGGGGGAAGGAGAAGGAGTGGAGACAGTTTTTAAGAAGTTTAATAAAGTTTAGCGGGTATTTTACCTACCGGTGGGTCTTCTAGGTCGTGAAACTTCAATGAGCCAATCAAAATGGCTGGTCAGCGAAGGAGATTGCCTTCGACTGCCTGTAAGTAATTAGCGGCCCGGCCCCACTGGCTTTGACTAAACGGCAACCTATTTTTGGTCGAGGCCGGTTTTAAACATGATGGAAAAAAATCAGCGAACTCAATGTAGCCTCGACCATGCGGATACCACTTTCGACCATTAGGGAGAGTGACCGAAACCTCCTGCGACCTTGCAGTGACCATGGGTTGCGGGCAAGGTTGCCAGAGGTGGCTGTTTAGGTCGCCCAAGTGGGACAGGGGCTTTAGTCTAGTTATTAAGTTAATTCTGTGCCGTCAGCTAGCTCTCCTTGGATCCCATGCAATCTAACTCTGCAGAGCAGCCTACCATGCGGAACGCATAGAAGGCATGCTGAAGTTCATATAGACTAGACCCATGGTCTGTCCTTGTCAATTTTCTTGTTTACTTCCTCAAAAAATCAAATTCAAATGCCAGAGGAGGTAGTTGAAGCAGGTACTATAACAGCATTTCAAAGAGATGGTACATAGGTAGGAGAGGCTTAGAAGGATATGGGCCAAATGCAGATAAGTGGGACTAGCTTAGATGGGACATGGATAAATTGGGCCGAAGGGCCTGTTCTGTGCCATATGACTTTGAAAAAAGGATTGTTTTTCACTGGAGCATTAGACTGCGAAGCAATTTTTCCAAGTATATCAAATTATGATCAAATACTAGAGGGCATAGCTTTAAGGTGAGAGCAGCAAAGTTTAAAAGGAGATTTTTTTAAAACAATGAATGGTAGGTACCTAGAATGCACTGCCAGGGGCAGTGATGGAAGCAGATGCAATACAAACATTTAGATCAGGTGCACAAATAAGCGGGAAATTAGGGTATACACCACATGCAGCTGATGTTCAGTTTAAGTTGGCATTATGGTCGGCACCGATGTAGTGACCTGAAGATCTGTTCCAGAGATGAGATTCATCACCACTTCCGATATATCATCAGATTCATTTGATCATCTGAGGAAAAATATCTAAAGATCAAGACTTCAAACTCAGGCCGTAGAAATGAAATACTTTATTGTCACATGTGACAGGCACAGTGAAATTGTTTGCTTGCATACCCAAGGTATGCAAATAGTCGGCACATAAATGGCACTGACAGTTACAAAGTACCCCCATGCCAGGTCCTACTTTGTTCTTCCCCTTCCCCCCCACCCCCCCCGCCCATGGTGGTTCCCCCATGCCCTCGCCAACCCGCAAGGCTCCACCGCTGCCGCAAGGTTTCACTGACCCGTGAGGCTCCGTCAGCTGGAAGGTTCCATCGCTGCCGCGAGGCTCCGTCGACCCGCGAGGCTCGACTGACCCATGAGGTGCCGTCGTCCACGAGACTCCACTGCCGCCAAAAGGCACCGTCGGCCACGAGACTACACTGCCGCGAGACTCCACCGCTGCGAGGATCCGTCGGCCCCGAGACTCCACCGACCCAGACAGGCTTTGGCGCCCAGCTTGTCTGCGGCCTCCTAGGAGGCATCCACCAACATCATTGATTCCCATGTTCCTGTAGGTTTCAGACACACAGTTTACCCACACCAAGATGGCATCGGAGAAAGGGCAGATCGATGCCTATGAACGGGCTAGGAGCACACTTCCAGCACCTTCAAAAGTGCTCATAAAGTTTTGAGATCAGCTATGGGAAGCAAGTGATGGCAACCTTTGCACATGGAAGCATAGTGGTTGCTGTGGGAGGCGAGAGAAGGCGGCAGGTCGAAGTGTCAGTAGTGCAGTAGGCTGTTGGAGAGTCTACAGCAGCCGATGGATCACTTAAATCAAAGGTTGTTGGAGGACCCACAGAAATCGGACGTTCACGTAGATCAGGCGACCCTTTGTGTACTGCCTCAGTAGAAATTTTCTTTTCATTTTACACACTACAATCATTGCATTCTTAAGGGATTAGACAGGCTAGATGCAAGAAAAATGTTCCCGATGTTCAGGGAGTCCAGAACCAGGTGATCACAGTTTAAGAATAAGAGGTGGCCATTTAGTACTGAGATGAGGAAAAACTTCTTCACCCAGAGTTGTGAATCGGTGGAATTCTCTGCCACAGAGGGCAGTGGAGGCCAATTCATTGCATATATTTAAGAGAGAGTTGGATATAGCTCTTAGGGGTAACGGAATCAAGGGATATGGGGAGAAAGCAGGAACAGGGTACTGATTTTGGATGATCAGCCATGATCATATTGAATGTCGGACTGGCATGAAGGGCCGAATCCTGCACCTATTTTCTGTTTACTTTGTATTATTGTGCTTTTGTTTAGTATCATAATTACTAGATTGTTTGCAAAACAAAGCATTTCACTGTATCTAGGTACGTGTGATAATAAAGTACCAATTAAGAAACTATTAACATTGGCTGGATAAAAAAAATCATTATCAGTGTTCTCTCCCACCAACCAGCACAAATAGAGGTGCCAACTTCAATGAATAGGATAAATCACCCATATGCCCGACACCAAATTCAGAAAAAGAAGGGTCTCAACCCAAAACGTCATCCAAAGATGCTGTCTGTCCCGCTGAGTTACTCCAGCTTTTTGTGTCTAAATTCAAGAAATAGTTGCCTTATTCTGAGCTATGTCACGATGAGAGATTGCAAGGAGAAAATATTTTAAGAATGTTCCTGGAAAAATTGAAATATTGACTTTCACGCCAAAATAGTGAAAAAGCATCTGTGATAGCAGAGAAATCTTCAAGTCCTTTCATCAGCAGTACATATGGTGGCCCTTCTCATACTGCCTGTCTAATTGTCCCTCAAGCCGCTTCTGCTCCACTTGCAGCAGAGTCTGCAGATCTCACAATGGCCTCATTCAGCCCACAGAACTATAGTGGAAACAAGTTACTCTTGAGAAGACCAGCTTATGAAGGGGCAAAAGATTGGGGTAGAGTCAGTTCGGACACGCTGACAGTTTTACTGGGAGGTTATACTTAACTTTCAACAACATCATCCATGTTAATTCCACACCTGTCAGATGATGCATTCTACCAGGTCACTGAGTATCAAGAAATCTCATTGCATAACTACAATTGACATGAATGTCATAACCCTGTCCTAATCTGTGAAAACTGTAAACGAGTAGCCCATTCCATCTGTAATATATGTTCCCTGTCTGCTTAACACATTTCTGTCATATGTTTAATATCAACACTTGCATAACATGCAAAGGAAATCTGCATGAAATTTAGCAACCTATAAGACTGATGCACAAGAGGCACAATTGTGATCGGTGATAGTTTTAGATACATTCCCTACATATAGTACATAAAAATGTTGGACTTCACAGAAGAATTTCTAAATTATGGAACTTACAAAAGATGGCTACAGATATGAAGCAGAGTTGCAGGCTGCCCTGGTGATCAGAGTTGAAGGAGTTCTCATGCACCAGAACAAAAATATATTTGTTAGTTTGATTGTATAAGTAACAAATCAAATGTCCTTTTTACCCAAGAGTAAGGTATGACATCTAATAGCGCTTTCTCACGGGGCGACTTGACGCAAGATGTAACCAGAGTGAAGTGGTCGTGGTCTAGCACGATATCACACGATATAACGGGGGGTAGATAAAGAGTTCCCACGGGTACTCGGCATTTCTGTTATTTGTGGGAGTGACTTGTCCGTCTCCCGAGCTTTCCCGTTAAATCTTGAATGAACATTGTGAATCCCCATTCATAAAAGAGAAGGTAATTGCGCGGGAGGGTTAATAATTGACAATCTGCTGCTGCCTGCCCGCTGAGTTAAAAAGTTCCCACGGTAGACTCACGATATACAGTGTATCGTGAGCTTTGCGTGGGAACTTTTTAACTCAGTGGGCAGGAAGCAGCAGATTGTCGCTCCCTTCAGTTTCACCCCACCTACACCCCTCTGCTTCCCGGCCATGTGTGTGACCCCTTCCCTCCCCTCTTCAGCTCCCCGCCCATTGCACCGGCGCGGGGGCTTTGCACTGTCTTCACGTCGGCGATGCCAGCAGGTCAGTGCCAGTCACCGGAGACGTCAGGACCAACGGGACACCGACCCCCAGGCCCACTGCAAGCACTGAGATCCCAGAGACCCACAGCCAGCAGCAGCGCAGCCCCGTTCCAACTCCAGAGGAACATGCTCCCCGTAGGGACAGAAGCTGATGGTGTGCAAGGTACGTCTTGTTCTTGGGGTTGCGGATGAGGGGGCGCAGCTCGGGCTGTGACGTCTCCGGCCACCCCCCTGTACAGGAGCTGAGACTAGGAACTGTGGGGTTGTTTGCAGTTGCAGAGGGAGGGGGCAAGGGCGGTACAGTTCATAGTCTCAGCTCCAGTCCAGGGGGGTGGCCGGAGACGTTAGGACCAACGGGACACCGACTGCAAGCACGGAGATCCCTTGTCGCTTGCCATTTGTCGCCGTAGCAGCCCGTCGGGGAGCGGATTCCTCTGGAGTTGGAGGGACAGGGAGACACAGCGGCTTTTGAGAATGGTGGGCAATCACTTCCAAAGTTCTGCCCACACAGTCAGTACACCTCTCCTACACTTGTCTCCCGCACTAAGATCATCTCGCAGAGAATGATCCCAGCCTAACAGCATGTTCATTCCAGATTACTCACCTTCTGTCCCCTCTGTCCAGCTTCCGGGTTCACCGTTCGCAGGAGTTCCCACGGTACACGCAAGAGTTAATACGGATATCGCACTGGCCACTACGTGCATATAATGTTGCAATCTTCAACCACAAGTGTACAAGTCACTCTTGGAGAAATTCAAACTTGCTTGAATTTTCTCCCGAGTCACCAAGTTACACGAGTACCTGCCGTTAGCGCCACGGTGGTCCACGAATGCCGTACGGTTATCGCACGGGGTTCCCACGATGTTCAACTCTGGTTAACTCTTGCGTCAAGTCGCCCCGTGAGAAAGCGCTTTAAAAGAATAATAACACGCATGATCAAATCAAAATAGATATTGTTACGTATGTCGTCTAGGATCTTGCAACCACAAAAACGGTGAGATTGTGGTCAGGTAAAGAAAAACCAATGCTTAATTTATAATGAAATTATAATTCTCCAACAATTTGAGCAGCTCCAAGAATAATTTAAAAAAATTGTCATAATTTTTATAAATATATCTTATCAACTATTATAGTCCATGTTAATGAACAACACTTTCAGTGATACTCCCAGATTATAGACGGCAGCAAAATTTCTCGCTCTGTTATGCTTTTATTCAAATGGAGATGAGAATACAGTTTCCGTCAAAAAAGCATGGGAACTGGATTTTATATGTTCCTTGAAAAGGGAGATGGATTGCTGTTATTCATGGCTCAAACTGATCCCTGCAAGAAAAGAAAAATAGGCGAGTTATAAATTCTACATTTGACATAGTTTTATTAAACATCCATGATTAGTAAAACCAAATTACTTTACCAGTGCATGCCCAATTTAGGACTGACTATTGCTCATCAGATCTACCCATGCAATGAGAGGACCAGCCTTAATATTTCAGCTAGCTTTCTGCAGAGGAATATTTTAACCTTTTATGGGGAAAGCAACCAAATGGTGACAATTTAAAATATTGAAATATTATTCAAATTTTCATCGTAAATGACCCCTCATTATTTCAGGCGGTTTCATAAACAATAGAAATGGCATATAGTATATGGTAGCAAAGCAGTCCAAGGAAGTATTTGGTTTTGAGTCAGCATTTTCTTGTGGGCATAGCAAAGCAGTCCAAGGAAGTATTTGGTTTTGAGTCAGCATTTTCTTGTGGGCATTTTTCTCCATCAATCAATACACAGTGTCAAAATGGTTTTACAAGCAATGCTTGACCAGTGCTGCTATGAAATGCAAAATAATGAAAAGTAGGACTCCAGATAGAAAAAAAAGAATCAAAATAGGTCAAAAACATTATAAATTATGAACTTGAGGCTCAGATGTGGAAGAGATTGCATGTACCAGGAGTTACATTTACCAATCTAGATTTTACAATAAAATGATTTTTTGTTTACAGAATGTAGTTCCCACTGAATAATGAAAGCCTGAATGTTTTGAATTTTTCCTTCAGAAAATCACATACCATTTCAAAAATCCATTTTTGGAGCGCAAAAAAAATGACTGCTACCAAATACTTTTACGGGAGGTTAGTATTCATAACTAAATTAATGCAAATGACAATCTGTCCCATGCTCTTCAAAACAACTCACTGAAATGTTCTAAAATAAGCAAATTCTTTTTCATGTTCTTTTGAAATTAACATACATACATGCAGTGTCTCAATGGTGCACCATTACATAATATGGCTAAATTGAAATAAGTTAGGAACTAACTAATCTTTAGTTTGACAGCTAAATATGGGTCCAAGAGAAAGGTAATGTATTGCTCATTTTCAGCGGCTATTAGGAAAACCAAGATGAAATAATCAAATTTCTTGACATTTCAGAGTTGGATGTGACAGTGTACTATCAAGCGGACACAAGAGATTACACATTGGACTCCATTTGCCACCTACGTAACCAACCCCAATTTTGAAAATGTGACATGTGCTTTGGTTTGAATTGATGGCCAAAATAGTTTTTAAATGGTAAGCACTGAATAAACGTCTATGCACCGAGAGATTTGAAAGCAATGGCTCAGAAGATGCAAAATGTCGTTGTGGCTATCCCTCGAGGTCGAGGATGATGGTCTACATTCTGTTGTTTTTATGGACTCTCAGGTGGGTCCATGAATCTATAAGTCCAATCCTGGCTTTGAATGTTCTTCTGCATTCAGGACAGGTAATTCCAGATGGCAGATCAGGCTTTGATTGTTGACTGCCTTTCTTTCCGTTTTCATCTAATTCTGCGCATCTCGGCTTCGAAGGTCGCTGTTCTTGGATGATGGTACGCCAGAGTTTCCTGTCCTTGGCATTGGTTTCCCAATTGTCGATGTCAATTGCACATTTCTTCATGCTGGCTTTTAAGGCATCTTTGAATCTCTTCTTTTGTCCGCCTCTTTTACGTTTGCCTTCTTTAAGCTGGGAGTAGGTTTGCTTTGGTAGATGCTCGTCTTCCATCTGAACAACATGACCAACCCATCTTAGTTGGTTCTTGATGACAAAGGCTTCGATGCTAGATGTTTTTGCTTCATTCAGCACGCTGACGTTGGTTCTTCTGTCTTCCCAGCTGATATTAAGCTGCTTCAAAGACATTGTTGATGGAACTTTTCAAGTGTTTTCAGATGGTATGTGTTCCAGGTTTCTGATGCATACAGGAGTGTTGGAATCACCACTGCCTTGTACACTAACATTTTGGTGCCTGTTCGGATGTCACGATTTTGAAAGACTCTTGTTCAAAGACATCCAAAAGCTGTTCCAGCACACTTAAGACAATGTTGGATCTCATCATCAAGGTCGACATTGGAGGAGAGGTGACTTCCAAGGTACGGAAAACGATCCACATTTCCAGGGTTGTTTTACCAAGTTGAATTGATCGTTCTTTCCAATTTGTCTCAGTTGGTGACGATTGGTAGATAACCCGAGTCTTCTTGGAGTTGATGGCAAGTCCAAGCACTGTTGCACTGTTGAAGGCAGTCAGGATCTGTTGCAGATGATTTTCTGAGAGCAGCAACACAGTTGTCGGCTGCGTATTGGAACTCGATGAGGGAGCTCACAGATGTCTTCGTTTTGGACTCGAGACGGGCAAGATTGAAATGTCTGCCATCTGTTCTGTAGACTATTTTGTTTCCTGGAGGTAGGTCTTCCTGGATATGGATGGCTGTCGCAATGAAGATGGTGAACAGTGTTGGGGCAATCACGCATCCCTGTTTCACTCCTGATCTGACCTGAAGCGTCTCAGTTGCTGTTGCTGGCCATGACTGTGGCAAGCATGTCATCGTGGAGCAGTCTCGTCGATGACGATGACAAAATGTAACCACACAGGTAAGTCAAGCGATTAGTAAAGCCATTGGTACACTGTAAGGGACTGGAACACAATATTGGGAAAGTCTTACTCAAGTCTACTAGACTTTGCTGAGACATGCACTGCACTGCACCTCAACACAGTGCAATGACAGGTAATCTCCCTGAAATACTAAATTCAATACAATACAATTAAATTCAAATACGAATACAATACTGAATAGACAGAATAGATGCTAACAGGCTGCTTTCTCATGTTGAAGGGTCCAGAACTTGTGTGGTGGGGTGGAGAGAAAGAGAGAAGCATAATCTGAAGACAAGGTGTTGGAAGAAGAGAACAGCTTTATATGAAGTTGCTGTAAAAGTTTTAGAATTGTCTGGAACTGTCCGAGAGACCCATGGATGCCAAGTCATTGCAGTGATCAGGCAGGAATGTGGACTTGGGGAGCATAATGATGGAGCAGATTTAAAAGATTTTATAGCACACTGGTGAACCTATTTCTCATGCTCAGGCTTTCAAAAAAGCAAACTTGGTAAATGCAACTGAAAATCAAAACAAAACTGCACATGCTACTCAGCAATCAAGCAGCGTCTTTCTAAAATTTTCTGTTTTACGATTGCCAAAATGAATAATCTACACATTATGAGACTTAAAATATAGTTCACTTTATAATATCTTTAAATGAGACTTACTGCAATGAAGTAAACAATGACAGAGACTGCGATTGCGATGACTCCTACACCTGCTGCTGCTGCCATGCCTTAAACATAATGAACAAACAGTTGATGAAGAATGATATACGAGAAAGGTGGCCTATGTTGGTCCGTAGCTTGACCCTCAACAGTAATATGATAATTACAAGTGCAGGGTGGGATTTAAATGGAGGAATTTATATTAAAAAACTGAATCCTTGAACAATCAATTTAATTATTGAATTGTATTCTTATTACTTACTGGGAGAAACATTTTCTCTACAATCCTCTAACACAAATGGAAGATTGCAGCTGGGCATGATCTTCCCATGCATTCCCAGTATTCAGTTTCATGTGAAAAGGATAATTCACCTTTTATATTACATCAATACCAATAAATTAATTACTGCAAATATATACATTTTACATGAATATATTCTTCAAGCAACAAAAATGTAATGAGTGCCAAGAAGGGAAGTTCAAAACAAAAATGTTCATAATTGTTTTTAACATTTTACAATCATCAATTAAGACTGGACTAAGACTGTATTAACACAATCTACAACCTTATTATCACTGAAGAACAAGACTGGGTTCGCACATTAGATACCCAAAATACTGTGTAACAATATAGTTTATGCTCAATCGTTCACACCAATCAGGTTTAGGAATCTTTTATCCATTTTTAAAACATACCAGGAGTTAGATTGAACCACAGGGCATCATTTTAGATGTACTATTAATTCCTCCCCCAATATCCAAGATGATATTCATGTGCATATTTCTGATGGGAAAAATGTCAATATAGGTTTTGTTTGTGAGAATAACATCAGCCGGTAAGGTGCAGAGATAATCTGTTGAAATACTGTGCTGATTTCATGCTGCAATTACCATTCAGCGACGAGCTTAGCTCAGTGGCTTGCATGCACACACAAAGTTCAAACAAGGGATCCCTTCCCCACAGCCAACCTTCTGGCTTCACACTCCTGCTCATGCCCACACAGCAGCCAAACTGTATTTGCCAGCTCCTGAGCCCAGCCACACATCAGGCCCACACATCATTGCCAGCCCTGGTACCAAATCGAATCCCTGACTCCAGCTTCCGCAATAACCATACTGCTTCGGGTTCTTGGCCAGGCTGCACATTTAATTGCATTTCGATCGCCAAAATTTACCTGTGTATTTAAAGCCAGTCTCTGCAATTACTTCCACCTCGTCTTCTTCGAACAGTTTTAGTTCTGGTTCTTTAAACAAAACATTAATTGGATGAATTGGCTGGAAGTAATTTTATTCCTTATATAAACATAGTTCAAACCTCTTTACTTCTCTATGGATAACCTGCGTTCTAGGTGGTTATTAATTCAGTGAAACATTACTAGCAGCAAAAGAAAATATTCAATCTTCCATAATTCAAGAGAAACAGGTCAATTTTGAACATTCACTGCTTTAGTTGAATATCTCCAGTGATAATTTCTTGGGACTGAGATGTATTGAAGTGATGGATAAATTCTAAACTAAATTCTGATCTATGGCAATCTTTTATATAGCATTTTATGCATTGGATGTAACTTCATAGATTCTGTGATATTTGTACATATTACCTTAAATATAACTTGCTTTATAAAGTTTGTTTTTTCCTGCTATTTCCTTCTGATACAAGGCCATTCAACATATCAAGGCTATGTGGGCTCCCAGACCAATCTGCCACTTATTCTGTTTATCATTGTGGTTACAGAAGAAAGATTATAACTGCATTTGAAAGAATTAGGACAATTGCATTGATAGGAATGGTGTAGATGGATATGGGGCAAATGGGACTATCTTATTCTGGCCATCTTGGTCGGATTGGATGAGTTGGGCCAAAGGGCCTGTATGACTAACAGGTAGGTAATGTTTAATCTTCTCAATTAACCCAATTTATTAGGGAGGGCATAATAAATTTAAGTAATCTTACAGTGAAGCATCAAATAATTTCCTTAAAAGAAACAGTATTAATTATAAGCATTTCATTAATCCAAGACTGAATGGGAACAGCTTCTCTTTTTCTAATCGAGTAGGTAGACGTAGCAAATGTCAATATCCTAGCATTGATGGTGGGATTAACTGTAATCTAAAATATTTATTCAATTTAATGCACTAACATCCAACAAAAAATTGAATCTGATGTTCCTAAAGAAGGCTTTGTGTAATCTTCTTCCTGCTGATTTGCAGGCTTTGTTACATTCTAGTGCCATTTCTGGGTCACCTAGCCAGAAGATTTAGCACCGCTCCCTTCCCTCCTCTGAATGTCCCAAAAAATAAAAAATTGAACCATTTTAAGATAGGAGTTGTTCTATTCATAAAGATTCATAAAGACCTCAAGCCCCAATCATGTTATTTCCCTCCTTTCTCCTTAGAAGTGTCAACTTCCCAATTTCTATAATGGGTTGATTATGGAAGGAATGGCAGGGCGGGACAAGACGTCGGCAACGACGTTGAGTTTACCTGCGACATGGCGGATGCCATTAGTGAATTCCGAGATATAGGCAAGGAGCCGCTGCTGACAGGCAGACCACGGATCAGCGATCTTACCCAGGGTGAAAGTGAGGGGCTTGTGGCCCGTGAAAGCATTGAATGCCCGGCCCTCGAGGAAATATCTGAAATGTCTGACAGCGAGATACAACGCTAGAAGCACGCGGTAGAAAGCACTGTAGTTGCATTCTGGAGCACGCAGCTGACGACTGAAAAAGGCTAACGGTTGCCAGCAGCCGTCGACGAGCTGCTCCAGAACGCCACCCACAGCAGCATCCGAGGCGTCCATGGTGAGTGCAGTAGGGGCGGAAGCACGCGGGTGCACCAACATGGTAGTGTTGGCCAGGGCTGCCTTGGCACCTTCGAAAGATGCGTCCGCCTCCGCGGACCCACAAGGTACCGCGGCTTGCCCGCCAGACACCGGGATAGGGGGCGCATGTTAGCAGCTGCCGGCACAAAGCGGTGATAGAAGTTCACCATGCCGACAAACACCTGTAGCCCCTTCACGGTAAGCGGCCGGGGGAACTGCCGGATGGCCTCAACCTTCGCGGGGAGCGGGGTGTTGCCCTGGGGAGTAACGCTGTGCCTCAGGAAGGAGATGGAGCGGAGGCCGAACTGGCACTTCGCGGGGTTAATGACGAGGCTGTGCTCACGGAGGCGCTGGAACAATGTCCGGAGGTGGGTGATGTGCATCTCTTGCTGGAGTGGCGATCGCGGACTTAGAGGCGGTTGTTCGGTCCGATCGTGAACGCCTCTACAGACAATCGGCCGATGCATTTCCCTGAAACGCACAGGGCTGGCGGCAGCGTCGGGCCTCCGCGCCCCATCGGAGATGATAGAAACACCAGCGGTGCCTACCACGGGTCCCTGGATCGCTGCTGTGCTCCGCGTTGGAACTCGTGGGCGGGGCCTCGTCGCGGTCATGCTGAGGCGATGGGCGCGCTGGTACAGACACACAGTTAATGACGGCTCCATCTTGGTGCTTCGTCAGCCAAAGTTCGTCGGCCCGTTCGGCCAGCTGCAGAGGATCGGTGAAATTCGCACCTTCGAGCACGAGGCGGACGTCGTCCAGCATCTGTTCTAAGAATGCCTGCTCGACCAGCAGGCACGGGTGGTGGACGTCCATTAGGGCGAGCATCTCGGCCATGACAACCGACGGCTTGCGATCTCCCAAGCCGTCCATGTGCAGAAGGCGGGCGGTGCGGTCCCGGCGGCTGAGCCCGAAAGTGTGCAGGAGGAGGGCCTTGAGGCCTTCGTACTTGGAGGTCGTGGGTGGGTTCTGCAAGAAAGGCAGCAAATGGGATGCTGACTCCTGCGCAAGGGCCCCTACGACGTGGAAATACTTGGTTTCGTCAATGACGATGTGGCGCAGGTGGAACTGCGCCTCCACGTGCGCGAACCACACTTGAGGCTGTTCAGGTCAGAACACCGGCAGGTTGAGGCTGACGGTACTCTGATGGGCGTCGGGAACAGCGGCGTCCTGCATATCACGTCCAATATCAATTGGGCGCGTCAGGGTCACCAGTTTAGCGAGTCGAGACGGTAGGTTGATTTCCAAAAGAACTTTATTGCGAAAGTGGTGAAAACAATAGTAATCTTGAGACAGCTAAATATAGTGCTACTACAACGGTGGTTAACAGAATGAATGGGCTTGCCCAGAAAAACACGCAAAAACAAGCCCCTCCCCACGGTCACATGACCGAGGTAGCCAACCGCAGGGTTCGACTACCCACAGGCACCAGCAGGTGCCACTACAATTGTCCCATTTGTGAAGCACTTTGGAAATATTGTTTCATGATGCTGTCTAACATTACCTATTGAAACAATTATACCACGGGGGATAGTTTTTTAGGTTACAATTTAAACTATACTTCAATTTACATAAAAATAACCAAACAACAGGAAAACACTACATTTTATATCTTCAATATGCAACCTTAATTGCAAAATTAAAAAAAAAAAATTCTCCATCAAAAATCTAGGACTGCGAAGGAACTATAAACACACTTCAAATTCTTACACTTTAATATGTAAGCATATTTTCATTTGTTCAATTACATTTCCTCTATTTTTACCTTTGGTAGGAGAGACCCCCATCTCTTCTGCAATTTTTGCATTCAGGATAAAATAAAAATGAAACAAAAATTAAACACGTGGAATAGGACAATAATGAATTAAAAATGAAATGTAAATAATAACCAGAACTTTGACCAGTTATGGTGCAAAACAGGACGATCAGCGTCACTGCCTGTTTCATATACTCTGCTTGATTTTTCTTTCCCAATTCCCCATCAGTCATTTTATTTCAGGAAGTTGAAAGTTCTGGTGAATATTTCAATTTATGCATTTAAATATACAAAAACTTCAGTTGTACAATAATTATTAAAGAAAACAATATAAATCTAATTGTGCAAAGTACAATGGAAATGTAGAAAATTAAGTTATTTACAGTTCAGGCTATTTCCCGATATTATTTTCTGATGTTCACCAAGCGAGACACCAGTATTTTGTTGTGATTTTATTAATGGTTATTTTTATACATTTTGGTTTCACCATGTAGAAATTACAGCTGTGTTTATACATTGTCCCCCAATTTCAGGGCACCATAATGTTTGGGGCACATGGCTTCACAGACATTTGTAATTGCTTAGGTGTGTTTAATTGCCTCCTTAATGCAGGTATAACAGAGTGCTCAGCACCTAGACTTTCCTCCAGTCTTTCCATCACCTTTCGAAACTTTTATTGCTGTTTATCAACACAAGGACCAAAGTTGTGTCAATGAAAATCAATGAAGCCATTATGAGACTGAGAAACAAGAATAAAACTGTTAGAGACACGAGCCAAATCTAAGCCTTACCAAAATCAACTGTTTGGAACATCATTAAGAAGAAAGAGAGCACTGGTGAGCTTACTAATCGCAAGGGGACTGGCAGGTCAAGGAAGACCTCCACAGCTGATGACAGAAGAATTCTCTCTATAATAAAGAAAATCCCCCAAACACATGTCCGACAGATCAGAAACTCTTCAGGTCTCAAACTCTTCAGGTGTGGATTTATCAATGACCACTGTCCGCAGAAGACTTTATGAACAGAAGACTTTATGAACAGACAACAGAAGGAAACAAAACAAGCAGTACGAGCTGAAAAGATGAAGTGCGAGGGGAAGCTGGGCAGGAATGTAAAGGACAGTAAAAGCTTCTTTAGATATGTTAAGGGAAAAAGAATAGCAAAATCAAATGTGGGTCCCTTGAAGGCAGACACGGGTGAAATTATTATGGGGAACAAGGAAATAGCAGAAGATTTAGACAGGTACTTCGGATCTATCTTCACTAAGGAAGACACAAACAATCTCCCAGAAGTACTGGAGGACAGAGGATCTAAGGATGTCGAAGAACTGAAATAAATTTTATTTAGGGGCGAGAAATAGTAAGATTAAACGAGAACTTAGCAGTTTGAAGTTTGATCTGTATTTTATGAGGAGTTGTTACGATGAGGGATTACGTGAAGAAGCCCGCCACGAAGCATGCGTGTCATTCTTCAAAGCAGCGGCGTGAAATCACAGAAAACTGTAATGACTAAACATAGTAAGATTAGAGAAGAGATACCAGTTAAGTATATGATCAAGGATGGGAGCGGAGGGCACGTAATCCCTCATCGTAACTCCTCATAAAATACAGATCAAACTTCAAACTGGTAAATTCTCGTTTAATCTTACTATTTTACTTCGGAGTCACGTGAGTGACTTCGTGAAGATTTTAAAGCTCTGTGATTTCATGCCGTGGAAACGAGTCCATGCATCACGTCTGCCTTGATGACTGTAGGAGGAATTGTGTTAACATAATTTGGACATGAATTCGACATTGAAATCATAAAATTTATTAACACAAAATTATAACCCCTTTTTATGGGTTTAAATTAATTTACAGAACTTAAAATTGTTTCTGCAAACGTTCCAGGTTTCTTTACTGGTTTGTTGCAAAATAATTGGAATGTTTTCTCCCCAGACCATCCTGCTGCCTTGAGGATTTGGTCCATTGGTACATCCAACTGTATCGCTGCTGATGTAGCTGCAGCCCTGGTGGAATGAGATTTAAAAATATTAGTATCCACCCCAGCCTGTGTTAGCACCTGTTTCAGCCATCTTGAGATGGTCTGGACCGTCACTCTTTTGTGTGGTTGCTTGTGGCTGACCAAAAAGTGCCTTCTCATTGCCTCTTAGGATTTTCGTTTTCTCCATGTATAACGTCAGATGTCTTACTATACACAGACGGTCATCTGTTGGGTATGACCTAAATTGTATATTGAGGCCTGCTGATCCCTGTCTGTTCTGCTTTACTAACTCATAGATATGAAACGTAATATTTTCTGTTGAGGAAGTCATGTTGTCCAGTCTTAGTTTATGCAGTGACTGTACCCTCTGTGCCGTGACCAATGCCATTAGCATGACTGTTTTTAATGTCAGTCTGTGTAGGGACAGAGCTGTTGCTGGAGACCAATTCCTGAGCATCTTCAGGACAATACTTACATCCCATATTTGGGAGTACCTGGTTCTTGGGGGATTAGTATTAAAATTCCCCTCATACGTTTTGTTACCAGTGGGTGAGTCCCAACAGAGTAACGCTCTGTCCCCTGCCATAGGTAAGTCGATAGGGCACTTCTGGCGCAGTTGATGGCACTGTAACTGAGCCCCTCATCATAGTGGAGGCCTGCCAGATATTCCAGAACAGACGGGATGTTCATGTCTCTGTAGGTGATGTTGTTTTTATGGCAGTACATCTCCCACTTCCTGATATAGACCAGATACTGTTTTTTGGTTGACTGTCTTTGGGCCGCCGAGATCATGTTCACTGTTCGGTCCGTCAGTCCCAGTTGTAGTAGAGGTGTTTTTAAACTCTACAAATTAATAAGTTCAAATGTTTATGGCATAGGTGGCTATCCCTTGTTACGGGATGTAGCAATAAATCTGGTCTATGTGGGATGGTGATACATGGTTCTAATACCATGTTTAATACCACTGGGAACCATGGTTGAGTAGGCCAATCGGGTACTACCAAAATACCAGACGCAGAGTCTTGTTGTATTTTCCTTAATACCCGACTGATGAGGCAGAAAGGAGGGAATGCGTAAATAAACAATTTCCCCCAATGCAGCGAAAATGCATCTGTCGCCGCTGCCCCAGGGTCAGGTTCCCATGAAACATAATTTGATAACTGGTGGTTAAGTCTGGATGCAAATAGATCGATATCTGGTGTTCCATATTTTGCTGTAATATCAGCAAATACTTTTTTATTCAACATCCATTCGGTGTTTTCATTAAATTTGCGTGACCTGGTGTCTGCCACTAAATTTAGTCCTCCTGGTAGGTAAGTGGCTGATATCCAAATATCTCTCTGGATACACCATTGCCAAATTGTATTAGCCAGATTGTCACATGATGTCGATTTGTTTCCACCCATGCTACCACAGTGGTATTGTCTATCTGTAGTCTAACATGCTGGTGATATGACCCAGTACAATATGACTTTAGGCCATGGAATGCACCTAACATTTCCATGTAGTTTATGCCCAGTGTGAGTAATAATGATGCCTCCTGAGCAGTCCATCTACCTCCACAGCTGGTGATGGTATTGGTGGCTCCCCACCCAAGTGCACTGGCATCAGTTTGTAGTACCATGGAAGGGTTACTGACAATGATTGGATTGGAACAAAGCCAGATGTTATCTATCCACCATTTTAATTCCATTTTAGCTTTGATTGGTAGTTTCATAGGTCTGTCAAAGTGACCTGCATTAATTTAGAGTGCTTGTATTTTTGCTCTCTGTAAGTTTAGGTAATATAGAGGTCCAAATTGTGTGGCTGGAAAGGCAGCCACCATTTTGCCAATTACTTTTGCTACCAATCTGATGGATGGTTTGCTGATGTCAATGAGGTTATTGCAAGCCTCTATTAAATCTCTAGCCTTTCCCTTAGGCAGAGTCACCGACATGTGAACTGAGTCAATGGTGAACCCCAAATAGTCCATAGTAGTGGAAGGCGTTAGTTTAGATTTAACTGGATGGATAATAAATCCCAGTTTTTCAAATAACTGTTTTGTGGCTGTTACAGTTTGTTTGGCCAATTCCAAAGTTTTGCCCACATGAGTATGTCATCTAAATATGCCATGACCATGTGTTTACGTTTCCGTAGAAACACTAGGGCTGGTTTCAAAATTTTTGTGAACAGCCTGGGGCTGATGATAACCCATTTGGCAGTGCTTTATACTGCCAGCGTTGTCCCATCCAGTTGAATTTTAAGTAACATCTGTGGTCACCTCGTATAGGCACTGAATAGTAAGCATCTTTTAAATCGATGCTGGCCATGAAGTAACCTTTGGAAATTAATTGTTTAGCAGTAACAAAGGTTTCCATTTTGAAGTGAATATATTGTACAAATGTATTCAATTTTGTCAGATCTATGATGATGCGACAACCACCATCTTTTTTGTTTTTGGTAAATATATTGGACACGAATTCTAATGGTTCGTGTTGAGTTTTCTCAATTACACCTTTTACGTAAAGCCGCTCCAGTTCAGCGTGCGCTTTTGATTTTTCTTTATCAGAAAGCACGAACATTCGGTTCGGTATATGTTGAACTGGAGGGCTGTACTTGTGTATAAACTCTATTGTATATCCCTGGACACTGCTTAAGATGTAAGTATCGGTTGTTAACATGCTCCATGCAGTCAGAAAAGAGTGTAATCTCCCCCCAACCTCCATGCTCCCTGTATTTTGTAGGGAACCAGACCCACCTACCTCCATAGTTACCAGTGGCAGGTTCACTTCTTTTTGTAGGTTCTTCACTGCTGTTGTTGCGCTGGTGTCTGGATTTTCGGTTTGGTTGGCGTTGGAGGTCCTCGCATCTTCCAAGAAGGCCGGCCTGGGCCATGGCCTAAAAAAGACTCATGTTTTGAGTACCGGGCCTTCGAGCTTTCACCAGTTCTGCTGGTGGGTGCGTAGGGGTGCTGTCTTTGGCTGTAGTGGGTTTTTGTTGGAGTCCCTTTTATTAGTCCAGTAGGTTCTCTCGTTTCTGCACCCCTTGCACAGTCTTTCCTTCTGCGGACCCCTCTTCCAGGTCAGCCCAGAACTGACCCGCAGTGCTCCCCTCTGATGAGGTAGAAGCACTGTGCAGCCCTTCAAGAGGTACTGCTGTGGGTTTATCATAGGGCCCACAGTGACCCGACTCCATCTCCCGGAGTCTGTCACGTTGGAGCAAATGCTCCACACACCGCTCCATCCGGCTCCAGCGCTCTCGGTCACTGGCCGCCCGCGGTTGTTCAAAGTCGGACTCAGAAGAGTCCACGACCTTGTTTGTTTTCGTGTCTAGCCTTTCCGCCCGGCCGCGTGGATCTGGCCGGTGCGGAGGTGACATCGGGCACAGCTGATCCCACTATCGGTGATCCGAGTGCCGCTGGCTGCTGCTGGCTGCTGCTGGCTGCCCGCTGTTCCGCGGTCCTCCCTCACCAGCTTTGTCCTTACTGCCCGGCCGCGGAGTGGATCTGGCCGGTGCGGAGGCGACATCGGGCACAGCTGATCCCATTATAGGTGATTCAAGTGCCACTGGCCGCTGCTAGCCCACCAGCTTTGTCGCAGCCCGTTGGTTTCTCCACCTGTAATCAGCATGGGAAAACACAAAAAGACCGCAGCTCTTACCTGCAGGTCCTGGTTTAAATTGTCGCTACGGGGGAACGTCGTTCCACCCCGCCTCCTGCCGTTTTCGACTTGTCAAATGTTGATGGCCCCATTTGAATAGTCTCCCGCCCGGCCGTGGTGTTTTGGCCGGCGCGGGACCAAAATTCGGCACAGCTGATCCCTTACGGGGCTTGTGCCTTCAGCTGCTGCTGGCTCCCGCAACTTCGCGGTCCTCCCCAGCCAGCTTCACTCGCAGCACTTGTGGACACTATTTTGTCCAGCTTCCCCCCCCCCGTGTAAAAACAGCGCGGGGACAAAAACTACTGCAGAGTAACTCACTTACCTGCAGGTCGTGGTTTCTAACTTACCGCTGCGGGGGAACGCTCCACCCCGCCTGTCGTTTCGCAAGCGTGAAAGCGATATGACACTCATGCGTCATGGCGGGCTTCTTCACGTAGTCACTCACGTGACTCCGAAGTAAAATAGTATTGGGTAGGCTAATGGGACTGAAGGATGATAAATCCCCTGGGCCTGATGGACTGCATTCCAAGGTCTTCAGGGAGGTGGTTCAAGAAGTAGTGGACGCATTGGTGATCATTTTCCAATGTTCAATAGATTCAGGATCAGTTCCTGTGGATTGGAGGATAGCTAATATTATCCCACTTTTCAAGAAAGGAGCTAGAGAGAAAACGGGGAATTACAGACCAGTTAGCCTGACTTCGGTGGTGGGAAAGATGCTGGAGTCAATTATTAAAGAGGTAATAATGGGGCATTTGGATAGTAAAAGGATTAGTCCAAGTCAGCATGGATTTGTGAAAGGAAAATCATCCTCGACTAATCTTCTGCAATTTTTTGAGGATGTGACAAGTAAAATGGATGAAAGGGAGCCAGTGGATGTAGTGTATCTAGACCTTCGGAAAGCCTTTGATAAGGTCCCGCACGGGAGACTGGTGACATGGTATTGGGGTAGGGTGTTGGCGTGGATAGAAAATTGGTTGACAGACAGGAAGCAAAGTATAGGAGTGAACGGGAGTGAATAGAGATCGATCTCTTAGGGAGGCATAATTCTCCCGTGCCTTTCATCCGCAGTACATTTAAAATGCGGAAGTATGTGCTACTCACGTGCCGTCGACAATGCTTCAAGCCATCAGTGGGAACGGTCCGTAAAGGCAGCTGAAATTCTGTCTTTACACCGTGGACTGTGTGCATGTGCTGCGCTGCGCATGCGCACCAGCCTACTGCGCATGAACATGCGCATGTTTCTTGGCGGGTTTTTAAAAGATGGATAGTGATTACCTGATGAGTTTCTCGAAGCAAACTTACGAGGAAAAAACCCAAATAATTAAAAATGGCAGATCAACGCCGGAACTTAAAGAACTTCAACAGTGCAAAGGAACAAAAATAATTAGAACATTTAAAACAGCTTGGCACGACAGGAAACAAAGAGAGAAGAATGGATTTTGTGTACAAATAATGTGGTAAGTAAATTTCTTTGAGCTATATGTTTTCAAATACTTTATTAAGAGATAGGACCTATTGAAGACAAATTACTTGATAAAAGTCGAGAGAACAATCTGCGCATGCGCGGTTTCCACGATTTTTTTTAGTTTAAATCTTTTTATTTGAATTTTGAATTTATCAGCAATATGCATACATACAATGATAACAGACAGTGATAATCAGGACATAATTGTACAACAGTATGTAAACGACCCTCAAAACCCTTACCCTTACCCTTCCTCGCCACCCGGGGACAAACAACACTCACATACGTACACATCCACACAAATACGATTAAAAAAAAATAATAATAAAAAAAAATAAAAATTAATAAAAAATAAAAATTAAAAATTAAAAAATAATTTAAAAAAATTAAAAAAATTGTGGGGAGGGAGGGGGAGGGGTTGAGGGGATAGCAGCTGCAATAAGACAGAGCTGTGATAGAGGGCACTCAGTCCTCTTCCGAGTCCGGAAACAAGTTAAGAGAGTTAACAAGTTCCAGGAAAGGGTTCCATGTATCTAGGAATGTCTTGGTAGAGCCTTTGAGAGAGAACCTAAGTTTTTCAAGCTTTAAGTTGTAGAGCATCTCCTTGATCCAGCGGGCGTGTGTCGGGGGACAGGTAAGTCTCCAGTTAAGCAAAATCAGTCTCCGGGCTAACAGGGTTGTAAAAGCCAGGACCCGCTTCAACGCAACAGAGAGGTTGGTGTTGGGGGGAATACCAAAAATAGCTGACAGTTGTTTTGGAGGAATAGTCTGGCCATAGGCTCTGCTTAGCACGTCGAAAGCACTCCTCCAAAAGGTTGCTAGCTTAGGGCAAGACCAAAACATATGACTATGGTTGGCAGGGGATTGATTGCATCTGTTGCAGGTGTCTTTAACAGCGGGGTATATTCTAGATAATCTTGCGTTTGTGTAGTGGACTTTGTGAAGGACTTTGCATTGGATTAGGCCATGACGGGCACATATGGAGAAAGAATGGATCAAATCCAAGGCAGAGTCCCATTGCTGGTCTGTTAGTTTCGTATTCAGCTCGCCCTCCCACGCAGCTTTTAATGAGGCATAAGGTTTCAATATAACCGACCCTAACAAGTTGTACAAAAAAGAGATGCATTTCTTCCGGTTGGGATCTAGAGCTAGGATGGAATCGGTCAGGGTTTCAGGGGGACGATTTGGGAAATGGGGGAATATCTTCTTCACAAAATTCCTAATCTGGAAAAAACGAAAAAAGGTGGGATTTTGGGAGGCTATAGTTGTACGAAAGCTCCGCAAAAGACGAAAAAATGCCATCCTTGTATAGGTTTTTGATACTACTGATGCCATTACTATGCCAGGTTTTGAATGCGGAGTCTGTACTTGAAGGTTTAAAGATGTGATTTTTAAGCAGTGGGGTCAAGATGGAAGGGCCTTGTAAACCGAACTTTTTCCTAAATTGACTCCATATCTTGAGCGAGAGGGACGCAATTGGGCCTGCACCCGCAGATGTTATAGAAAGGGGGAGTCGAGAGCATAGGACAGACCGCAACGGGAGATGTGAACTCGCCTTTTCCATGTGTACCCAGGTCGGTAGGTGGTCGCAATCATCATTCATCCAGTACAGTATTTTTTGCAAGTTAGCAGCCCAGTAGTATCGCCTAAAGTCAGGAAGTGCCAAACCGCCGTCACTCACCGGGGAGAGAACAATCTGCGCATGTGCAGTTTTCAAGATTTTTAAAAGCCACTGCCTAACCTGACTAATTACTCACGGCACGTATCTGAAGTAGAGAGATTCTTCTGCAGTTGTATAGGGCTCTGGTAAGACCACATCTGGAGTATTGCGTACAGTTTTGGTCTCCTAATTTGAGGAAGGACATCCTTGTGATTGCGGCAGTGCAGCGTATTTTCACAAATTTGATCCCTGGGATGGCGGGACTGTCATATGAGGAAAGATTGAAAAGACTAGGCTTGTATTCACTGGAGTTTAGAAGGATGAGGGGGAATCTTATAGAAACATATAAAATTATAAAAGGACTGGACAAGCTAGATGCAGGAAAAATGTTCCCAATGTTGGGCGAGTCCAGAACCAGGTGCCAGTCTTAGAATAAAGGGGAGGCCATTTAAGTCTGAGGTGAGAAAAAACCTTTTCACCCAAAGAGTTGTGAACTTGTGGAATTCCCTGCCACAGAGTGCAGTGGAGGCCAAATCACTGGATGGATTTAAGAGAGAGTTAGAGCTCTAGGGGCTAGTGGAATCAAGGGGTATGGGGAGAAGGCAGGCACGGGTTATTGATTGGGGACGATCAGCCATGATCACAATGAATGGCGGTGCTGGCTCGAATGGCCGAATGGCCTCCTCCTGCACTTATTTTCTATGTTTCTAAATACAGAACCTACGCTGCAAGATGCAAACTACTGGTTAGCTGCAAAATTAGGATGGTCAGGTTACAGTTGGCCAAGAAGTACTTAAAAGAACAAAAAGTTCTGGAAAAAGGTCTTATGGACAGATGAGACAAAGATTAACTGAAATGAGAGTGATAGCATGAGCAAAGTATGGAGGAGAGAAGGAACTGCCTAAGATCCAAAGCATACCACCTCATCTGTGAACCACGGTGGTGGGGGTGTTATGGCCTGGGCATGTAAGGCTGCTAAAGGTACTGGCTCACTTACCTTCATTGATGATACTTCTGCTGATGGTAGTAGCATAATGAATTCTGAAGTGTTTCAACACATCCTATCTGCTTCAGTTCAAACAAATGCCTCAAAACTCATTGGCCGGCAGTTCATTCTGCAGCAAGACAATGATCCCAAACATAATGCTAAAGCAACAAAGGAGCTTTTAAAAGCTAAAAAATTGTCAATTCTTGAGTGGCCAAGTTATTCACCCGATCAGAACCCAATTGAGCATGCCTTTTATATACTGAAGAGAAAACTGAAGGGGGCGAGCTTCCAAAACAAGCATAAGCTACAGATGGCTGGAATACAGGCCTGGCAGAGCATCACCAGAGAAAACACCCAGCAACTGGTGATGTCCATGAATCGCAGTCTTCAAGCAGTCATTGCATGCAAAGGATATGCAACAAAATACTAAACATGACTACTTTCATTTACATGACATTGCTGTGTCTCAAACATTATGGTGCCCTGAAATGGGGGGAACAATGTATAAACACTGCTGTAATTTCTATATGGTGAAACCAAAATGTATAAAAATGGCCTATATTAAAATCTGACAATGAGCATTTTAACCACATGTGATTTTTTTTCTGTTACAAATCTCAAATTGTGGAGTACAGAAGCAAATAAATGATGGGTCCTTGTCCCAAACATTATGGAGGACTGTATTAGATTATAAATATATATACTTTTCCCCCATGAGAAAGAGATAGCAATAAAACAAGATCAAACAATACTACAGTTCTTCACTTACATGGATATTTTGATATTCTAAGTTGTGTCTGACAATGAATTAAAATGGAGAAAACTGACTTTTTTTTTTAATGTTAACAGATCCCAATACTCTCCCCAATATCTGGCCTGACAATATAGTGGATATGAATGAATTCATGAAAGCTAGCTGGAAAGTCTTGAAGAACCTAGACCTACCTATATATGTAGCTAGCTCAGGCAGCTTAACACAGGTTACAATACAGAAATATTATCCCTCATTACCTACAGTTTTATAAAGCTAGATATCTCAATTGATGTGCAAACAATTAATATATGTATAGCGTTTTCCAGGAAGGTGGAGTACACAAGGGAACTGTGCATCAGATAAAAGATTAATGATATTAATTTGTGTTATAGCCTTTACACATCCTCTGTGCAAAATACATAGCAAGGTGCAAAATTCATGTTAGTGGTAAATGTGGTTTTCAAAACAGAAATATGTCCAAACTAAATACGAAAACACCGCATTTGCACATAGAAATGATGTGATCTGGTCAGACAGGTAATTCACCAAAAGATCAGTATCAAGTAGTGACATTGGAACTGATAACCAAAAAAAGCAACTGTCTTCATATTTCCTTAACTTTCACTGACCATGTATAATTTTGAATTGGTAACGTGTAATTTAACCAAGTTGATTCAATATGCCACGGTTTCTCGATAGTTCTTTTGGAAGGCTAGTATGGAGATAGTGTTGTAGGCAGCTGCTAGATTAAGAAAGCTAACAATAACCTTCCAAAGTCTGTCTGAAATCCATTTGAATGATAGTTGCTAGGATAAGTAACTGACCAGAAATCCAATTGCTTGGGCTCAGCTAGGTATGTACAACTAGTGATATAGATGGGAGTTTAGTTATTTGGATGCCTGAGAACAAACACTTAGGAAGGAAATTGAACGCTAACTTTCCACTCACTTGGATTTTTGCCAGATTTAATTAAAACAATTATGTCTATGTAACATCAAACTGATGAATTTAACCTTCGGAAGGATACTATTGACGTGAAACAGAAGTCAATTCTAACACTTTTTCCCCCCCAAGATCCAAGATATATGCTATTGTAACTGCTTGCTGTAATAATGACCTGGGGTGGGAGATTGCAACTTTCACGAGGTCCACCCCGTTTCGACTAATGCAATCAACCTGACGTGCACAAATAGATCAAATAGAACAAGTTGACCTCCAACTTTAGGCTGTGCACGCCATACGCAAGAAGATGAAGAATAGTGACCCAGCATTAGATTGAACAGATATGGTGATGCTGAATGAGCCTTCATATTCAGATACCTATTGATCTGCTTGATACTTCTTGAACTCCAAGACAACACAACCAAGAACAATCAATGGGATATGGGAAAGCGTTTCTTCTTTAAATGTGAGAAATTAGAGGGTCTCTCACACAAATTCTGGTCACAATATACTGAAATGCTTATTTTACGTCAAATCATTTAAACAAATAGTTTACATCATGAAGAGCAAATTATATAAAATCAAAAACAATGGTCAGAAAATGATCAAATCTGTTCAAGTAAAACAATATACATAGTTTAGGTCTAAAAGAATAAATAAATACCAGTTTGCCCCAAAATATTGCTTCTATCAAAAGATCAACCTAAACTAACAAAAATTTACCAATTTGTTGCAACTTGAATAAGAATCATTTAATCTACCCATAGAGAGCCAAAGCAACTTTTAATAATTTCAGTTTCAATCCACACACATTATCCTTAATTGAGTTTCAGTCTAAGCAATTACATTTAAAAAATTAGTACAAATTCTCCTGCTACAATGTAGTTATTATTATTTGCATCAAGCTCAAAATCTAAGCTTGAATGGAAGTTTATTTCAGAATATTAACCAAACATTTATTGTGCTTCTGTACAAAAATATAATTGCAAACAACTATAGTTAATAACCAGTTGGCCAATATTTTTATAGATTTGCAGGAAAACCATCCATAGTATATTTGCACAACTTACCCAACATCGTTTCTTCAACTCTTTCCAACTGTGCTGGATGTAGATCATAATCCAACAGTTCCTTATAACGTTCTTCCAGGTCCTTACTTCCCTCGTCTGAAAATCCGTAATCACAAAAAGCAACACCGGAAGGCAGGGTTGAGGCAAAAACTCTATGTGGAGCTCTATGGGTTGCGGAATCACCAGCATCTGTTAAAAAAACATGAGCCTAATATTAACATGTGGCAAATGTGCAGCACTTACAGCCCAGAAAAAAAATTAAAACCAGTGAAGCAAAATACATAATTTAGTTGGTGTTGCTTTGCATTTTAAAAAGAGTTAAGATGAGAGGCGGTAACAGTGCAGAAATGCATATAAAGAGAGCAGTTACAATCTTTTCTTTTTCGTGCCACTAAAAAAAGAAGGGTTTGAAAGGCGAAGCAATTAGTAAAGTCAACCAAAGGCAGTTCAGCTGAGAGGCGGGACAATTTAAAGTAACCACTGGACTGATTGCAGCATCCAAATCGGTTCATTGAGTGGCAAATAAAAGCAAGGCAGAGTGTAGTGGAGCAGCCGTGTTGGGAGACAGGCTGTGGGGGGAGAGCAAATGTGTGTCTTTGTCTTCAGTGAGGAGGTTATCAAAAGCAGGCAGGAGGATAATTTCAATCTACACTATAGTACGAGTCTCATTATTTAATTATTTGTTTAGTTGCACTGGTAATGTCATTTGGTTCAATGCTCCTACTGCAGGATGTAGCAAGTCAGGGAAACTGCTGACGCCCCTGCTGATTACACCTGTGGGAATTGGACCCAGTTGCAGCTCAAAGACTGAAGGAACTGGAGCAACATCTGGATGCCTTCAGGACCATCTGGGAGAACGAGAGCTTCTTGGACAGAACACATAGTGATTTTGTCAAATGGAAGGTGCATGACCACAAAGAAGGGAATTAGATATGCAAAGTAGGTGCCCCCAGAGGCTGTACCTCTTCTAAACAGGTACGCCTTATGGGTGCTGTTGGGGACGATGGCACATCAGCAGTGGCAGGCAGGGCTGTGACACCAACCCTGGCACTGAGGGTCAGCAGGGAAGAGTGATGTCAAGAAGAGCAGTATGATAAGTGACTATAGTTAAGGGTGCAAGACAGGCGATTCTGTGTAAGACTCGATGGTGGTGTGCTACCTCCCTGGTGCCAGGATCCAGGATGTCTCTAAGCAACTACATTGCATCCTCGAGGGGAAGGGGAAACAGCTAGAAGTTGCTGGGCATGTTGGCACGGATGATTTCGCTAAGAAAAGGAAGGAGATTCTACAATACAAGTATAGGGAGGTTAGGTAAAAGGCTGAAAAGCAGATCTCCCAGGGTTGTGATATCGGAATTGCTTCCAGACCATGTGCTCGTGAGGGTAGAAACAGGAAGATATTGGGGATGAATATGTACCTGAGGAGAGGATGTAGGAGGTGGGGATTCAGATTTCTAGACATTTGGGATCTCTTCTGGGGCCATCTCTTCACCTCTGCCTATCCTTAGCCCCACGTCCCCCTCCCTTTTCATCTGTGCATTAATTGCCTCATATTGTGTTTTGTATTGAATTCTGTCTTTACTTTGTGTACTAGTCATGTCTCTACTATTTATTTCATTCCCCTTACATGTTTTTCCTCTACCTGCTAAATTTTTGTAAGCTGTCCTTGAGACTCTTGAAAGGCGCCCATAAATAAAATGTATTATTATTATTATTATTATTATAGGTGATCTGTATGAGGGAAGGGTTACACATTAACTGGAGGGGCATCAATATCCTGGCAGGCAGATTTACTACTGCTACATGGGTGGGTTTTAACTAGATTGGCAGGGGAGTGTGATCTATACAGGACTGAGAGGTTAGAAGTTGGTATGGAGGGTGACGAAAGATTAGAGGACAGAATAGGCAGGCCAAATGTTGGTTTAAATTGCACTTATTTTAATGCAAGAGGTCTGAAGAGCAAGGTAAATGAGCTTGGGGCAGGGATAAGTACATGCAACTGGGACATTGTAGAGATTGGGTCAGTTGGCACAGGTTTGTCAATTTCTCTGGGGTGGATAAGAGGCTCCTCCAGTAATTTGGGAAGGTGGTAATGAGAGGATTGGTTCATCTGAACAGTCAGACTTGGATCTCCTCGGGGACAAAGGTTTGAGGCCATCAGGTGATTGGAGGGTCCGGGAATGTTTAATCTCTTCCCCTCTCTCCAAGCTCTTCATCCATTAGTCAACACCTCAACCCAACCCCACTACTGTCCTGATTCACAGTGGACAACTGGATTCAACCTCACAGCCCACACCCCGACCCTTTGCTACAACCCATCTCCTCCCCTTCATTCCCATAATTTAGTTCCTTCTCACAGCCTACTCCACAGTCCCTGGACTCATCTTCAGGTGGCCAAACACATCACAACACCCTCTAAGTCATTATGCTTCTCATTCCCTTCTCTCCCTCCCCACAATTTCTCAGATGGGACATTTTTATCTGCATTCCCCCCACTATGCATGATGAATTGTTTAATAGTTCTTTCAACAATGGCCCCATCACTGAAAGGTTATTATCATGCTGTAAAATGACTATATTATGACTATAAAAATGCACTTCCATTTTAGAGTTTGTTTTGCCTGATAAGATGCAGGGGTGAGGATTGTGTATAAGGATACGTAACCCTCATCTTAATTTAGACAGCATTGGAGCAAAGCTTGGAGAAAGCTACGTCTTTGGACTCACATTTGTGCACGTGTATTGGTGGAGATTTTCAACTGGAGGAGTGAAATTTACTGCATGGCACTGTAGTAGTCCCATAGTTTGTCAAGCCATGACAACTTTAACTATTGTGCCAGTGTTTTGCAGGGTTATCAGAAACTGCAAAAGATGCCACCCACAATAGACAGACCTACTTTCCAAGACTCATTAAAGATTCAGTACAGCCGATTGTTTAACAACAATAACTTGGAGAATATTCTGCATCTGCTGGCACAAGCAAAAGGTTATAGTATTTATCACTGACGGTTTCCTTAATCTTGCTATTCTATTCATTAAACATGTTACTTTCCAGATTCCATGACTGAAGTCAGTAGAACTGAATTCTGGTGTCAGAGAATAAACCTTTATCGGTACCATAATGAATGTTTAGCACTTCTAGGCCCACACTTTCAGGTTAATCGATAAATAGTGGTCAACAATATCTATAGCTGAACATAGAAGATCAAGGGTACCAAAACTCATCATGAAATATAGTTTGTGGTTCTATTAATTATGCTTTTCTTGAGGTGTTGTTACATTGCTGTGAATGGCATTACTATTAAGCAGATATAATACAACGGTGTAAACTTAACTGCTCAAGGCATACACGAGTACTACATTTGTCACACATTAATACCAAACATTAAACTAAATGGATAAAATTCAATACAAACACTATTACAGCATAAATTAGTGATGCCAATGGCCGTTACTTACCACCACCTTTGTTTACAATTCGATCCTCACACACCATTTCACAGCGAACATACACAGTGTTCAGCACATCTCTTTTTAGTGACTGAGGGAAAAATTGTAATTGCTTTGATTAGCTATGACATTTTAATTGGTATTAAAAGTACACTATTTTACATCACAGTAATTATATTTTATCCTGTCCTTAACAAAATGATCAAGTGGCAAGCATCATTTTGAAATATCAAAAAAAGTCATCTCTTTTGTTTAAAGTAGTTCCTAGTCAAGGATTTTAAATATCAATATACATGCATTTAAAAAACTGTTCATACCTAGTGGGGTGTTCTCCTCAGCCCTGTCTCTTTCTAAGCAATAAAATAGGCTGCAGGCCCTAATTTACTAAGTCAGACATCAGAATCTGTTGTTGGAAAGCAAGACTTTTTGTGTATAGTCAAAATGTTCACAATGGCATGCATGTGGCAAATGTAAATGAAGAGTCTTAATGGCACACAAATAATTTTATATTCTCTTTTGATACAATGTTGATTGAATGTTACAAAATGAGAAATTAGTTTAAAAAATTCAATGGCAGTATAATTGTCCCTTGAATACATCCAACGTTAACTTTCTGTGCATTTCCATTTACAGAATAACTAAAATTAGCACGTCTACTCTGCGTCAGGACATCCCACTCTACAGAGTAACATAATTTTTGGTATAAAATTGTTACACCAAACAAGATCAAAAGCACAGAGGAGCTTCGTACAAACATAGAAAATAAGATCAAGAGTAGGTAATTTGATCCTTTTAGCCTGCTTTGCTATTCAGCATAATCATGGGTGATCATCCATATTTCTGCTTTCTACTCTCAAACCTTGACCTCTTTAGCTTTGATTATTCTTGAATACATTTTGTGATTTGGACTCAGCATCTTTCTGTGGTAGACACTTTCACATCTTCAGTACTCTTCAAGTAAATACATTAATCCTCATCCCAGTCCTGAATAATTTATCTTGTATCCTTAAACTGTGGTCCCTGGATCTCCCACCATCTGTATTCCACCTTCCTGCATCCAGTCTCTCCAGTTCCATCAAGATGTTTATAACTTTCAATAATGTTATCTCTAAGTCCAATCACTCTTCATATGTCAGTTCTGCCCTCCCAGGCTTCAGTCTGGTGAATCTTTACTGCACTCATTCCATTACCAAAGTTTCATTCCTCAGATAAGGAGACTGAAATTGCATACAATACTCAAGTAGTGCTCTCAATAAAGTACTGTACAATTGCACTGCCATCCATGTTCCATATTCAAAAGATCTCGCTATGAAAGACAACATAACATTTGCCTACTGCGCCTACATGCATGTTATTGCTCCTCATCCAAATATATCAACTTCCAGATGAAAATCAGATTTTTTGTGTTCTTTTTTATCATATTGGATTTCTCACATCTATCCAGATCATGCTGCATCTGCCATGGATTTTCTCACTCACACAACCTGTTCGAATCACACTGGAGCCTCTGCATCCTCCTCTTATTTCACACTCCCACTCAGCTCTGTCATCAACAAACTTGGAAATATTCCATTATATTAATCATTAATGTATACCGTGAATAACTAGCATAGATTTTTTTGGAACTACGCTAGTCACTGACAGCTTCTCAGAAATAACTTGTTTGTTCCTTATCTTTGTTTTGGGATTTATATTTCATATTGCTGAGAGTATTTCAATCGAGGATGCAAAACTTGTAATCATCTTGCTTAAAAAAGACATACCTGGATGGCATCTTTCACCTTTGCTTTACTGCCATGAAGATAGGCTCTACATCGCACTGTGCCCTTCACATAAATACCACTGCCACAGCTCTCTATAACAGCTACAGTGTCGTCTGGATTGATTTCAGGCTTAAAAGCAAATGATTTTAGTATTTTAAAAATAATTTATATGCGATGACATAACAATACAAAGAACATTAAACACTCAAGATGCCAGTCAACATGAATAAAAAGTAAAGATACGGGACATTTTTTCATCAAACATCCTGAAAGAGAACACTATATAACATTTGGAGGACTATTCATTTGAATAAGCCTGGCTGTCCACTCATTGTTGCTGCATTTCATTGCACAAGCTGGCTTTCATTAGTGTCTTTCAGAAGGCTTTCGACAAGGTCCCACATAAGAGATTAGTATACAACCTTAAAGCACACGGTATTGGGGGTTCAGTATTGATGTGGATAGAGAACTGGCTGGCAAACAGGAAGCAAAGAGTAGGAGTAAACGGGACCTTTTCAGAATGGCAGGCAGTGACTAGTGGGGTACCGCAAGGCTCAGTGCTGGGACCCCAGCTATTTACAATATATATTAATGATCTGGATGAGGGAATTGAATGCAACATCTCCATGTTTGCGGATGACACGAAGCTGGGGGGCAGTGTTAGCTGTGAGGAGGATGCTAGGAGGCTGCAAGGTGACTTGGATAGGTTGGGTGAGTGGGCAAATGCATGGCAGATGCAGTATAATGTGGATAAATATGAGGTTATCCACTTTGGTGGCAAAAACAGGAAAGTAAACTATTATCTGAATGGTGGCCGATTAGGAAAAGGGGAGATGCAACACAGAGAGTGGTGAAACTCTGGAACTCTCTGCCACAGAGGGTAGCTGAGGCCAGTTCATTGGCTATATTTAAGAGGGAGTTAGATGTGACCCTTGTGGCTAAGGGGATCAGAGGGTATGGAGAGAAGGCAGGTACGGGATACTGAGTTGGATGATCAGCCATGATCATATTGAATGGCGGTGCAGGCTCGAAGGGCCGAATGGCCTACTCCTGCACCTAATTTCTATGTTTCTATGACCTGGGTGTCATGGTACACCAGTCATTGAAAGTAGGAATGCAGGTGCAGCAGGCAGTGAAGAAAGCAAATGGTATGTTAGCATTCATAGCAAAAGGATTTGAGTATAAGAGCAGGGAGGTTCTACTGCAGTTGTACAGGGTCTTGATGAGAGTATTGCGTACAGTTTTGGTCTCCTAATCTGAGGAAAGACATTCTTGCCATAGAGGGAGTACAGAGACGGTTCACCAGACTGATTCCTGGGATGGCAGGACTTTCATATGAAGAAAGACTGGATAGACTCGGCTTGTACACGCTAGAATTCAGAAGATTGAGGGGGGATCTTATAGAAACTCACAAAATTCTTAAGGGGTTGGACAGGCTAGATGCAGGAAGATTATTCCCGATGTTGGGGGAGTCCAGAACAAGGGGTCACAGTTTAAGGATAAGGGGGAAGTCTTTTAGGACCGAGATGAGAAGGTAATTTATACACAGAGAGTGGTGAGTCTGTGGAATTCTCTGCCACAGAAGGTAGTTGAGGCCAGTTCATTGGCTATATTTAAGAGGGAGTTAGATGTGGCCCTTGTGGCTAAAGGGATCAGGAGGTATGGAGAGAAGGCAGGGATGGGATACTGAGTTGGATGATCAGCCATGATCATATCGAATGACGGTGCAGGCTCGAAGGGCCGAATGGCCTACTCCTGCACCTATTTTCTATGTTTCTATGTCTCAGGGTCATAAAGTGGGGAAACAGGCCCTTTGGCCCAACTTGCTTCAGATTGCTTGCTTCAGAGCTGTATCTCTAAACTAAACTATATCTGCAGTTTTTCTAACATATAACTTTCATTTTATATATTATCCAGCTAGCATTTGTCTATAGTGGAAAGTGAGAAAGCGTTAAATCTATGAAATTATTTTAAACAGCACTGAATTGTAATGCAGTAAATGTATTATTAATATAATATTGAAAATGTCATTATTAATACAATTTTCTTGAAATATTTCAATAAACATTAGCATCAATGTATAAATATCTAAAACTAGACATAAGGGAATAAAAGAATGGAACTTTTAAATATTAATACTCAGGGAACTAACAGGAGATGTCAGAAATTGGATTTCCACTGGTGTCTTCTTTTTCTGTGAAAGTAAAAGAAAAATGTTTCAGTTTAGATTTAAAGGTTAGAATCATGGATGATCGTGCATTTTAGCATACAGTAAACCCTCGGGGGAAAGAGGCTTGGTGGACTGAACAACAGGAGAAGGAGGAAGCAGCAGCGGTCGAGCATGGAGTGGACAACGCAATGGCCAGCATAAAGAAGCAGCTGTAGGTGGGAGGGAAGGGAGCCCCACAGTCACCATGTAAGTCCTGTCGGTGGTATCAGCCCTGTAGTAGCCATTTAGCTTAAGTTATAACTATAACCAGTTACCTTTAAATTTGATCTGCCTGTATTAATGTGGGCGGGATTTATTATGTAGTCGGAGGCGTGTTTGCTGCTGGGATTCCCGCGCAGACGCCCTAGTAGTTTTTAGTTTTAGTTTTGAAGAAGCATGGGGGAGAGGTCACAGCTTTCCACCATGCACAAGTTCCACCATGCACGAGTTGGATCAAAATGTACTTAAACAAGAAGAAGTTTGGATGAATAATAATAATAATAATGGATGGGATTTATATAGCGCCTTTCTAATACTCAAGGCGCTTTACATCGCATTATTCATTCACTCCTCAGTCACACTCGGTGGTGGTAAGCTACTTCTGTAGCCACAGCTGCCCTGGGGCAGACTGACGGAAGCGTGGCTGCCAATCTGCGCCTACGGCCCCTCCGACCACCACCAATCACTCACACACATTCACACACAGGCAAAGGTGGGTGAAGTGTCTTGCCCAAGGACACAACGACAGTATGCACTCCAAGCGGGATTCGAACCGGCTACCTTCCGGTTGCCAGCCGAACACTTAGCCCATTGTGCCATCTGTCGTCCCGAATATCTTATTGTTTTTACTACTGCAATAAATGAACTATTAATTAAGAGACTGTTTTGAAGATTTATCTTTCGACAGCATTGAATGTCTCATGGAGAGCTCGTGAATGAGTTTTGATAATCTCCTAAACCCCTGCCTTCAAGTGACTTAAAGGAGGAATCCTTGAAATGGTATAAAAATCAGTCACTACAAGCCCGAAGATAGCGCTGTCCCCAAGGGGCTATAATGTGAGCCGCAGCAACAGCCACATCAACTTCAGGCTGTGCCGTGCCTGAAGAAGGGCCCACTGGTGCACCTTGTGAGACAGAGGTGGCATCGGAAACCAGTGCTCTAAGCAGCCAGGGAGGCAGTTCGAGCCGGGACAAGCTAGTGCATCAACAAGTCCGTCCAATAAACCAAAATCCATCATGAAGGGGCCTGTAAGCGAGCGTTTACTCTATGTGCCATAGTAACTATTTAATTATACTATAATGTTCTTTCCTTTGAAATGTATCAGGAGTTTTGTTACTTTAGTGGTGGTACAAATTACAACTAAAACAATTTTTTTTAAATTGAGATATCAATGGAACCTAATTTCTGAGGCAGTGTACAAATGCTACAATGTTACACAAAACTATTTCAACATCGTATTTGGTCATTCATGCAACTAAAAGAAAATCAAATTCAAAATATTCCTTACTGATCCTTCACCAATAATGCTTTCTGCGTCTTTGTAATATCCACCTATCAAGTAATTGCTCTGCATCATCTGTTTTGCCCAAATGTTCAGACCTTTCTGAAGAGGGGTAATGATGGAAGAGAAAATAAAAATTAGACGAACTGCAAAAATAGTAAGATATAAATTTTACGCAGTGAAAAAGTAAGATATAAATTATCTCTCATGACACCTTAAATTTCTAAATCATTTACATATAACTGCTTATCCTTTTTTTAAAAAGAACTATGCATCTTCCTTCAAAACAATATACATGTGCTCAAATAACATGCCTGAACTACTTTTGAACATAAATACATTTTCAATATTTCTCTGTGAGAAAATACTAACTGAAATTAAAATTTCTGAAGGCAAATTTCATCTGCTTTCGAGTGAAGACCTATATGCAAATAATTATTAACGTCTGCACGCATCCAATTTGTTTTTCTGATCAGTGTTATTGAAGTGTTATTCTGATCAGTGTTATTTTCTTAATCAGTGTTATGAACTGGATTCTCATAAGAAATGCCATAAGTTTTGTGTGTGCTTCAAAAACTTGTTGGATCAGCAGATTCCCAGCTGCGCTCCAATGATTCATAATTGAGTCCAGGAGCAGAATGCAAACTTCCTGCAATTACGCAGCATTTGACTTTGCATAATATTTGTTATTTTTTCATTTAAAATTTGAATTTTTGTTCTTTAAATGTAAAAACATTTTGAATAGTTTTGAGATGTTTGTGCCAGAGGCTTTCACAAATATTCAAACTGTTTAATGGCTTGATAGGCGAGTCTGTGGGCGTAGCTTATTAGAAGGGTCCTGACCCAAAACGTCACCTATCCATGTTCTCTAGAGATACTGCCTAACACATTTAGTTTCTCCAGCACTTTGTGCTTTTTTTTTGTAAACTAGCATCTGCAGTTCCTTGTTTATACTTCTATGTATCGGCATAGCTTAGTTGATTGTCAAAGTATTTCTATGGGCTGGATCTCTTCAGCTACCAGCCTTGGAGGGCATCCACCACACACGGTGCCTCAGGAAGGCTGTCAGCATCCATAAAGACTACTCACACCCTTGTAATGGACTGTTCGAACTACTTCCCTCCGTCAGACGGTACAAGGCCTTCTACGCCCGAGCCTCCAGACTCAGGAACAGCTTCATTCCCAGAGCTTTAGTGGCTCTGAACCGGCCCTGCTGAGTGCCCCCCACCCCCCATGGACTGTCTCCCTTGGATGCACATCTGCACTTTAGTCTGTTTGAACTGTTTTGACTATTTTACTGTTGTAATGTTCTTTTTACAAACCATGTTCTCGGGTATCTAAATCTAAATTTTATTATTTATTTAAGTTATGACATCGGATGGAAGCTGTATACCAAATCTCATTGCACTTATGTGCAATGACAATAAAATATATTATTATTATTATTATTATTATTATTATTACATGACCAGAAAGCCAAGCGCTGTGCAGAAACTTTTTAACCACAATGAACCAGCTTTGTTTAGATAGTTGATGTTAAAGATTCCCTCCAGGTAAGTGTAGACCCAACTGCTGGGGCCACCTAATACCATGGATTTCAACTATATTGCTAACGGGGTTCATAAAAGAACCTTCATCCATGGAGGAGAAACAGTAACTCCTGGACCCAACTTCTATTTCTGATGTTTCTGATCTCTATGCATCTAATGATCATCTTCTTCCTGCCCCCATACTCAATCTTTATGTCACAATGCAGACTTGCTAGTCTTCTGAGATTCGTGAAAAAAAAAATCTAATCAAAGAGAAACCATTCTTAAGGAAGAACTAACAAGGTTGTTAACTTCAACTTATTTTTATCAGATGTTAATTAATCTTCATCTCAATCCTATGTTCCATTTTACATCAAAATAATTTCTGCATTTATGATTCTATCTCATTTTCAACTGTTCAATGTCTGCTTATCTGCTCGTGACTCTTGCCAAAACAATAATATGATTATATATTATATGAATTATCTTTTCATCTATTATTTCATTATTTCATTGTATAATTTAAACACCTACATTAATCAGCATGAATGAAAAACAATTTTAAGTAAGTAACATACCAATGAATTCTTCTCAAGTTGATTTTCGGCAGTTGCTGCTACAGGGATATGAATATCCACGTTGATAGTAGCTTCCACAAGTTGCCAGGCAGATGTCAAGCTATTAGATTTATAATCTAGCAATTTAGGTGGAGTCTTGAAAATACAACAAATTAAGATATGTTAAGAAATACTGTATTTTCTTCCTAGAATTATTATACGACTATTTGGTATATCTATTTGGAGTATTGTGTTCAGTTTTGGTCATCCTGTTATAGGACAGATGTTGTTAAGTTTGTAGAGAAGATTTACGAGGATGTTGCCAGCACTCAAGGGCCTGAGTTATAGTGCGAGATTGAGAGGGTTTGGACTTTATTCCTCAGAGCACAGGTTGAGGAGTGATCTTATAGACATGTATAAAGGTAATGAGATAAAGTTAGGGTAAATGCACAGATTCTGTTACCCAGAGTAGGGAATCGGGAACCGGAGGACATAGGTTTAAGGTGAGGGGGGAAATATTTAACAGGAACCTGAGGGGCAACTTTTTTTTTTTACACAAAGGGTGGTGAGTATAGGGAATGAACTGCCAGAGGAGGAGGTTGAAGCAGGTACTATCACAACATTAAAAATAAAACATTTGGACAGATACATGGATAGGATAGGTTTGGAAAAATATTGGCCAAACGCAGGCAGGTGGGACCTGTGTAGATGGAGCATGTTGGTCGGCATGGGCAAGTTGGGCTGAAGGACCTGTTTCCACATTCTATAACTCTATCTAATATGCTTGAAGCTTTAAAAAATATTTGGAGTATTGTAATTATCCCTGATTAATTTCAATTGCAAAGAGAAATAAGTTACAGATACTTGTGTTATAATGTGATAGTTGTATTCTGTAGAAATCTTATGTTATTCAAAAACAAGTGTGTCAATGGAGAGTTAGGACCCAGACTGTTTCAGGCTTGCAAAAATAGTTATTTTTCATTACAGGATTTTCAAAATTAAAAGTCATTTAATAGCAATGTTTATTTTTGTTACTACAAGTTAAAAACACTGAAGGCTATATCTCACATTGCTTAACAGGGTATTGTGGCACAGGTGTCAATGAAACAGTTGCTTGTCAAATTTGAAGACACAAAAAGCTGGAGTAACTCGGCGGGAAAGACAGCATCTCTGGAGAAAAGGAATAGGTGATGTTTCGTGTCGGGACATTTCTTCAGACTGAAGAGGGTCTCGATCCAAAACGTCACCCATTCCTTTTCTCCAGAGATGCTGTCTGACCCGCTGAGTTACTCCAGCTTTTTGTATCTTCAGTCTTCTATCTTCAGTATAAACCAGCATCTGCAGTTCCTTCTTACACATGATTGTCAAATTCAATGACCACAAGCTACATGAATGTGTAGCTGTGTTCGGAAGAGAGGGATCATGTCTGAATACTGTGGGGAGATTGAATAAAACGCTTTTTCCCCCCCGTCAACTATTTTAATCCAAGATTTTTTTTTTCTGCTTGCCAATTTACAACGCAAATTTTAAGCGGCTCTCTAGTTCTCCAACATTACAACCAATTTGGTCTGCGTACTGCGATAGGGTGTCCTAATTTATCACTCGCAAATATGCAATTCGTGTCATGGAAACGTGTATTATATCCGAGCGACCTGTACTCTAAAAAGACTGATAATGTGTGTTCACACACATCCCACAACATGTAGAGTATTCAATTGTTCACTGTAATATACCTCCAATCAATTTAAGAGCACATTACATTTTGGGCTGTCAAAATGTCTTAACTTGTACGGCAGATAATAGGAGTATAGTTCCAACAATTTGTTGTGTTTATTCAAACAAGAGGATGATACAACCTGGAAGTCCATCTAGCTCATCAAGCTTTTTCCATTACTCTGCTGATACCTTGCTTTCAAATGCTGCACAAAATCCCTTTTGAAAGTTACCGCTTATAACAATTCACTATGCAAAAAAAAAGTTTTCATGTTGCCTTTGCTTCTTTACCTTCTTGTCTGAAAACAGATTCTCCATAAATAATATGTGATTTAGGATATTTCAATCCATTTTTCTCTTAACTGTCTCAACTCCAAGAACAATCCAGTTTCTGCATTTTTCCATACGTTCCCTTTGCCTAATGCTATTTCAGTACCTCACTTCTGCACTCTCTGTCTGACTCTGACATCACCTAAGGTTAAGTGCCCTGAAATGAATAAGTTACTGCAGCCGAGGCCAATACAATGTTTTATGAAAGTCTGCAGATGTTCCTTCATTTGTACTTTATGTTCCTTATAGAAAATGTCAAACTTTCTTAAACAAATTTTCATCCTGTTCCATATATATATATCTTTCTGTCTATGCACCCCTTTAAAAATCATACAATTTTATACATACTATCTTTCATTCTTCTGACTAAAATATGCCCCTCCAGATTTCTCTAAATCTCATATTGATCTTCTTAACATTTAATAACTCCACCACAAGTGGTCATTGTTTCAACCACCATGGTTTTAAGCTCTGGAATCCTTCTCTAAATTTATCAGTTATTAAAATCTATCTCCTTTATCAAGCTTTGGATCGTCATTTTATAAATAAATTGTATAGCTCAGTGTGGAAATTTAGTTTTATAATATTCTTGTTACATACCTTGGAGTGTCCTGCTAAATTAATTGTTCTATATAAATGTCACAACTGTTGCTGATTTTTTTTCTCATGTTTATATTTGTCAAAACTTCATTATTGATTTCATTTAATTGTTGTATCTTTTGTTATTAGGGTGCCTTAACGTCATATGCTCTATTATGCATATTGGGAAATACTGTGGATAACTAAATGATGAGAAGCAGATAGAAAAGAAAATTAGCCATCAAATCACAGAATGATGCACAAACTACAGAATAATTTAATTTATCCTATTTCAGAGGAGCTTATAAAGATGCAAAGGGAAAAGAGGGAGAGCAATTTCTGATATTCAAGAGAACATTCCTGGTGTATCTTGTATATTTCTAAAAACACAATGATATAAGATAGAAAATTTAAATTAAGATAAAAATTAAAGCGCTAACCAGATAATTCCATCTGATGCCCCTCTGAAGAAGGGTCTCGACCTGAAACATCACCCATTCCTTCTATCCAGAGATGCTGCCTTTCCTGCTGAGGTACTCCAGCATTTTGTGTCTATCTTCAGATAATTCATAGCTTTTTCCTTCATAAGAATATGACTGCACAAGCCAAACTTTGAAGGCTTTTCCTTTATAAATGTCATAATAATTTTGCCTATGCATTTTTGATTTGTCTTCCCAGAATCCTCACATTAACTAGTTTTATGCGTCAGTTCCTTTTCAAATACTCGTTTCTAAAATTTTGTTCCACTGAAACTTGTTCCACTTGCCCCATTTCACTTCCCAAACTTAATCAAGCACTACTTCCTTCCACATTATGGTAGAAACGAACAAACCAGGAATGTTCTCTTGCATGCATATTAGAAATTGGTCTCCTTCTTTTCCCTTTGCATCTTTACCATCGCCTCTGAAATGGGGTAAATTAAATTATGTAATAACAAGGAATTGCAGATACTGATTGATACCAAATATAGACACCAAATGCTGGAATAACTCAGTGGGTCAGGTAGCATCCCTTGAGAACATGGATAGGTGATGTTTTGGGTTCAAACCCTCTTTCAGTGTCTTTAGTGTCTGACCCGAACGTCTCCTATCCATGTCCTCCAGGGATGCTCCCCAACCCGTTGAGTTACTCCAGTAATTTCTGTTTACCTATAAATTAAATGATTGTTCTGTAGTTCTTGCATCATTCTGTAATTTAACTACTAACTTTCTTTCTATCTTCTTGATGCTTCTCTTCATTTAATGGCATGTGTATATCCCAATAGCCATAATTGTTTCAAATTCTAAGCAAATATATTGTTTTTGATCACTTCAAGCCTTAAAGTCCATACTTTGCTCTTTGATTAATACTGTAACCCACTATCACAATATTCCCAAATTTCTATCCTTCCCTATCTTTCTTGAACATCTCATGTCTTAACTTTCTTAATTCTCCATTAGAATTTTTATTTTAACCAGTTTACTTGATTGGATTCTAAATCAGATATTAAAGATGAATAGGAAATGTGACAATTCCTGCTCCTTGAAGTTAGGAAGATTATGTTGCAATAAAAAAAAAAGGTGTGAATGCAGCTTCTCTTGTTAGGCACATAATTACATACTAGTCATTATCCTGCATCTAATATCATAATATTAAGGCCACATTCTACAAACCATAATTATTATTTTTTATTAATTAATATATTTCTAAATTACATAATAGAGCTCTTGATGTCAATTTGAAAGCCTGAGTGGCAGTACATAACCTGTGCTTGGATCCACCAATTTTCAAAGCCTGCTAGTTATCTTACATATTTCTAAAAAGCTTTGAATGGTGTGAGATAGCAATTAGAAGTTTTAAAAAAAATTAAGGTACAGACTTTTTTTTTGTTAATTCAACGTTTTTTATCAGGTCAAAAAAATATTTGATTTCAGTAACAAAAATAATACAGAAATTTTGGGACCTAGGAGAAAATTTGGATTTCTACATTTTAAAAATTGTAAATTAAAATGGATCACAGGCAACCCCCTGCGATACCGCCATTCAGTTAATGAAAATTCACCCATACAGAATTTACAAATCAATTCCCAAAAATTTGTGATGTGGAATAAAATTTGCTCTCATGGAATTTGTGGGAAGGTAAAGTAAAAAAACAAAAACATAATCTGTTTCAACACCTTTCTTGATACGTGCAGCCTTGTGTTAAAACGTCATGTTACTTTTTTCTAGGAATGCACACCCACCTCCATGTAATGCAGGGGTTGCCTGTTGAATATTGAATTGAAATATTCTTACCTGTGGATTGTGAATATCAAAAGTTCGTAACTTCATTCTGGAAGCAAAGAGCTTAGGAAATATATTTGGCTGGAAATATATTTTTAAACTGTAGAAATACATCTAAATTTGACAAATGTGTTTCTTTTTCATGTTGAAGACTCCTAGTTTCCACTTTGCTTTCATTGGAAATATTTAGCTTTTTTAAGTTTAGTTGAGGCTAACAAAAATCTTGCTTAAAGTGCAGCTTCACTAGTGAAACGTTAAAATTTTAGTGTGAGAATTTATTTGCTGTATAGGGGTGGTGGGAGAATCTTCTTTTTGGCTCTGGTACTTGCAGTAACGTATGTAAGCTTGATTCAGCCAGTATTCCACTATCAGTTATAATCAAGAGACTCTTTAAATTCACAGCAACCTGTGACATAGATATTGAGTTGTCTTGAAAATTCTAGAATACATCTTCAAAATAAGTTTGCCCCGCATCATTGTATTTATGCTGTAATAAGGGTACATTTTATTCCATAAAATGCTATCCCTCTTTTTTAACAGTTAAAGGATACTTCTTTGAATCAGCATAGACTTGGAGAACAATTCGTTCAGGTGGTTCATCTTCTGCAAAATTCCAGAGCCTTTCCTTTGCAACAGCAGACTCAACAGCATTTGTCAACTGTGGTACAAAAGTTATAGATAATCATACTTAATACCTAAAATGAATATTCAGCTTTTAGCTACACAGTTTGCTATGCGATTGCACCAACAAAAAAGCAGGGAACATTGGTGGTTTTGCTAATGTGAATAATACGTGATGAGAACAACCAATATTGTTAGAATGTGCCCTTAATTTTCTCCCATGGTGGTCACAAAACACCATGAACTGCACTTGATTGTCATGCATGCGCTATGAAGAATCTTAGGATATTCTGACTGTGTGACAATGGAAGTTAAATGTGGGTTCTTTCAATACTGGGTTGTACCCATTTATGATATTGTACAGTGTACAATCACTCTGCACACAGGTAAAAGATCATTACAAATTAATATTTTGGGTTGATATATAAAACAATGCACAATAGAAGCCATATCCAATGGTAATATTTAATCAGAATATTACACTGCATTTGCTATCTCATACCATTTGCTGTGTTTTTGCTCAGGAGCCATTCATAGTTATTTTCTGAATTAGAAACAGATGGAACATGTATTATGGAAGATTATCCCTTCTCTTCCTTGGCAGTCTTTGGGATTGAGGATAATTTGTTTCCACACCAGTTGTGAGCTTTGAAGCATGTGACAACATGCAACCAAAACTGTACCACTGGGACACAAATAGTCAGAATGGGGAGATCAAATAGCCATCACCAACTGTGACTCTGAGATACCATTGCAGACCAAGCAGGTAAGTAATCAAAGGCATAGCTGCTGAATGAGTTTCACATTTCTCTATTTCTTTATGATAGAGATGATACAGGCTCATAAAACGATGCCATACCCAACTAATTTCCCCCATAGTCTATTCTCCCCACTTTCCTATCTATCACTCACTCTACACGCCAAAGACAATTTTACAGTGGCTAATTGACCCACCTACCACTTGTTTTGGAAGGAAAGTAGAACATTGGGGAAAACGTAGAGTCACCAAAAGAACATGCAAGTTTGACACAGAAAAGCACTCGAGGTCAGGAATGAATCCAGATCAATGGATTGAGATGCAGGAGCTCGACAAGATGTGTCAAAATGTTGCCCCAGAAGGTTGTGAGAGAACCAACACCAGGAATAAACCTACATGACCTCATCCCCACCAATCCCTTTGTTGCTGATAGATAAAAATGCTGGAGAAACTCAGTGGGTGAGGCAGCATCTATGGAGCGAAGGAATAGGTGACGTTTCGGGTCGAGACCCTTTTTCAGACTGATGTGGGGGTGGTGGGGGAGGAAATAAGAAAGGAAGAGGCGGAGACAGTGGGCTGTGGGAGAGCTGGGAAGGGGAGGGGAAAGAGGGAGAAGTAAATGTTCATACCGCTGGAGTGTAAAATACCGAAGCAAAATATGAGGTGCTGCTCCTCTAAATTACAGTGGGACTTACTCTGGCCATGGAGGAGGCCCAGGACAAAGGTCGGATTCGGAATGGGAGGGGGAGTTGAAGTGCTGAACCACCGGGAGATCAGGTTGGTTATTGTGAACTGAGCGAAGGTGTTGGGTGAAGCGATCGCCAAGCCTGCGTTTTATGGTGCGAAGGAATAGGATTTGTTGCTAATAGTCACCATCTGCTGTGTGATATCACAGTAAATGGGAATGATTCAAAAGCAAATCCAGGGAATCAAAATTGAGCTTTCATGGGACACTGTGAATCGTTCACACAATGCTATTCCACTACAATTTGCTATCCAAAGCTTTGCAGATCTCACTCCACTATTCACATTAAGCTGGCTATTTTTTCTCAATTCTGTAAGACCACGCAGGATCTTACATCAAGCAATCTGCAAAATCAACTAATCCTCCAATCAAGAGATCAAATTAAATCACTGTATTCCTGCCATGATTAGTCAAAAAATAACAGTAGGCAATTAAACAGCCATGAGTAGGAGATTTCAAGAACTCTCTATCCACAAAGGAGACAAGGCCCAGCACATGATGGAAAACATATTTTTAACATTTATCTTAAAGTAGATGATTCATTTTGCTGTTATCCTGCAGTTCCACAATCACATAAGTAATCTTCCTATCCAATTCATTTCCAATAATTTGAAGAGACAGTTGATAATACTGAATATAGAAAAAAAGAGCAGTCTCAAAATGGGGTAGGCCATTTACAACTGTAAAAAAAGATAAATGTTTTCAGATGAGCTAAATCTTTGGAATTCTCTATTTGAAGTGCGGTTAAGATTCCTTAGCTGAATATATTCAAGATCAAACCAATAGATTTGTGGATGTCGGAGAACCAAGGGATATGGGATTCCGGCAGAAAATCTTGTTAAATACTTCAGTTTGCTTGAGGAGTAGAATTTTTCGGCTCCAATTTATAATGATCTTGTGTAAATGCCATGGTTTCTGTCCACATTTTTTCTATAGTGCTGAAGAGGGGAACCCCCGTTCCCTAAAGAATGAACCAGGGCATCAGAGATGTCCTCATTCTTTAGGGACCAGGGGTTCCCCTCTTCAACTATAGATGAGGCCCTCACCAGGGTCTCCTCTATATCCCGTAGTTCCACTCTCACTCCCCATCCCCCCACACGTAACAAGGACAGAGTCCCCCTTGTCCTCACCTTCCACCCTACCAGCCGTCACATACAACAGATAATCCTCTGACATTTTGGCCACCTCCAACGGGATCCCACCACTGGCCCCATCTTTCCATCTCCTCCCCTTTCGGCTTTCCGCAGAGACCGCTCCCTCCGTAACCACCCCCTCCCGATACTATTACTTGCAACCGCGGGAAATGCTACACTTGTCACCTTACCTCCCTCCTCGACTCCATCCAAGGACCCAAGCAGTCTTTCCAGATGAGGCAGAGGTTCACGTGCACCTCTTCCAACCTCATCTGTTGCATCCGCTGCTCTAGGTGTCAACTGCTCTACATCGGTGAGACCAAGCTTTGCCCAACACCTCCGCACCGTTTGCATTAACCAACCTGATCTCCCAGTGGCTCAGCACTTCAACTCCCCCTCCCATTCCGAATCCGTCCTTTCTGTCCCCCCCCCCCCCCCCCCATCAGTCTGAAGAAGTGTCTGGGCCCGAAACGTCACCTATTCCTTTGCACCATTGATGCTGCCTCACCCGCTGAGTTTCTCCAGCAATTTTGTCTACATCAAAATAGCAAAGGTGTCTGTGACACATTCCACAATGACTTGTTCACTGAATCTCAATAGGATCTTACAGGGAACATAACTCCAGACCACATTATGGTCTTGTTGGGATATGGACAAAATAACTGAATTCTAGAGGTGAGGAGTGAAGAGATTGCACTTGACATCAGAGCAAGACTTGTCTAACTGCAACATCAAGAACTCTTTGTAAAAATTAAGTCAATGTGAATTTAGTGGAAATCTCCCTATTAGTTGAGGTCATACCTGATAAAATGAGATGCTGATGATTGCTCATTCAATCATCTCAGCCTCTGAACATTATTGCAAGAGTTCAGACTATGTTAAAACATTAATGTTTAATGTTTTATGTGTCAGTCTTAATTGTTAAGTTGTGAATTTGTGGAATTCCCTGCCACAGAGGGCAGTGGAGGCCAAATCACTGGATGGATTTAAGAGAGAGTTAGATAGAGCTCTAGGGGCTAGTGGAATCATGGGGATATGGGGAGAAGGCAGGCATGGGTTATTGATTGGGGACGATCAGCCATGATCACAATGAATGGTGGTGCTGGCTCGAAGGGCCGAATGGCCTCCTCCTGCACCTATTTTCTGTTTCTATGTTTCTGTATGTCGTGTTGTTACTTGTGAGCAGAGCACCAAGGCAAATTCCTTGTATGTGTACATACTTGGCCAATAAACTTATGAATTCATAAACTTATTAATTCATTCATTATACTCAATCATCTTCAGCTGCTTCACGAGTGATCTCTCTTCAATCTTGAGGTCAGAACTGGGCATGTTCGATGATGATTAGACCATGTTAAATTCCAGTCATACTTAATGCTCAGATAATGAAGCAATCCATGCCTGTCTAGAGCAAGACCTGAACAATGTCAGCAATAGTAGTATTTGCACAACACAGATGATAGTCAATGACCAGATGCAATAACAAAGTGTAACCATTTCCCACAAAATTAAATTATATTATGGTTGACATTTCCTCCATTGTCAAAAGTCCAGAAGTCAAAATTGACCAGAAACATTTCTAGATGAGCCACACAAATATTGCAGCTACAAATGAAGGAGAAAAAGCAGGATATTATGACTCCGGCCCTCAAATTCACTTGAACCATTTCTGATACATCTCTTCATTTTCAGGATCTCTGTCTCCATTTTTGGGAGATAACTATCAACTGACATTTACTATAAATCCAGCAACTCCCATTGCTAACTTGACTACGCCTCCTACCACTCAGTCTTTTGCAAGGATGCCATCCCTCCTCGGTTTCTCCGTCCTGCCGCATCTTTTCATAAGAGGATATTTTCCGCTTTAGGACCTGGGAAATATCCTACTTTATAAGGAAATATGCTTTACATCCAGTACATCATTCCTTGATATTTCCACTACCGACACGGCCGGGGATCAGCCAGGGTGGCAGGCACGGCCTGAGAGCAGCCATATTATAATTGAAATCTATCTCACGAACATGTTCTCCTCATTCCATATGTAAAGCACATAAGATTACAAAACATAGTGGTCACGGGCCTTGTACTTACTTTCCGGAAGATATCCTGAGCTTCTTCTTTTGACATTTTTGCTGGTCTGATAAGAAATATCCCAAGTACCAATATTCCACCTGGTAACATCCTGGAAACCTGAAGTGTTTGAGGATAGTTCAATGATATGAACATGAAATAATTCTAAACAAAGCACTGTTCAAACCAAAGTTAAATTCCAAATACTCCATGCTGTCTTGTTAAAAATTATTAAATGATAGCCTTTGAGATTCAGCTGTTTTTTGAAAACAAAGAGACAGAGGAAGAGAAATGGGGGAAAAAAAGCAAGTTATCACAAATGAAAAACATGAATTGCGTTAATGAATTAGCAATAAGTGTGGAAAACTGCTGAGGAACAGACTACGTTATTCCAATTACAAGGCTGCAACAAGTTACATATTAAACATGGAGTTTGTATTTGACTGAAAATTCATGTTAATTGCTTGCCTGTTACTTCTTAGGTGATGCTTCAATGTTAAAGATATCATTTTTCTGCAGAGCTTGCATTGTGTATAGTGGCTGCTATTTTATTATTTGTTGGCAATCTAGACACCTAGCTTTCATAAATAATTTAAATGAAATCTGAATAATGTTTCATTATGTTTTATTATCTTGGTCTCAATGGCCAAGACCAGAAATTGAAAATTACATTGAAAATAATACATTAACAATGATATCATCAACTTTAACCACTAATTGCTCTTTTAATAGTTTAATTAAAATCTTAACTTGATGGAACAGCCCTCCTCAAAAATTAAGCCTTGGATGTTTTATTTTCACCAGAGATAAATTTGAATTATGCAGTGCTTAATTTCTCTGGATGCATCAATAAAAAATCATTCAGCTGTACTCATCGAAGAGGCTCGTAGTTACTGCCACAATATATATATTTTTAATTATCTAGAAAACTTCAGAGGTAAAACTTTATAGATCTTTATGCTAATAAAGGTAGAAAGTATGTAGACAATGGCAAGACCCTCAACAACATTAATGTGCAGAGAGATCTTGGAGTCCAAGTTCATAGCTCACAGGTTACAGCACAAATAGATAGGCTGGAAAAGAAGGCATATGGTAAGCTTGTTTTCTTTGTTAGCAGCATTGAGTATGCCAGGAAGTCATGATGCAGCTCTATAGGACTTAGTTAGGCAGCATTTGGAGTATTGCACACAATTCTGGTTAACCCATTTCAGGAAAGATGTGGAGGCTTTGGAGAGAGTGAGGAGGATTCCCAGAATGCTGCTTGGATTAGAGGGTTTCAGTTACAGTGAGAGGTTGGATAGATTTATATTATTTTCTCCGGAATCTTGGAAGTTGAGAGACTTGATAGAAGTATATTAAATTATGAGTAGACAACCAGAACCGTTTTCCCAAGTTGCAAATGTCCAACACTAGAGGGCATAGCTTTAAGGTGAGAGGGGCATAGTTCAATGGCGATGTGCGGGAACGTTTTTCACATGGAGAGTAGTGGGGGCCAGGAACGCATTGTCAGAGGTGGTGGTGGTGGAGGCTGTCACAATGGTGGATTCACAACAGGCAGATGAGATTAGTTTAACTTGGCACCATGTTCGGCACAAACAATATAGGCAAAAGGGCTTGTTCCTGTGTTCTACTGTTCTATGTTCTAACGGTGTTATTTCTTTAATGCATTAGAAAAGGTGAGTGATCACAAGGTTCTGATGACATTGCCGAGTTTATTATAAATCACATCCTAGCAACTGCTCGTGAGCCTGGAGATAAAATGTACTCCTACACACCCCATCAAAAATTGGTGACTGCCTATTTCTCCTCTGTAAAACTGTGGAATACTTCAGGCTACATTTTCGCAGCTTGAACCAATGGCCAAGATTTGCTGTATTGGCAGCTGAAGCCATTCTAGCCTAATTACCTAACAGCAGTGTTATTCTATCATAGCCATCTTTGACCTAGCCCCAATTCCATTTTACTGCCAGTACAGCAGGCAATGAAGAAATCAAATGGCATGTTGGCCTTCATAACAAGAGGAGTTGCGTATCGGGCCTAATAGATCCTTCTGCAATTGTACAGGGTCCTAGTGAGACCACACCTGGAGTATTGTGTGCAGTTTTGGTCTCCCAATTTGAGGAATGACATTCTTGCTATTGAGGGATCACAGCGTAGGTTCACCATGTTAATTAAGGCAGAGATTCACAGATTCTTGATTTGTATTAGGGTTATGGAAAGAAGGAAGAAAAAAAGGGTTGACAGTGAAAGATAAATCAGCCACGATTGTATGGCGGTGTGGACGATGGGCCGAATGGCCTAATTCTAGTCCTATGATTTATGAGTATCTTCTCCAAAACTTCCACATCCTTCCTGTAAGAGAATGAGCAGACTTGCACACAATACCCCGAATGCGTAGTAACCAAAGATTTATGAAGATGCAACACGTCTTCTTGACTTTTATTCTCAATGCCTATAAACAATGAAGACAAGCATACCATAAACCTTCTTTACCACTATATTTACTTACGTTGCTCCTTTTAGGAAGTATGGACTTGGACCCCTCTGTCCATCAATGCTGTAAATTGTCCTGCCACTAACTGTATACTTTCCCCTCACACATTAAGTTCCATCTGCCTATTTCTCTGCCAATATTTGTAAATTAGCTATATACCCATATCCTTTGACATCCTTCTTCATTGTCCACCAATTTTTCTGTCATCTGTAAACGTATTAACCAATGCATCCTCGTTTGCATCCAATCATTTATACTTATCACAAATCTCTAGCAGAGGATGACCCAGCACAGATTCCTGTGGAACACAATTGATCATAGACCTCCAAACAGAATGACCCCCTTCCGCCTTTAACTTCTCTTATATAGATAAGCTTATTCTGAATCCAAACTACAAAATCACTGAGGATCACATGCATTCTGGATCAGCCTACCATGATGAACCTTGTCAAATATCTTACTAAAGTCCACGTAGACAATACCCATTGCCCTATCTTCATCAATCACCTTCTCAAAAAACTCAATTAAGTTTCTTACACTTGACCAACCCCACACAAAGCAATGCTGACCATTCTGAATTAGCATGTTCTCATCCAAAGGCAAGTAAATCCTATCTCTAAGAATCTTCCCCAAGTCTCCCTACCATTGGCGTAAGGCTCACCAGCCCATAATTTCTTGGATTATCACCATTCCCGTTCTTTAACAAAGGAAGTACATTGGTTACTCCCTGGTCCTCCAGACCTCACCTGTGACTGGAGAGAATGTAAAAACCTTTGTCAAGGCCCCAGCAATACCCTCTCTCAATAAGTTGTGACAGATCCCATAAGGCTCCAAGAACATCCATAATGCTCATCAAGAGACCTAACACTGCCACTTTCCTGAGATCAAAATAACCCAACCTACACTCATCTCACAATCCTGTCTTTCCTCTTTGTGAATACTGATGCAAAGTACTAATTTAGCACCTTTGCTACAGCCTCTGACCAAGCATAAATTCTTCCTTTATCGTTGAGTGTTCCTACCTTCCCCCTAGTTACCTTCTTGCTTTTAATTAATGTATAAAATGCCTCAGGATTCTTTTTAATCCTGCTTGCCAAGGGCTGAAATAACAACTAATCTGGGAGGACCAGACATTCACAACCCATTTAATAACAGGAAATGCAAGGATAGAAAGTAAATTCTGGGGATGACCAAGAGGCCAAACTTTTTAAGGTTATAGGACTGGATGAAATTAGAGAAATGGATAGAGAGATTTAAAAATGAGAGTGAGAATTTTAAAATTGTTCAATGTAGTTCAGTGAGCAGAGTGCTAAAAGGTGAACAGGATGGTGCAAGATATAACTTATGCCGCAGAGTTTTCAATACGCTCGAGCTTACAGACGAAAGATAGAGGGATGAATTGGGATAATCAAAACTCGAGTTAACAAAGACTTAGATTTGAGCCATTATTTTTATATATGTAACATTTCCTGCTCGCTTTGATTCCTAATGCTAGCTATTATCAACCTTTGGAATCAACCGCTGTTCTTAATCTGCCTTATAACAGTTGTTGGTCTCTGTCAATCCCTATCCTTAGTTGTAATGCTCCAATTTTCTCTAATTAATTTTCTTCAATCCTTCTTCACTTGCCCGATCTCAGGACAGCACTGGTTGCTGACCAACTGCATGCAATGTTACAGGATTGTGTAACACTGCCCAGTCCATCATCGGCTCTGACCTCCCCACCATCGAGGGGATCTATCGCAGTTGTTGCCTCAAAAAAGCTGCCAACATCATCAAGGACTCACATCACCCTGGCCATACACTCATCTCTCCGCTGCCATCAGGTAGAAGGTACAGAAGCCTGAAATCTGCAACATCCAGGTTCAGGAACAGCTTCTTCCCCACAGCCATCAGACTATTAAACACAACTTCACACAAACTCTAAACTATAACAGCCTATTGTACTTTATCTGTTTATTTATGTGTGTATATATATATATTCTATGGTATATGGACACACTGATCTGTTCTGTATGTATGCCTACAATATTCTGTTGTGCTGCAGCAAGCAACAATTTCATTGTCCTATCTGGGAAACATGACAATAAACTCTTGACTTGAAGGATATCATTAATTTAAACAAAAATTCAAAAACCCTTTAGTTCCCTTCAATAAATTATTTCATGGTAACACTAACCTGTCGAGCATGCTCAGCCATCCACTCTATGTCACTTGCATTCATTTCATCTGGTTTATCTGGTGGAAGCTCAGCCTGATCTTTAAGTGGAGTTCGAGCAGCAAATATTATGTAGGTTTTCGATGATGTAGCCTGTACGTAAAATGATGGGAAATCGGCTCACAATTACACAAAAACTTCTAAAGTATTCTGAAACATCATTTTACGTCAGATTTTTCACTGTTCAAGTGGAGCATAGGGTTATCACAAAATTAGCTAAATCTGATCACCATTTACAATTATCTATTTGTTTACAAATGAAAGCACTGATTCTGAAAAATTCTATTCATTTGACAATAAATTGAAGGTGATTGCTCCTTCCAATATAACTAAACAGCTCCAATGTGCTTGTAAGTCTCAGTTTAAATATACATTGAGAATTTTGTGGATGCACAGGTCGTCCCTCATGCAAGTAATTGATTTGAAAAATGTCACAACATTATAGAAAAGCCAAAAGAGTAAACAAATACAAAGTTATAGAAATTGTCAAAAAACTGTTAAGAAATATTTCAAATAAACAGGTATCAATTATTTCAAGTACTGCAGTCCTATTAAATTATTTTGTGGAACATTATGTTTCTTTCGTACTGAATTTATATAAATATTTCTCAATTACATAAAGGGAAGCCATTGGCTGATCGGGTCTATTTGGGTACGAAGGGAGCAATCTCATTCCCGCTATTTCCCTGTAACCCATTCCATCTCACATGTGCATCAACTCCTCATGCATCTACAATTGGGGTAATGTACAACACTAATTTGTCTCCCAACCAATTAGGCAGCTTGACCAAATGAAGCATCGTGCTGAGAATAATGACAATGAGCCTTTGAAAGAAGTGTGGCAGAACAGACTTTGTAATTATTAAGGCACTGAGAGACAATGATCTTAGATTTTGCAGGTTTACTTTTCACTAGCCAATGGCATATCAGTAAGGATCTAATTTAACAGTAGAGTACGGATAATCCTTGTTTTAATGGACCATGGGGGTGCGCGTGTGTGTGTGGGGGGGCGGAATGGTGTCCGTTATTGCTGATTGTCCGCTATAACCGAGTAAGGGATCCACTCCAGCCACCTAGAAGTCACGACAAGTTATTTTCAAATACAAAGTTCTTTTTAAAGCTAAAAATATTTTTGACACTGCGAGCTAAAAATACAAAAGGCTGTTTGTTACATTGTTTAATAGAATATCAATGCATAATGATCAAAGCAATTGCTTCAGAAGGCAGTCTGATTACTGTGGGGCCATTCCGTCCACTAACCAAAATCAATTATAAAGAGGTACATAAATAACATGGGTAGACTGTATGTGATAAAGGCCACCTGTTCTGAGTCAAATTGGTTCAAATGCCTTATGCCTTAACATTAATACAAACTTTGCTTGGTTAAGGCCTGGAACCTCTAACTGTACCACAAAACATTGCTCACCGTGCAGTTTGACAGAAAATTAGATTGATCAATTACACTGCCAAAGCTGGGGACCTACAACTCGTAAACAATCAAACCAATCCTCTTTATTCGCATGTGTAACATTTAGTGGCTATGTAGTGCATTAGTGGTTAATTTTCATAGCGTTGGTTATACAAGTCCATCACTGATTTTCCGGCACCCTTAAATCAAGAGCCGTGCCATATTATTCGTTTTGCCGGACCAACAGAGTCCGTGTAATAATAATACAACAATACACCTCTGAACCACTAATTATAACTCCCCCCCGTGTCTCTAATGAACCATAGACTGCTAGAAACCTAAATAAAACAAATATTAAATGTAAATTACTGTATTTCCCGGCAAAGAAGACGCAATTTTTTACCCTAAAATAAGGCCTAAAAATTTACCTGCGACTTGGAGACCGAAGGTTAGATTGTTAGCCAAGAAAGATAGACTTGGCTATCCCTCAGTACAGCGGCTGTAAAAGGACAGCACCGCTGGGGGGGGGGGGGGGGGGGGGGAGGAGGAGGAGGAGGGAGGGAGAGTTCCTTCTACAGCGTGTAGGGAGTCTGGTCCGGATCAGCATGGCTGGGCCGACAGGGGTAAAGTTGCGGGGAGGGCATGAGCGTTGAGGAGGAGAGGGTCGGGGATCATGCCAGCAATTCACTCAGTAGCTCGGGTGGCTGCGAGAGGCCGCCAGGACCGGACAGCTAGACCCAGGGCTCACAGACGACCTGGGAACTGCAGCTAGTCCCGGGGCTCGCAGGCGACCTGGGAACTGCAGCTAGTCCCGGGGCTCGCAGGCGACTTGGGAACTGCAGCCAGTCCTGGGACTCGCAGGCGACCTGGGCACTACAGCCAGTCCCGGGGCAGGCGACCTGGGAACTGCAGTTAGTCCTGGGACTCGCCGGTGACCTGGGCATTACAGCCAGTCCTGGGGCTCACAGGCAATCTGGGAATTACAGCTAGTCACAGGGCACGCAGGCGATCTGGAAACTGCAGAAAACTAATTGAAAAACATGTGAAAACTATGTATTATTAGTATGGATTACTAATTTATATATTATTAGTCTGTATTATTACAGGTGCACAACCTTTTATCCGAAAGCCTTGGGACCAGACACTTTTCGTAATTCAGAATTTGTCGGCCTTCGGAATGGAAATTTGTTAGCGTAGATTTTAATGGCTGGCTCAGTGGTAGAGTGCTCGGCTCATATCCGCAAGGTCGCGAGTTTGCGCCTTGATCCCGGCAGTTACTCGGTCGCGAGTTTGAGTCTTCAATGTCGTTTTTTCTTGCAGAATAAATGTCTGTATGAAATGCAGTGTGTTGAATGAATTCCTGAATTTGTAAATGTGCCCGCAGCATTGAATCACCTCTCGCACTCATGTCACCCTAGCGGGGCTACATGCCCTTAGGCGGCCTAGCTCGGGGATTCTTGAATCCCCGAGCTAGGTCGCGAGTTTGCGCCTCAATCCTGGCAGTTACTCGGTCGCGAGTTTGAGTCTTCAATGTAGTTTTTTCTTGCAGAATAAATGTTTGTATGAAATGCAGTGTAGGAGAGGTGTACTGACTGTGTGGGCAGAACTTTGGAAGTGATTGCCCACCAGTCTAAAAAGCCGCTGTGTCTCCCTGTCCCTGGGATAGCAGGGGGAGATCAAACAGCACAATACCCCCCTCCCCCTCCAACTCCAGAGGAATCCGCTCCCCGATGGGCCGCTACGGCGACAAGTGGCAGTTTGCCCACAGCCCGAGCTGTGCCCCCTCATCCGCCACCCCAAGAACAAGGCGTACCTTGCACACCATCAGCTTCTGCCCCTACGTGTTCCTCTGGAGTTGGAGCGGGGCTGGGCTGGAGTTGCTGCTGGCTGTAGGTCTCTGGGATCTCCGTGCTTGCAGTGGGCCTGGGGGTCGGTGTCCTGTTGGTCCTGACGTCTCCGGCCACCCCCCTGGACTGGAGCTGAGACTGGGAACTGTACCGCCCTTGCCCCCTCCCTCTGCAAACAACCCCACTCTCCTGCAAGGGGCGGTACAGTTCCCGGAGGATGGCAGGTGGCCGGAGACGTCAGGACCAACAGGAACCCGCTCCCCGATGGGCCCCTACGACGCCCCGAGCTGCGCCCCGTCATCCGCAACCCAGGTTCCTCTGTAGTTGGAGCGGGGCTGGGCTGCTGTTGGCTGTGGGTCTCTGGGATCTCCGTGCTTGCAGTGGGCCTGGGGGTCGGTGTCCCGATGAGGGGGCGCAGCTCGGGGAACGGCTTCTGGTGGTCCTGACGTCTCCGGCCAGTTTGCAGTTTTCCTCTGGAGTTGGAACGGGGCTGGGCTGCTGCTGGCTGTGGGTCTCTGGGATCTCCGTGCTTCCAGTGGGCCTGGGGGTCGGTGTCCCGTTGGTCCTGACGTCTCCGGTGACTGGCACTGAACTGTTGGTATCGCCGACGTGAAGACAGTGCAAAGCCCCCGCGCCGGTTCAATGAGCGGGGAGCTGGAGAGGGGAGGGAAGGGGTCACACACATGGCCGGGAAGCAGAGGGGTGTAGGTGGGGTGAAACTGAAGGGAGCGACAATCTGCTGCTGCCTGCCCGCTGAGTTAAAAAGTTCCCACGCAAGACTCACGATACACTGTGTATCGTGAGTCTACCGTGGGAACTTTTTAACTCAGCGGGCAGGCAGCAGCATATTGTCAATTATTAACCCTCCCGCGCAATATACCCTCACCTTCTCTTTTATGAATGGGGATTTCTTCGAGGACCGACCGGAGGTTCCGCTGTCACCTCTGCGGGCCGCCCTCGGTGAACGTTTTCAAGGACCTTTCTTCAAGGACCGAAAAAATGTCCGCTATTCGGAGGTTTTCGTTATTTGGATCTTCGGATAAAAGGTTGTGCACCTGTACTAATTTAGTATGTATTATTACCTCCATTTATTAACTATGGCGATAGATGTGGCCCGCCATCCGCTCACAAACATGGGTCCTGGTCCCATATGCACAATAGGCTGCCGACTCCTGGACTAAACCAAACCCTTGATCCTGTCCCGCCAGCCTTTTTTCAAAATTTAGCAACTCAAAATGGGGGTGTGTCTTCGACGCAGGTACGTTTTCATTGCCGGGAAATACGGTAATTCTACAGCGAAACTTTGCATTTCTTGCATGAGCAGTCCAGGCGTTAGTTAAAAAGTTGCCCTTGGAAGACCCGATGAAGATCGGATCAGTGGCTGCCCGCTGGGCTGAGGCACCACTTTCCTGGCAGAACTACTGGACTCTCCCCCCGTCGACCTGGGATTTGAATGCGATAGGGCGTCGAAGACACACCCCCATTTTGAGTTGCTAAATTTTGGAAAAAAAGGCTGGCGGGACAGGATCAAGGGTTTGGTTTAGTCCAGGAGTCTGCAGCCTTTTGTGCATATGGGGCCAGGACCCATGTTTGTGAGCGGACGGCGCGGGGAGCTGAGATCCCCCTGATGCGGGAGCTTGATTGCCCTGATGCAGAGGGCTCGACTGCCGGTTGCGGGAGCCAAGATCTCCCCGACCATGGAAGGGTCGAGTGCCACGGCCGCGGGAGAACAAAGAAGGAAAGAAGAATGAACTTTTTTTTTGCATTACTTAGAAGCACATGATAAAATGGGCGGAAAACAGCATGGTTTAATTAAGGGGAGATCATGCCTGACAAAATCTGTTGGAATTCTTTGAGGAAGCAACCAGCAGGGCAGACAAAGGAGAGTCAGTGAACGTTGTTTACTTGGAATTTCAGAAGGCCTTTGATAAGCTGCCACACGTGAGGCTGCTAAACTAGATAGGAGCTTGTGGTATTAGAGGCATGGTACAAGCATGGATAGAAGATTGGCTGACTGGCAGATGGCAGAGAGGGAATAAAGGGGGCCTCTTCTGGTTGGCTGCTGGTGACTAGTGGTGTTCCTCTGGGCTCAGTGTTGGGTCCACTACTTTTCACGTTATATGTTAATGATCTGGATGATGGAATTGATGGCTTTGTGGCCAAGTTTGCAGATGATACAAAGATATGTGGAGGGGCAGGTTGTATTGCGGAAGCAGGAAGGGCTTGGAAGTCTGCAAAAGGGCTTGGACAAATAAGTGGAAATGGAATGCAGCATAGCAAAGTGGACGGTCATGTACTTTGGTTGAAGGAATAAAGGCATAGATTAATTTCTAAATGGGGAGAGGATTCAGAGATGGTGCAAAGGGACTAGGGAGTGCTGGTGCAGGATTCCTCAAAGGTTAATTTGCAGGTTGAGTGTGTAGTAAGGAAGGCAAGTTAGCATTCATTTTGAGAGGATTTGAATATGAAAGCAAGGATGCAACAAGGCTTTATAAGGCGCTGGTCTGATCACATTTGGAATTAGAGTTTGTGGCCCATATCTGAGGAAGGATGTGTTGGCATTGGAGAGGTTCCAGAGAATGTTTACAAGAATGATCCCAGGGATAATTGGATTAACATATGAGGAGTGTTTGATGGCACTGGTTCTGTACTCAGTGGAGTTTAGGAAGATGAGGGGGAATCTCATTGAAACCTACCGAATAATGAAAGGCCTAGATAGTGAATGTGGAGAGAATGTTTCCAGTGGTGGGAAAGTCTAGGGCCAGAGGGCACAGCCATTTAGCATCAGAATAAAAGAATGTGCCTTTAGATGGGGAGGGATTTATTTAGCCAGAGGGTGGTAAATCTGAGGAATTCATTTCCAGGCCAGTCATTGGGTAATTTTAAAACAGAGATTGATAGGTTCTTGGTTGGTAAGGGTGTCAAAGGTTATGGGGAGAAGGCAGGAGAATGGGATTGAGAGGGAAAAACAGATCAGCTATGATCGAATGGTGGAGTAGACATGTTGGGCCAAATGCCCTAATTCTGCTCCTATGTCTTAAGATCTTATGAATTTGATTACAGTTATCCATGAAAACAATGGCATACAATTATGTAGCAAAGAAGTAAAGGCTTTATATCCATTTTTAGGTAAAGTGTTTGGATGCAATATGAAGTATAATTAAAAAGAATCCAAAAATGTCAATTAAAAAAGTCGATGTTATTTTCCTTAATTCAAAGTCTGACATTTGAAGTACGTATATGAGAGACAAAGCATCTGTTAATTTGCTTAAAATGGTGCTACTAAATCACATCTCTGCAGGTCAGGGGGTTTTGTTCTCTGGTATCCATAATATTCATGTTTTACACACAGTATTTCAATCATTAATGACTACTAAAAACTCAGTACTAAATGCCTTAATGTTAATTTTGTTAATTAGGCAATAATTATAAAGGAGAATAGATTACAAGGAAATGAGTAGGACTGGGACTGATGGGTTTGCTCTGAGCTGGCATTTAATCCATAAGCCTCCTCATAGGTCATATGGAAGAGTTGCATTTTTTCTACCTTTGAAATAATTTTGGTTTAAAAAATTTAATCATTGTTATCACGTGAATGAAATATTGTTCAGTTTGCTTACCTGCCCCAGCAAAACACCAGTTGTTCCATATCGTTCTTCTCCCTTCAGTTTTTTAAGATATTTCTCACTGTACTCTCCAAGGAGGTAAGTTTTTCCCATGATGATATGTCCCTGGTGAACAGATCCAATTCACACACAAAGAAAGGAGCCTTCACTCCTACTTTAGATAAACAAATAATATATTTAGAACATTATACAGGTACCGTAACCACAGAAAATTAAGTCAAGATGAGATGAACACGCATCAGTTAATAAATTGTTCATTTTTATAACGTACCAAGGCTTCTATGCAATAACCTACATTTCCTGTTGTTATTTCTATTTTCCAGTATCTAATTTTTGTCCTTTTGCTTGCCTTGTTATTTAGCATCAACTTTAAAATTCTCAGACTTGTTTTCAAATTTCGTCATGGCTTTGTTCTCCCAATTTTTGTTGCTCTACTAAAGTCACAACCCTGTGATATTTCTGTATTCCTCCAATCCTGACCTTTTGTGGATTCTAGTGTTAATAGAAACTATATTTTCAGCTGACACAGCTGCAAGATCCAGAATAGCCCAGAGTTTTCCATTTATTTATTTAATTTCATTTAGAGATACAGCGTGGAAGCAGGCCTTCGGCCTACTGAATCTGTGCCAACCAGCAAACACTGGTACACTAGTCCTATCCTACACAAGGATCCATTTACAAAAGCCAATTAACCTACAAACCTGTACGTCTTTGGAATGTGGGAAGAAACCAGGGCACCCCGAGAAAACACTCACCATTGTAGGAAGAACGTACATACTGCACACACACAGCACCCATAGTCAGGATCTAACCCGGGCTCTGGCGTTGTAACGCAGCAACTCTACCGCTGCACCACTGTCCTTTTATCATTCAATCTATTTATTCTCCTTTAATTTGGACAGGAGAGATTTAGAACAATATAGGCAAAACGCAGGTAGGTGGGATTAGTGTACTGTAGATGGGACACTTTGATCAGCATGGGCAAATTGAGCTGTATGTTTCCATGCAGTATGACTGTAAGTTGCCTCTTAAAACCCATTTTTTTTAAACCAATTCCTGTCAGTGCTCCTATAAGATGCCTCAGGTCATCAATCTATGACAAAGACAGTATTATATACTCTAGTCTGAAGAAGGGTCTTGACCCGAAACATCACCCATTCCTTCTCTCCAGAGATGCTGCCTGTCCCGCGGAGTTACTCCAGCATTTTGTGCCTATCTTTGGTTTAAATCAGCATCTGCAGTTCCTTCCTACATATTATTATATACCATGATGGTTGTTACCTTAAGAAAATGAGCCAATACTGTTAGAATAAGCCATCTTCATTTATGTATGATTAGAAATTAGAAGTGAAATAAGAGATTAGGTATAATTGATTATATAAACAATATTGATAGAAAACGTTGGTTAAGAGTTTGCTTTGAACTAGCATGTAGAAATGGCAATGTTTTTATTGCACTGCTGAAATTCTCCACCTAAAAATATTGTTTTATTTGCCTGTGGCTTATGTTGTAACTTGAACTAGTATCTTAAATACACCACCTGCTAGTATTTTTTTAAATATTAATTTTTAGTTTTATTTTCACTGTTCCTGTCCTGATGACTGCTGGCCATATGTTTCAATACTATCTCAAAATCGCTGCACTTTATGTTGTTTACATCGTAGGTTACATGAAATATAGTTGGTTGAATGCTACACAACTCTAGAAGATGTTATTTTTACACTTACCAGTATTTCTCAAATCACCCTTTGTTACCCTGTTTGGAACTAATGGTTGCAGCTACTTTGGAACAGATATTCTATGTAGAACTCCCTTTCTGTGACAGCATAAGGTTTGATTCCAGTGACATCATGAATTGGAAAAAAAGTTCCCCAAAGAAGTTGAAACTTCATAATGGTAAAAGTCGTCAAGCAATACCAACAACATGTAAACAACAAAACATTGCCAATTCTGTTTAGCTGATATTAGTTTCCAGTCAGACACTTTATAGTAAAATCCAAAGTCTGTATTTATTGAAGGATATTAATCCAAAAGTTATTTTAAAATCCCTTCCGCACAGATGTGGTCTCATTTGTTGAATATTTCTTGCACTTTAAGTTTATATTTATTAGCACTATTTTGCTTTTACAATCTAAACACCATAGCAAAAGCTTCCTGATAATATTAATACAGACCACCGAAAAAGTATACCAGGAGGAAATGACTAATGTCTAGAATAATGCAACAAATAGGCGTTTAGAGTTGACATTTCCTGATCTTGAACTTCTGGATGATTGTAATTAGAGGAAAAGCACAATTCCAATATGTTATTCCAAGGATCATTCATAATTATCTATACAGAAATAGCAAATGTTTGCTAAGCTGTGAAGTCTATAGTCTGTTGACACATCTATAGAAAGGCCATGGCAGAAGTTACCTCAGTAGATTGGCTTTGGAACTGTCTATCGTGCTCGATAAACTGTGCACAAGTGACTCCAAAAACTCCTCAAACTACACATTCCGCTGTGCTGGGAATGGGAATACTAGGAAAAAACAGAAAGATTTAAATTGTAGGAGTACACGGCATGGTGATTACACAATATTCTGGAGAACAAAAATAAGCAAAGCAAGAATCATTAGAAATTCCCTATAACTACACTTTAACCAAAAATAAGCACATTTTTTGTTAGGAAGACTTATCTCCAAGAATTCATGTTGAAGGAAATTAGAATTTTCCTGCAAATATTTGGATCAATTTTCAGAGAATATTACAGGTCATGGTGGCGTAGCAGTAGAGTTGCTACCTTACAGCGACTGCAGCGCCAGAGACCTGGGTTTGATCCTGACTACGGGTGCTGTCTGTATGGAATTTGTACGTTCTCCCCGTGATCTGCGTGGGTTTTCTCTAAGATCTTCGGTTTCCTCCCACACTCCAAAGATGTATATGTTTGTAGATTAATTGGCTTGGTAAATGTAAAAAAAATGTCACTAGTGGGTGTAGGATAGTGTTAATGTGCGGGGATCGTTGGTTGGCGCGGACCCGGTGGGCCGAAGGGCCTGTTTCCGCGCTGTATCTTTAAACTAAAATAAACTAAGAACATGATCATAAGAGACAAGATAGATGATAACAAATTAACACTTTAAAGAATTAGAAAGACATTGAAGGGGCATTGTAGCAAATAGCACCAGAACACACAAGAAAACAAGAGAATAGGAACAGGAGCAGACCACCTGTTAGCCCCAGTATTCAATATGAACATGGTTAATCTATACCGGCCTTAACTCCTCTTTGGTGCTAGTTCCCCATTACTCTCAATTTCTTTCAAATATTTATCTATCTCCACCTTAAATATATCTAATGCTCTGGCTTTCATCACCCTCCATGACGGAGAATTCCAGAGATTCACTGCCCTCTGAGAAGATATTACAAGGTGCCTCAGTTTTAAATGACCAGCCCTTTATTTTGCAGCTATGCCCTCTTGTTTGTGACTCTCTCAGTGTTGAAAATATCTATCTTGCGAAACCCCATTGGGGTCTTGCCTTTGAATAAGGTCATACCTCACTCTTTTGAACTCCCAAGGAACACAGAACCAAACTATCACCCTTCTCTTCATAAGACAAACCCTCATCTCACAAATTATGCTGAAAAATCTCCATCAGATTCCTTCAATGCTACCATATCCGTTTTTAGGATAGGGAATCAAAGCTATGCAGTGTTTCAGGTGTGCCCTCACCCACATTCCATACAACTTTACCAAAACCTCCCTTTTGTTAAACTCCAACCCCTTTACAATAAAGGCCAACATGCAGTTTGCCTTCTTCTTGTTGAACATGTCTGCTATGTTTTTGTCACTCATGCACTCAAACACTTATACTGGAATCCCCTGAAATTACACTCATTTTAAATCTATTTCCAATTAATTGATCTCTCTTTTGATTCTTCTTACCAAAGTGCAAGATCGCACACTTCCTCACCTGAAACACCATTTGCCATATTTTAACCCAATTACTCAATCCATCTACATCTCATCACAATATCGCAATGTCTTCTTTGCGATGTGCTCTTAAATCTATTTTCATTCCCTCCTTCAGGTCAATAATGAAAATAGTAAATAGATGTCAGTGAAGAACAAATCCCTGGGGTCTGCCTGGTAATCAATCTAAGGATGCCCAACTCTACAAAGCCAAATGTGCAACCAGCATTGAGGTTTTGCAATTCAACACGCTATATTACATCCCTCCAGTCTGAAAGGGAACCATTTATTCCAACTCTCTAATTTACATATGAAAGCCATTGTCCCTTTCTTAGTGCATCAGCATCTTATGTGGCAGATTGTTAAGTACCTTTTGGAAATCTAAATACATTGCACTACTCTGTCACTTCCTCAACGAATTCAAGCCAATTTGTCAAACATAATTTACCTTTCTGTAAACCATGTTAATTAGATTCAGCTTTCCAATATGATTGTTTTATCTTTGATTATTGACTTGTCGCCAATGGGTATTAGAATAACTGCCCTATGGTCCGCTGCCTTCTGTCTCCCACTGCTTTTGAACAAAATAGACATGTTGGCTGTTTATCAATCCTCTGGTGCCTTCAACCAATGAGTCCGCTATCTCAAGCAAGTCAAGAGAGTTTAATTGTCATAGGTACCAAAACTGAACAATGAAATTCTTACTTGTAGCAACACCACAGGTTTATAATGACAGTACCTAATAGATACCATAAAATAATAAACACACAGAAATGTGCAATAAATTAAAAAAACAATATCTCTACAACCACCTCCTTTAAAATTGAGGTGTGCAGACCATTGAGTTCCGTGATTGGTCGCCCTTTAGACGTGAGTTTCTTTAATACTTTATTCCTTGGGATTGGGATTTGAAATTAGTCTCTAATTAGAATAATCTCCATGCTAAAGATTGACGTAAATAATGAATTTAATATTTCTGGCATTTCTTTGTTTCTGGTTATTAATTATCAGCTTCCACTGGTCTCATATTTAACTTAGCTGCCTTCTTCGTGTTTATATATTCATAGAATGCATAGTGTTCATAAAAAAAATGCAAGTTTTCATTCAAAATTAATTTTCTTCCTTCTCACCAGCTCTTTAGTCTGTTGCCGCTGGATCTCGTGCTCCAGCCTAATACCAACCCATGCTAATTTTTTCCACCCTACCTTTCAATTTTACTTTATCCTAAATGCCCCAGTTAACCAGATTGTGCCAATTTCACATGGAAACCCTCGTTCTAATTAGGTTAAGTTCCTGCTGAATGGTATGGACCAGCCACTCTACAAATCCAAATGTGCAACCAGCATTGAGGTTTTGCAAATCAACACACTATATTCTGGAATTCCAGACATTAGATCTTTCTCATGTCAAGGAGCAGAAAACTCAAGGAATTGAATCGTTAAAATGCTGATGTTTGTCTCCTGCACACTCTTAACAAACTTTGCATCTGCTACAAATTTTATGAATGGATGCATCTAATCACAAGTAAATTGGGACAACCATCTTGCTTGTAATAAAAAGGCTACTGGCTATATTGAATTGAATACTTTACTGTCACATGTGACAAATCAGAGTGAAATTCTTTGCTGTGTAAAGGGCACTTACAAAGTATAGTTGGAGTGGTTACAAGAGAATAATCTGATGCAGTGCCATCTCTTGCAAACCTTAAACAAGGGGGGCTCGGCCATTTGGTTGGGGGAGAGGAGGAAGAAAGGTCTCCAGCCAGTGTTGGAGAAACTCAGGTCACGCAGCGTCTGTGGAGGGAATGGGCTGATAGGGAACCCCCCTCCCCCAACCCCCGCGTGACGTCAGGCGGAATGGTGACATCACGCCGCTCACTATGACCTCAGAGCGGAGGCGTCACTTCAGGTCGCGTCACCACAAGCTCCCAAATAAAACATGTCAGGCAAGTACTCAAGGGGAAACCAACAGGTTGAAACGTCGCCCATTCTACCGCTTGCAGCCGACTTGCGCCTTCCAGTTGAGTCTAAATCTTCCCCTGTAAGGGAGCGTGACGAACACGCGGGATTGAGTCCTAACGGCCCGCTGGTTTGGCGAAGCGACTTACACCGGTGCTGTAACGGGGATGTGCCTCCCCTCTTACCGATCTTGCTCTTTCCTCCCACCTTTCTCTTTCTGACAATGTCGTGGTATTTATTTGTTGTCGGTCGGATGTCCCCGTAACCTCCCGCTGCAGCTCTCGGCCAATCAGCGCCGCATGGCCCGCACCGATGACGTGTCGCCCGCTAACTGCCGGCCACGTGGGCGGAGCGGCGGCTGCGCGCGACCAACGGCTGCTCCTCGCCCGCCCGTCCGCCCGCCCACCCGCGCGCTGCCCCGCCCCGCCCCGCCCCGCCCTGCAGAGAGAGAGCGAGAGAGAGCAGCGCCTCCGCCCGGCCGGCGGACAGCTCTGCAGACTCAGCCGCCCCCCGTCCCCACTCCCCCTGCGGCTCATAGATCACAGAGCGGATCAAAGATACTAGAGTAGAGGAGCTTCTCTAGGATCTTTGCTGCTGGGGTAACACGAAGAAGGGGCTCGAACGAAAACGTCACCCATTCCTCCTCTCCAGTGATGCTGCCTGTCCCGCTGGGTTACTCCAGCATGTTTGTGTTTATCTGGGGTAACACGAAATGTGTTGGAAGGAACTGCAGATGCCGGAGTTTACACCGAACACAGACACAAAATGCGGGAGTAACTCAGCGGGACGGGCAGGCAACATGACTGGAGGGAAGGAATGGGTGACGTTTCAGGGTCGAGACCCTTCTTCAGACCTTTCAGATCATTTCCCCCTGAGGCTATCAAACTACAACTTCTTCCTCTTCTGTCGTGGGGTAGCCTGACTCACCTCCCCAATCTTTGCACTTCCCCAATCCTGAACTTTTCACTCGTCACTTTAATTTAATGTATCTGTGTTTTATGACATTTAAGAAGGTACTGCAGGATGCTGGAAAAAGGTGTAGATGTCTACCTTGTGTTTTGGCTGTTGGCGGACCAATTTCCCTCCTGGGATAAATACGGTTCTATCGTTTCGTATCGAAACCTCACCTATTCCTTCTCTCCAGAGATGATGCCTGCCACGCTGAGTTACTCCAGCATTTATGTCTATCTGCTAGGGTTAATGGCCCTGTCTCACGGTAGAATCTGACCCATGAGGTACCCCAAGTGAAAAACTCGTGGTTGTGTACGAGATCCCAAGTGTATGATCAAGAGTTTAACCGAGTTCCCAAGGGTATGGCAAGTTTGCCGTTTACTTGTCATTTCTGCGAAGTTTCAAGTTCGTCTCCTGAGTTACTCTTGAGCCAATCCTGATTGAAGGTCTGTTTTAATAAGCAAGTGTTAAAGAAGACATCTCCATCCTGCGGCTTTGATCTAAAGATAGAATTCAGCGCGGCCGCATCAATTGATGTGCTTCGAGAGGCTGGTCCTGGCACACCTCAAAAGCTGCCTACCTCCCACATTGGATCCCTATCAGTTGCCTACCGCAAGAACAGGAGTACGGAGGATGCCATCTCAACGACACTTCACTCCGCCCTCTCCCACCTCGACAACAGAGACACTTATGTAATAATGCTGTTCATCGATTACAGCTCAGCATTCAATACCATTATACCCTCTAAACTGATCACCTAACTCGGTAACCTGGGCATCGACCCCTCCCTCTGCAACTGGATACTGGACTTTCTAACCAACAGACCCCAGTCTGTTAGGTTAGACAAGCACACCTCTTCAACCCTCACCCTGAACCCTCACCCACAGGGCTGTGTGCTGAGCCCCCTCCTCTACTCCCTCTTCACCTACGACTGCACACCTGTACATGGTACTAACACCATCATCAAGTATGCAGATGATACAACGGTGATTGGCCTCATCAGCAACAACGATGAGTCGGCATATAGGGAGGAGGTCCAGCTGCTAGCAGCATGGTGCGCTGACAACAACCTGGCCCTTAACTCCAAGAAGACCAAGGAGCTCATTGTAGACTTCAGGAAGTCTAGGGGCGGCACGCACATCCACATCAACGGGACGGAGGTGGAACGTGTTTCCAGCTTCAGGTTCCTGGGGGTCAACATCTCCGATGACCTCTCTTGGACCCACAATACCTCAACTCTGGTCAAGAAGGCTCACCAGCGTCTCTTCTTCCTGAGGAGACTGAAGAAGGTCCATCTGTCTCCTCAGATTCTGGTGAACTTCTACCGCTGCACCATCGAGAGCATCCTTACCAATTGTATCACAGTATGGTATGGCAACTGCTCTGTCTCCGACCGGAAAGCACTGCAGAGGGTGGTGAAAATTGCCCAACGCATCACCGGTTCATAACCCTCCTCCATTGAGTCTGTCCAAAGCAAGCGTTGTCTGCAAAGGGCGCTCAGCTTCACCAAGGACTGCTCTCACCCCAACCATGGACTGTTTACCCTCCTACCATCCGGGAGGCGCTACAGGTCTCTCCTTTGCCGGACCAGCAGGTCCAGGAACAGCTTCTTCCCTGCGGCTGTCACACTACTCAACAATGTACCTCGGTGACTGCCAATCACCCCCCCCCCCCCCCCCCCCCCCCCCCCGGACACTCCTCCCACAGGAAAAACATTGACTGTATGCATGTAAATAGATTTATTTATTGAAATCATATTCTATGTCGTGCTTCCAGGGAGATGCTAACTGCATTTCGTTGTCTCTGTACTGTACACTGACAATGACAATTAAAGTTAAATCTGAATCTGAATGTGACCTACAAAGGGAAAAAGCGCACCGTCCAGTGCCAGAGCAGTTATACATATGATTTGTTTGAAACACACAAGTTTGATATATTTTAATTGACTTTACTGCCATGTCTACACACTGCAGGGAGACGGGAGATGAAATCTTTGAATATGGACGATGTGCACATCAGATTGTTGGGAGACGGAGCTCAGGGTTCGCCTCCTGAGCTGCTTTGGTGCCCAGGCGTGCGTTGAGGTGGAGAGAGGTTGGGGGGGAGGGGGGAATGCGCGGGCATAATTAATCTGTCTGGGGTGACAAGGCTGTTGTGTTAGGCTGGGATCATTCTCTGCAGGGGGCGATCAAACAGCACAATACCCCCCTCCCCCTCCACGCCAACATGAAGGGCAACGATCCCAAGGCTTTAGCGTCAGAAACAGCGGGCAGGCGACAATCACCTGCCATAACGCGAGAGAGATCATGCACTATTGTAGGTCTCCTTTACACGTCAATGTTTCTGTCTTTCTCCACTCATTGTTGGCCCTGTCTGTCGCCACCCCCACCCACACCCCTCTGCTTCCCGGCCATGTATGTGAGCCCTTCGCTCCCCTCTCTAGCTCCCCGCCCATTGCACCGATCGCGGGGGCTTTGCACTGTCTTCACATCGGCGATGCCAGCAGGACAGTGCCAGTCGCCCCGGGGCAGGTGCTCGGGAACTCTCTCCCAGAGTGGCCCTGGGGGGGGGGGGGGGGGGGGGTCAGCAGGCACGCCGGCTCTACCACACCATGGGCCGCCGCCAACCAAGCCACCCGTCCACGTCCACATGCTCAGTGCCCTTCGTGTTGACGTGGAGGGGGAGGGGGGTATTGTGCTGTTTGATCGCCTCCTGCTATCCCAGGGACAGGGAGACACAGCGGCTTTTGAGACTGGTGGGCAATCACTACCAAAGTGTCTGCCCACACAGTCAGTACACCTCTCCTACACTTGTCTCCCGCACTAAGATCATCCCGCATAGAATGATCCCAACCTAACACAACAGCCTTGTCACCCCAGACAGATTAATTACGCCCACGCATTCCCCCCCCCCACCTTTCCCTCCCAACTCCAGTCCCGTCCTGTCCCCCTGGAAAACTGAAGGGAGCGACAATCAACTGCTGCCTGCCCGCTGAGTTAAAGAGTTCCCACGGTAGACTCACGATACACTAAGGTAAGCGCACGGGCCACTACGTTCTTACAACGAGTTAAAATGTTTCAATTCTTAACCACAAGAGTAAATATGACTCGTGGAAAACTTTAAACATGTTACATTCTTTTCAAGAGTTGACAAGTTTCACGGGTACCCGCTGTTAGCGCCACGAGTCTCTAAGTTGCGTCCACGAGTTCTGACGGTACAGCTACGTTAATCGTACGTTATTACCACGAGTTTTAACTCGGGGTACCTCGTGTGTCAACTCGCAACGTGAGACAGGGGTTTCAGCGGTTCATAGACAAGACCTGAAGATGCTGGTTTACAAAAACAAAGTTATTCCAGCAATTAGTGTGGTTTTATTTTTGTAAAGCAGCATTGCAGTTCATTGTGGCACAGCATGGGATTACTAAATTCAAATCAATGCTACTTTATTGTGCAGTGAAAAGCTTTGTTTTTGCATACAGCCCAGTAGAATCACCCAGGCAATATACAAGTGTCACCATGTTTTGTGTCACCATGTGTCTGATGTGTCACCATGATTGTGTCACCATGTGTCTGAAGAAGGGTTCCAAACCAAATTGTCACCCATCCTTTTTCTCCAGAGATGCTGCCTGACCCACTGAGTTACTCCAGCACTTTGTGTCCTTGGTATAAATCAGCATCTGCAGTTCCTTTCTACACCTGGGATCATCAACTTTGCATTTGTATTATAGAAACAGTACATGCTTATGTTGAACATTTCAGCAAACCTAAAGCTTTTTGTGACCCAATTGGAGCCATTTTATAATAATAATAATAATAATAAATACTTTATTGATCCCCTCAGGGAAATTCAGATGTCCAGAAGCCAACATCCAACAAACCCACACATTCAGAACGAAAGCAGACAAAAAATACATAAAATACTATATGGACAATACCGTCCGAACAGATCCACAGACGATGCGGTCTCCCAGGTTCTGCACACCGCTCTCTCTCATCTTGGCAGCCAGAAGGGGGGCTACGTGAGGATGCTGTTCATAGACTTCAGTTCAGCCTTCAACACGATAGTCCCCACCAGACTGGCCGAGAAGCTACTGGATTTGGAGCTCAACACCCCCCTGTGTGCCTGGGTCCTGGACTTTCTCTCCAGGTAGTCAAGATGGGGGGAGAAATACATCAAAGTCCCTCACCCTGAGCACAGGATCCCCCCAGGGTTGTGTCCTCAGCCCCCTACGGTACTCCCTGTACACAAATGACTACAGGCCTGTCGCTCTGACCTCTGTAGTCATGAAGACCCTTGAAAGGCTTGTGCTGGCCAAGCTGAAAAATATTACAATCCCCCTGCTGGACCCTCTGCAGTTTGCATATTGGGCCAATAGATCTGTGGATGACGCAAGCCAATCTGGGCCTGCACTTCATCCTCCAGCACCTAGACTGCCAGGGGACTTATGTGAGGATTTTGTTTGTTGATTTTAGCTCTGCATTCAACACCATTGTGCCAGAGCTACTATGCTCCAAACTTTCCGAGTTGACTGTGCCTGACCCCTCTGTCGGTGGATCACCAGCTTCCTAACAGACAGGAAGCAGCATGTGAGGCTGGGAAAGCACATCTCGGACCCTCAAACACCCAGGGTTAAGTTTCTGATTTTCAAACCTGCAGTAAAACTCATTCAGATTGTCCATCAGCTGACGATTGTCCAAAGAGCGGTGGGCTTTCCTCTTATTGCTGGTGATTTCTTGCATGCCCTTCCAAACTGAAGAAGAGTCACTAGCTGAGAACTTGCTCCTGAACCTCTCAGAGTACCTTTCCTTGGCAGCTCTGATTCCTCTTCTCAGCTCTTTATTGATGAGGCTATCTTTTAACTCTTTAACGATTAGGCTATCGGCTTGACGCATATTTGCCCCCCCCCCCATCCCAAATCTCGAAATGGAAATGTTACGTCTGTATATAATGATCCCATTAAAATGTATATTTATATCACAAACTATGGAATTCATATTTTTCAGTATTGTTATCAAGGAAAAGAAAGCAGTTCCAATGGTTTGATATTATTTGATGTTTAATATTATTCACATGGAGGAGAAAATATAATAGCTCTAAAACCTACCTTAATTTTGCAATGTCACTAAAGATAACCCCCTTTTTTTTTCCAAAGTCTTTATTCGACACAGCAAATGATACAACACATCAAATCATAAACAAAAATTACACTATATCAAGTATCATTATAATACAACATTGCATTCATTGTTCACAATACTCTCAACCCCACACGGTGACCAGCGCCCACGGAAGGCTCCAGAGTCCCCGTGGACACCGCGTGTTCTCTCTCCATGGACACACGTGCACGGACGTAGGCCAGAAAGGGGCGGGCATCCGACTCTAGCCTGACCATCGACCGCCCGCTGCCTGGACCCGCGAATGGCCATCTTGGCCAGGCCAAGGAGCACACCGACAGGTAAGTCCCACCCCCCCACTCGGTTCTCCCCACACCCTGCCTTGTGTCCAAACACTAGAATTGTAGGACTAAAATGCAACCAGAACTTTAGGAACAACCCCTTCAGATATTGGTACCGGGGCAGTAGCCTCTCACACTCCATATAAGCGTGGAACACGGTCTCTTCCTCGCCACAGAAAATACAGGCAGCGGACGAGCCCGTGAACCGACTCAAAAGTTTATTACATGCTCTATGCAGCACTCTCCACCCCAGGTCCCCAATGTAAAGTAGGTATGTTGCAAAGCCTACCTGAAGCGTCTTTGAAAATCTGCCGCTGAGGGTGTGCGCGATTTTGGCGCCGTTTAGAGGGGGCGGGTTTAAAACGCGATTTTCTCTAGGCTGTTCAAATCGAAGATGTTCAGCCTAGTTAATTATTAACGAAAAATCGCTGGAAGACCCCGTCGCAAAAGCTATTATTAGGTTTAAAGGCCTCGTATAATAGTTATAGTAGTTTAAAAATCAATCTTTAAACCCGCGACCGTCAGCAACCGCAGAGTCTCATAAAGCAAATAGCAGAAGTTAGGTTGTATATTTTTACATTAAAAAGGGCTTCTAAAGATCCCTTTATACAAAATTTAATATTGCGAGTAGCTCAATTTGGGCCCATTATATCGCGCAGTATTTTTCTCGGCATTTGGGGGCACAAATCTACCGCAATGTGAACGTTCTAAACCAGCGCGTTCCACAGGGACCCACTGGAAAGCTGATTTAAATGGGCATTTATTTACAGCAATTAAACACTGAATTCCTTCCATTTGGTCTATAAATTAATGTAAATGAGATTTAAAAATCATGTTTTATTGTGAATTATTTGTGAATATTATTTGGACATTTAGGCTATTTAAAAATGTTAATAATTTATTAAGAAATGGATAGATGTTTAGATCTAGTAATTGAAGTCTGAAATTAGCTACAATTAGGTAACTAACAAATTATATGCTTTAATTTCAGGTCATCCAAGTAAGATTATTTTATATTTGTTTCAGAATGCTTCAATCTATGATAACTGAATATTTCATTCAGTTCTCTTAATTTTTAAGAAAGTTATGGGCTTTTGACTGTTCACGATCACAACTTTTTTGTTATGTCCATAGAAAATCAATAGGGAACAAGATGCTCATTTCCGAGTATGAAAATGGCCATAACTTTTTAAATACTTGAGATATGAAAGTGAATTAGGTGTCAAATTAAACTTATTTTTATGCTTTATCTGATGGGATAAATTACAGACTTGATTTTTAAAATCTCAAAATTTTGTAACATTGCTATGTAAAGGGGGACAACTCCCTTGTAGAGGGACCCCCACTGGGGACCTTCCCCGCCTTCAGGTGGTAACACCGTCCGCCATGGTGTGTCGGGATGGGAAACGAAGGCCAAGGAGGTGCAGAATGTGCAGGAACATTCTGTACAGTGAGCGTCTCTTCGCATCACGAAATGGCATGCTGGTCATCTCAGAGAGGCAGCTCAGGTTGTGTGGAGCTATCAAAACATGGAGGGGACCGGGGGACACAATTTTTTGGCGGCCACCCGCGCATGAGCACACTCACACACACGCGCGATGCTTCGGAGGCTCAATGCAGCTCTAAATGCAGCTCAACTCTGCCTGTCTCACCGGGTTAACTACAGTCCTGTCTGGACTGACGGGATACCAGCGCTGCTTCTCCACGCTGGCCATATTTCCCGCAAGTCCAGGCCGGGCTGTGGGCTCACCTGGCGGGACAGGCAGTTGAGTTGGGTTTAGCGCAGCTTCTCTGCGCTGGCTATGGGCCTGGGGGCACCGCGCCCGTCTGACTCCCGACCAAAGATCCTAATGCGGAGATTTCACCGGGTTTTAAAATCCGGATCACAAAAACTGTCCCCTCTGGCCCCCCCGGGTTTTCCACCCCTGGTTGGAGGGCCCAAGGCGGTGGGGGTGGGGGAAGAGGCGTGGGCCCGCAGGAGGGGGGGAGGCGACGGTCTGCTGCGGGGGATGGTGAGAGGCGACGGTCCACTGTGGGGGGGGGGGGGGGGGGAGGAGAGGCAAGGGTCTGCTGCGGGGGGGAAGAATGGCATGGGCCCGGCGGGAGTCGGAGGGAAGGGGATGGTGGTGGTGTCGTGGGCTCGGCGGCGGGAGAGGCGTCTGGTGTTGAGGTTCCCGCCCGGCGGCGGGAAAACGGTCTCCTGTTAGACCCCTTTCGGGTAGTTTGCTACCCTGGATAAAAACCAAAGATGCTAGAGGATGGAAACCAGACACCCGCTCCCACAACGCAATATTCCACTAATTACCCAGAGTAGACACGAGGTATCGAGGCGATCGCTGACTGTGTAGACTGCAATATGCGATCTGATCCCGCCCGGGCCCACTGCGCACGTGCGGAGAGACGTCATTTTGCGTCGCTACTGCAACGTCCGCTTCCCCCAACTGCGCAGGCGCGGATGGTCTCAACTTTTTTTCCGCCAAATCATCCTTGCAGGCAGGAACCAAAATTTCTGGTAAACGCTGATTGCGCTCCAAAAAACATTTTCCTCAGGATTTTTTCTTACTGTGGTGGAAAAACGGGGGTGCGAGCGCACCCAACGCACCCCCCCCTTCGGACAGCCATGTTAAGCTAGTGCAAAATAACTCCATAGAATCTTTTCATTGGATTGTTATGTGTCATTTGCACCATTACACCATGTCAGCCTGTGAGAGCACGTCTCGGCTAATAGTATAATTTCTCACATTGGGTTTGAAGCCTCAAGTTTTACCTGAGTCATTAGCATTTTAAAGGCACAAACACAACCAGTGTGCTTCAAGTAGAGTAATCACATGAACCCCAATTCTCTCCAATATTTCCTTTTGCCTTCCAAATTCTCTCAAAAACATACAAAATTCAGCTTTTGAAGAAATTGATTCTGTATCCCTGATCACACAGGCAGTGAATTCCCCACTTCTATCATAGATGAGGCCCTCACACGTTCCTCGTTACCCATCAGCTCTTCTCTTGTCCCCCCCCCGTCAGTTTTCACCTCATCAGCCGTCGCATACAGTGCATAATTCTCTGGCATTTTCGGCACCTCCAACGGGATCATCCCACTAGCCACGCTCCCTTTACAACCCCCTGGTTAACTCATTCCTTCCCACATAAACCACCCCTCCCCAGGCCTTTCCCTGCAACCGCAGGAGCTGCAATGCAGTCCCTATACCTCCTTCCTCGACACTGTCCAGGGACCCCGACAGTCCTTTCAGGTGAGGCAGAGGTTCACTTGCACCTCCTCCAACCTCATCTACTGTAGCTGCTGTTCCAGGTGTGGACTCCTATATATTGGTGAGACCAAGCGCAGACTTGGCGATCGTATCGCTTAACATCTTCGCTCAGTCCGTGGTCTCCCAGTTGCCAAACACTTTAGCTCCCTTCCCATTTCAATACTAACCTTTTTGTCCTGGACCTCCTCCATTGTCAGAGTGAGGCCAAATGTAAATTGGAGGAACAGCACCTCATAATTTGGTTGGGTAGCTTTGAACCCAGCGGTATGAATATTGATTTCTCTAACTTCAAGTAACCCTTGTAGAAGGCGTGAGAGTTTTGCGGAGTTTCGGATTGTGAAGCCAGGGAGAGAAAAGTAGCGGGAGGGGGGAAGAAATAAGATGGTCCTGGTGGGGCACAGGGAAGAGAGAGGGGGAGAAATAAATCTAGGTGAAAGTGATCCTTGTGGAAGATACCAATGGTCAAGAGGATATAGGCCAATGAGTGGACATATGGCAAGTGAAAAATACAGTGTTACCTTTCAGTGGGAAGAATGAAGAGAAGCAATGTCAACTGGACCTGAACATGCCAGATGTACAGAGCCAAACTGGGCAACATTGAACATTATCATATCAAAGGACACATAAAAACGGAGGCAGCAGCAAATGATGAATGGAACATATCTGTGGAATTTACCAAATTTATAGGCATGAATTTATTAAGAATCAGGGACTATGATAGTATATTGCAAATAACGTTGCCTGGGATGAGCGAAATAACAATGGAAGCTCTTTTCCTCATAATCAGGCATGGGATGAGAGGATGTCTCAAGAAGCCACCTGTACAAGCCCCATGCAAACACTGTCATGAGCACATCTATTTTGTTATCAATCATCACTATTGTGCCCAAACTCTATAAAACACAATGTAATTTTATTACCTGGGAGACTCATTTATCTTTCTTGCATTGGTACCAAATAAAAGCATCTAGTTACACTTACTGGCCTGGTCTCAGTGTGTTTCACTAGCAACATTAACAATACCCTTGTGTTTTGCAAGTATATCATTGCAATGATACTGTTTATAAGCATAACCTCCTACTTGCATTTCCATGTATAACAATTATTGTTTTGAGGGAACTAATTTTATCATTTTTCAGTGTCGAGTTTAGTATTATTCCTGCCCCTTTCAGCTCTTCCTTCTTGTCCCTTTAAAAATTGAACTGCTTTTGCATATATTTAATTGAAACTCTCTAATATAGATTTATACATCAAAGCAGAGGCATTGAGGATTTTGTGCTCTAAAACAAATGTATACTTCCTTGCTGTTAGTTTCTCAACGGAACAACTTCAGCAATGGAATCCACTTTTCTACTAGAATTGTTTGACCTCCGAGGCTTCTTAATACACGTGTTATGGAAGTCACAGAAAATATATTGGTGGTGGGATCCAAGCCTCCACAGTCTGGGTAAAGCTTTATTTTCCAGGATACCGTTTGAGACCTGCTTCCACCAAACATTTGGTCTGAAGAAGGGTTTCGGCCCGAAACGTCGCCTATTTCCTTCAAAAAAAGCTCCATAGATGCTGCTGCACCCGCTGAGTTTCCACAGCAATTTTGTGTACCTTCCACCAAACATATCTTCAGTATTCTCAACAAGCCTTAAAAGTTAAAATTTTCTGGAATTCTGCATACATTTTTTGTAAAGATGAAATGTAGAAGGATGTGGGCATGGTCTGAATTAAAAGGATTTTGTGGGATTTATGTGCAAAAAAAACAAATTGTAGTTAAGTTGTGCGAATGATTTGTACAACTTAAAATTCATATAGATAATCCTCTTGCTTTCAGAAGTAGTAGCTGTTCGTCAAACCAGCAATTTGCTGCATTAGAAATGCTAAAGAACTCAAACTGCCAATTTTTAGACTTGGAATCCTCTATCATTAGAAGGGAATAGAGGTGGTGTGACAAGACCATTTATCATAATAATCGCAAAGTAAAGCAGGCGTAACACTACTCCTCCCAAAGCAATGTTGTTCATTGAATAACTTCTAAGAGTTAGCAGCTGTTATGGATTGAGACTAAAGGAAATCCAAATACTTAGTGAAGAGTTTGCTGACATGTCATGAGTAGACTTGGACAAATGTCTTGAGATTTCTCTCCCACAGAGATGCAACTATACATTGTGATCACACACACTTGCAGTTACGTCATCTCTTGCAACAGACAAAAAAGACCAAGCATCTTGCAAAGTAAATGAAAATAAAAAGCTGCAGATGCTGGATGTTTCACCAATTTTGTTGAAGGATCATGTCCCAGTAAATTGTCTACTTTAAAACCAAAAGATAAAGTCTTGTTTATAAATATCCCACAAATGGAACAACACAAAAACTTGATTTTGGCTGTTTATTTTCAGTTCTTATTTCTTAACTTAATAGATTCTCCAAACGTAAAACAATGCTGCCAGATCTGTTTAAATCCACATTTGTTCATTGATCACAGTAATGGCAAAATAAATAGAAACAAGCATACTGGATGTGGAACAAACAGAACAGAAATGTAATAAACTGCAGCGAGATAATTCAAATAATTTAAAACATGGAATATGGCTCTGCATTTTGTGTGATTATTTCTGCAAATATGAAATGCAGCTTGTTATGGTAAACAGATTTAAAGGTAAAATTGCTATAATGAAACATTTTTAGATTAATGAAATGAGATCCCACACTTAAATAGCAAAGTATTAGCTGTGGAATTGGCTTATTTAAAAGTACAGTTTGTATATTGGAGACTTCATTCCAGTTTTGTTTTTTCAGATTCAACCAGTGTTTCAAATAAAGGCAGAAAAACATTAAATAATACAAATTACAACCAATATACTTCAGTCAGGATATTGGATTGTTACATGTACAAATGCAATTCACATCTTAACTCTGACACTATGCAGTACCAACAAAGACCCTCAGCACATTACACATGCAGTTATGTACAGGAGTGTTACAAAAGCACTAATAAATATTTTTGCTGAGCTTATCTGGTTCCAAATGGATAGAGGAAAGGATCATCTGGACGGTAACCATAAGCTGTAACTGGACGCCCAGGAAAGCTAACTGGCTGACCAAATCCATCAACTGCCATACTGAAATTGGGGGAGAAAGTTAGAATTAGTAATTCATAAGAAATGATATAAAAGCAGACATGCATAGTTGTTCAGGTTCAGCACCTGACTTTTTAAATACTTTAAGCAACGGACATTTGTTTAAGATAATTGAGCTTAAATAAAGCGTGCAAAAAAAGACAGTTATATTTGTAGCCCATGCTAATTTTAAAATGACAATTTTCAATATAAAGAGCTTCTGTAAAACAATTCAAAATGTGATCAGTCACTTTAGACAAACCAAAATTCCACAGAGCATTGTGATGAATGGCCACACTTTTTCATGATGTTTAAAGGAAAACAAATGTTCCTTTGCTCCTTTAATTACCAAAACAGAACCGGTGTTTAATATGGAATTATAGAATGATTACAACACAGGAGAAAACCATTTGGCCAATCGTGTCATAATAACTCACGTTCATAGATCTTCAGAGCCTTGCAAAGTTTTTCTTCCTATTATCCAATTCCCCTTTAAAGGCAACAATAGAATCTGCCTCCATCAATTCAACACAAAATACATTCCAGATTTCAACTGCAGGCTGCATTAAGTTTTTCATCATGTCACCCTTTATTCTCCTCCTCTTTAGTTTGTATTTGTGATTTTGAGTTCTCCATTCTTCCACCAAAGGGAGCAACTTCCCATTAACACAGTCCAGGCCTCTCAGCATTTTACATATGTCACCCAAATTATCCTTCAGCCTTTTATAACACCTTCACCTCCTTTCTATAATGTGATTACCAAAATTGAACACAATACTCCAGTTGTCTATGCCATCAATAAACATTGTTATGCCATATGCTTCAACTTTACTGAGAAACCTATTACGTAGCACCTTTATCAAAAGCCTTTAGGAAGTCCATGTACACCAGAGCAACTACATTATCATCATCAACTCTATTTGTCATCTTAACAAAAAGCTCTATGAAATTAATTAAATTTGTTTTTAACAAATCCCTGCTGGCTTTGCCTTGGTCTGTGTTTCTAAAATCTTTCCCACCATTAAGTTCAAACTGATACGCATGTAATTGCTGGGCTAATGCTTACTCTCTTTTTTGAACGGGGGAGTAACATTTCCTACTTTCCAATCCTTTGGCACAACCACCAGATCCAAAGAGCATTGTAAGATGATGAGTAAAGTCCCTGTAATTTATTTCCATAGTTCCTGAAAATCCCTAAGAATCAACCCATGCAGTTCTGCTAGCTTAAAGACTTGAAGTAAAATCAACTTTTTTAATACCTGCAAGGTATAATTAAAAAATATTTATGTGCCTCACATCCTCTCTCACAACTCAATTAAAGATTTCCTTTCTCAGAACCTAAACTGTTATCTTGATGAAATAATGTCTTGGTTTTGGAATTGAACCCTTTCCAACTTAAGAGTAAGAATGCTAACGATTATACAATTAAAAGCAGACAGTGTCGTTGTTCCAGTCACCAAGTCTACCATACAAAGGTAGACAAAAATGCTGGAGAAACTCAGCGGATGAGGCATCATCTATGGAACAAAGGAATAGGTGACGAAGCAATCGGAAACGTCACCTATTCCTTCGCTGAGTTTTTCCAGCATCTGCAGTTCTTTCTTAAACAAGTCTACCATACAAATTGCTTAGTATGTAGACTTTACAGCATCTTCAGAAAAGTCCTCAATAGTTTCAATGAACCAAATTTATAGTTATGATGTGGATTATTGATTGTATTAAAAAAGCTTTTCCTCTTTACTAGCGTGAACTAGTGTGAACAGGTGATCGATGGTCGGCTTGGACTCAATGGGCTAAAGGGCCTGTTTCCATGCTATATCTCTAAACTAAACTTACACAATCTGTCTCATTTCAACAGTATTCCCGAAAAAGCAAACCAATTGATTGGCATGTCATCCATCACATGAAACAATAATTTCCCTTCATCAATTAGGATCAGGGAGTCATGCAGCTCTATGAGACTTTGGTTAGAACGCACTTGAGAGTATTGCATGCAGTTCTAGTCCATCCATTACAGGAAAGATGTGGAGGCTTGAGAGGGTGTGGAGGAGGTTTACCAGAATGATGTCTGGATTAAAGGGTTTCAGCTACAGGGAGAGGTTGGATAGATCCAGATACGATAGTGGTGTTTACGAGACGTTTAGATAGGCACATGAAAGTTCAGGGAATGAAGGGATATATCATGTATAGGCAGGTGAGATTGGTTTAACTTGGTATCATGTTCGGCACAAACGTTGTGGCCCACTCCTGTGCTGTACTGTTCTATGTGTTAATGTATATTATTCCATCTATAAAGTACAATGTCTTGGTTTCTTCACTGGTTCCTCATAAACATCTACCAACCAAAATGCACATAGAAGCTTCACCACTTTCAAATTCCTCTCCAATCATATATCTTCGTGATGTGCCATTCCTTCATTATCATGTCAAAATCCTGGAATTCTCCCACTGCACTTTTATATACACTTTAGATCATAAGGTCATGAATAGAAGTAGAAATAGGCCGTTCAGCCCATCAAATTTACTCCGCCATTCAATCATGGCTGATCTATCTCTCCCTCCTAACCCCATTCTCCTGCCTTCTCCCCATAACCTCTGACACCTGTACTAATCAAGAATCCATTCATCTCTGCCTTAACAAATATCCATTGACTTGGTCTCCACAGCCTTCTGTGGCAAAGAATTCCACAGATTCACCACCCGCTGACTAAATAAATTTCTCCTCATCTCCTTCCTAAAAGAATGTCCTTTAATTCTGAGGCTATGACCTCTAGTCCTAGACTCTCCCACTAGTGGAAAATCCTCTCCACATCCACTCTATCAAAGCCTTTCATTATTCGGTATGTTTCAATGAGGTCCCCCCTCATTCTTCTAAACTTCAGCGACGACAGGCCCAGTGCCGACAAACGCTCATCATAGGTTAACCTACACATTCCTGGGATCATTTTTGTGAACCTCCTCAGGATCCTTTCCTGAACCAGCACATCCTTCCTCAGATAAAATTGCTCACTATATTCCAAAAATAAATAAATTCAAATAAATGCTAGCATTGAGTTTGCTTTCTTTACTACCGATTCGACTTGCAGATTAACTTTTTGGGAATCCTGCACCAGGACTCCCAAGTCCCTTTGAACCTCCGATTTCTGAATTCTCACCCCATTTAGAAAATGGTCCACATCTTTATTCCTACTACCAAAATGCATGACTCTACACTTTGCTACATGATATTCCATCTGCCATTACTCTGCCCACTCTCCCAACCTGTCCTTCTGCAGAGTCCCTGCTTTCTCAACACTACCTGCCCCTCCACCTAAGAGTCATAGAGTGATACAGTGTGGAAACAGGCCCTTCGGCCCAACTTGCCAACGCAGGCCAACAATGTCCCAGCTACACTAGCCCCACTTGCCTGTGCTTGGTCCATATCCCTCCACACCCGTCCTATCCATGCACCTGTCTAACTGTTTCTTAATCAATGGGATAGTCCCAGCCTTAACTACCTCCTCTGGCAGCTTGTTCCATACACCCACCACCCTTTGTGTGAAAAAGTTACCCCTCGGATTCCTATTTTCTATTTTCGTATCATCCTCAAACTTTGCCACAAAGCTTTCAATCCCCTATTCTAAATCATTCATATACAATGTGAAGAGTGGCGGCCCCAGCACCGACCCTGCAGAACTCCACGAGTCACTGGCAGCCAACCAGAAAAAGCCCCATTATTGCCACTCTTTGTTTTCTGCCATCCAACCAACCTGCTATCCATGCCTTTCCCCTGGTATGCACCACTACTAGTTGCTCCAAGAATCCACTCCACAAATTCCCTTTCTTGCGGTCCAACTTTACAACAAGGATTGCACCAATTCAATAAAGAAGGTCATCACCATTTTTTCCAAGGCTATGAGGAATGGGCCTTTCCAGAACCCCAAATCCTCTTTAACAACAATAACTCAAAACTCCTGTGAAATAAGGTCTTCAAAAATTGACTTAACCAAACAACGTCTGAAGAATTCAATCTGTTCCTAAGATTGCTTTATGTACATATGAAAACAGAGATAAAGTATAAAGATAGCAAGTGATATACAGTGCATTCAGAAAGTATTCAGACCCCTTCACTTTTTCCACATTTTGTTACGTTACAGCCTTATTCTAAAATTGATTAAATTCATTATTTTATCATCAATCTACACACGATACCTCATAATAAAAAAGCAAAAACAGGTGTTTAGAAACTTTTGCAAAGTAATTAAAAAGAAATAACTGAAATATCACCTTTACACAAGTATTCAGACCCTTTGCTATGACACTCAAAATTGAACTTCAATGCATCCTGTTTCCATTGATTATCCTATGTTTCGACAACTTGATTGGAGTCCACATGTGGTAAATTAAATTGATTGTACATGATTTAGAAAGGTACACATCTGTCTATATAATGTCCCGCAGTTGACAGTGTATGTCAGAGCAAAAACCAAGCCATGAAGACGAAGTAATTGTCGAGACACAGATCTGGGGAAGGGTATAAAACAATTTCTGCAGCCTTGCAAGTCCCAAAGCGCACAGTGGCCTCTGTCATTCTTAAATGTAAGAAGTTTGTAAAGACCAGGACTCTTCATAGAGCTGGCCGCCTGGCCAAACTGAGCAATCGGGGGAGAAGGGCCTTGGTCAAGGAGGTGACCAAGAACCTGATGGTCACTCTGACAGAGCTCCAGAGTTCCTCTGTGGAGATGGGAGAAACTTCCAGAAGGGCAACTATATCTGCAGCATTCCATCAATCAGGTCTTTATGGTAGAGTGGCCAGACAGAAGCCACTCCTCGGTAAAAGGCACATGACAGCCCGCTTGGAGTTTGCCAAAAGGCACCTAAACAAGATTCTCTGGTCTGATGAAACCAAGATTGCACTCTTTGGCCCGAATGCCAAGTGTTACACCTGGAAGAAACCAGGCTCCACTCATCACCTGGCCAATACCATACCTACGGTGAAGCATGGTCGTGGCAGCATCATGCTGTAGGGATGTTTTTCAGCGGTAGGAACTGGGAGACCAGTCAGGATCGAGGGAAAGATGAACGGAGCAAAGTATAGAGAGATCCTTGATGAAAACCTGCTCCAGAGCGTTCAGGACCTCAGACTGGGGCAGGGGTTCACCTTCCAACAGGACAACGACCCAAAGCACACAGCCAAGACAACCCAGGAATGGCTTTGAGACAAGTCTGTGAATGTCCATGTGTGGCCCAGCCAGAGCCCGGACTTGAACCCGATCGAATATCTCTGGAGGGACCTGAAAATAGCTGTGCATCAACAAAGTGCTGACTAAGAGACCTGAATACTTACGTAGATGTGATATTTCATTTATTTATTTTAGTGTTAGTCAGAGTCTTAAAAAAATCCATGCTGACTTCTCTTGATTAAACTGTGTGCTTCTAAAAGGGGGTTGATAAATCCCACTCATTTATCCACCACCGAAGTTAAATTGACCTGCTGTAATTATTATGTTTATCCCTTCCTTTAGAAACAATGGTACAGCATGAACATTATACTATCTTCTGGAACCACTCCTGTGACCAGGGAGGATTGGAAAATGATGGTCAGAGTCTCTGCAATTTCTTCCCTTTTTTTTTACCTAGTACATTTACAATATATTTCATCCAGACGTACAACTAGTTTATCCTCAAAATCTCTCAACACTTTCTCTTACTATATTTATCCTAGTCAATATTTCAACATACTTTCTCCTACATTACAACATCAGTATTTTATTAATGTAGCTTCAAAGTAATTGTAGTGTTTTGTTTGGAAACGGATGTAGCTCAAATACAAACTTGAATCTTTGGAATTGTAAGGTTTGTCAATGTGCCACTCAGAAATTCGACCTGTCTCCATCTGGCATTTGCATTGGGAATCACACGTTCAGAAAATTGAAATAGAGACACAATGGTAAAAACTCAGTGCACTGAGATTAAAACTGTATTTCTCTGCAAATTCAATTGGTTCATTTGTTAGGTTGCATTTCTTACTTGATGGCACTCGGGTTAAAAATGCAGAATTTTTCAAGGAGATAATAGAATTTTCTGCACATCACCAATCATTCAATGTTTAATTTTATTTCAATATTGGAAGACTATAATACTTGTGTATTAAAATTATCTCTTTAAACTATATCAAGATGTTTTATGTTTAAATATCCAGTCCAATTTATTCTTTACTACTAGAAAATCATTCATTGCTGCAAATGTTTGGGCCACAATAGCCATTTTCTGTTCCATTAGCTTTGAACTTCAACTGGGCATCTGATCTAGGTATTGCTTTCAAATGCTAATCACTCCACTTTACAATCCTAAACAACTATACACGGAGCAGGAAAATGTCAGCAGTGCTGGAGCCAAATTGTCTTCAGAAATGACTGGCAATCAACTATGCATATCTGCAGACAATTACACAAACCCCTTGGCTCCAAACTGTTTCCTATGACATGTCCTTATACTGTAATGATTGGAAGTAAAATTTGATCATGATTTGATTCTACCCCTTGGCTAGTTATTGAAACTATAATTTAAATTCTCCAGTATTTGTTTATTTCAGTCTTATTGAACGGATTAGGTACTTATGAGGCTGACCCAAGGTCACTGAAAAGAGTCAGGTTTGATTACGAAGGTAGAACTGTGCTCACACAATATTTTCTCTGAATTTGTTTTTCATTCAAATTACCCTTTCGCACACAACTTTGTACTTCATTTCCCTGCTTTAATTGCCACCAACAAAAGTATCAATTCAAGCATTTATTTTATAATTCTTCTGCAACTTGTCCCTGATATTTTTTTCTTCAGCAATGAAAATAATGAAAGAGTTTACATTGTTCACTCTTGAATAGTTATGCAAGGTTTGCTTTTTAATTGGTCAACAGGGGACACGTTTAAAAATCTTTGATTCCTCTTGGGATATGGTGGTGGAAGCAACTTCTAGCTGCGCCGGTGTAATCACCCTCCAACGTGCAAAATGGGATTCTAAATGTCTTGCAGGATTTTATACAATTTATCAGAAAAAAAGCATGCATTGCATAGTTGTTTGAAGTCTTGAGTAATCTAGATACAAATAAAAGTTTCCGATAGTTTCTTTGTTGTGAAGCCAGGAGAGCCACCAGTGCTCTTCCTGACTCAACAGAAGTGCTGTGGGCCAGTCCTTGCCCCCGCTTTCACTCCCAAAAATCCAGATGAGCCAGCTTGGTTTTGGAGCTACAGAAAATATCAGGAAGAAATCTAATTTCAATTTGAATGCAGGTATGTATCAATGGCTGATATTTTGCACACCAATTTTCAGTGCAAGTTGGATTTAGTTTCCATTCTATCTGATAACCTAACAAAGATAAAGCACAATTTACCAATTAAATACAACTGTGGGATCAAGAGTGAAAAGAGGATAATATACAAACTTGGACCTGCCACCTGGAAATATATCTTGCTCTCTTTCATTATACTTCCAGGAAAACATTCTAGATGAACTAAATTGGAATTCATTCAGCCAATAACCAATCCAAGGAAAATTTTGTTTCAGATATTAAGTTTGGTGCTGTTCTTGTTTCATCTCAGCAAAATGAAATGTTAGCAACATTAGCACCTCTAATGTGATTCCTATATATATATGTGTGTGTGTGTGTGTGTGTGTGTGTGTGTGTGTGTGTGTGTGTGCGCGCGTGTGTACCAGTGTTCTGTTTACACAGAATACCCTCAGACAGCAATCTAAAAAACGAACAGAATTAACACATTCTTTGGCTTTGTTTTAACAGAATTTAACATAAAAGAGAAAATAGCACTGACATCTTCAACAAAATTTACACTAAAGGGATCAGCTAGACTTTTAAACCTTGAATTAATGCAAAGAATGAAACATTTCCCGGTTTAAAACTCTGATGCCAACAGCTGAGGGGATCCACAAGGTACTAACATGCACTACATTGGACATGCAGAATTTGAAACAAGACAAGCTGCTTGTATTAAAAAATTATACAGGCATAGCCAAATCACATCCAAGATTCTATAGTTCCTTTCCACACTGTTAAATATGCTCCAATTAGTGCAGAACAATCAAAACTAAAATGATGGTGAACTACACATCCAAACTAATGAATATTTGTTCGAGGAATGATCAAATTTTACATTTGTCTGCTCTGACTTAATCTTGAATTTTGCATCCAGGTCTTGTGATCATAAACTATGAGAGGCAAAGTGTTGAACAATGTGCAGAGTAAGTTAAGATGCTAAATGTATAATACTGCAGTTTATTTATTGTCCACTTGATGGTGCTTGTTGTACATATCACAAAACTAGAGAATCCAAACGAGAATATGTGTGTTTGTGCGTCCGCATAATATATACCAAACTACTTGTATTATGATATTACATGACTAATAGTCTCAAATTTCCCGGTAATGACCATCTCACACATTGCTTGTCCTTCTGCTAAGTTAATGCATACCTTTAATGGATTTTCTTGGGAAACTTCCTAAAATGATGCCATCTCCACACCTCACTTCAAAGCTATATGAAGCGCAAAGCCTTCCAGATGTAAATATCATGTACAAGACCATGCCCATTGAAATGCTAGAGAAACATTTAGCGCTGGGGTTCCATGCGCCTGGCTTAGCCAGCTGTCAGAACCTTCAAAAGTAAAATGTTTCTTACATTAAAGAGCAATCAAAAACATAAACTACATTAAAAAAAAAATTAAATGCTTCAATACTACGAATAAACAAATAAACAAATAATTAAAATGCCCAATACTGTACTTTCCCAGATAACTCGCAGCCATTCCACTTCATATAAAGTAACAAGGTTGCCAGCTATAATCCAATATTAGTGAATTGTTTGAATTTAAGAGCCCCAATACTTGATACTGAGCTGTCTAAAGTGGAACATAAACAGTAAACCCTTGGTGTGAAATTGGAGACTTCCACTCTTGTGCACACTCTAATGGTAGTGCCAACTCTTTTGATACTTATATGGCATTCCCACCCAGCACTGCTGGCATTTCTTCAGAAAATCTGGACCATTGATTAAAAAAATTAATATTGTGTGCTTGAATGATTTAAGACAGATGTTAAGTGCCCATGTTTATCATTGACAAATTGTGGTTCATAAAATGTATGTACCACCTGGAAGTATTGAAGGTAAAAAGCTCAGTTCTACACAATTACAATTCTAAACTAATTTCCACTCCTCCATCAGCAACTCCCAATCTTCAAAACCAGGGAGCCTCAGTTGTGATTTTTAATTTCAGGCAATTAACTGAGCTAGAGGGGTAATAGATTTTAACAATCTGTCCCTCTGACCTAGGAATTCAGGTTCAAATCTAATTGAAGGGCAGAAACATATTTTGTGAAATTAATATAATATTCTCAATGAAATTTAACTAACATATAAAATAAGGAAAAGCATATCGACCCAGGATATCCATACTTTTCAAAAACCATCTATCTAATCCAATTTGCAAAATCTCACAGCTAGCCTTCCATGGGATAGATGTTTCACGCTTCTCAACTCCCAAAACCTAGAATTAATTTAATCTTTCAACCCCAAGTCTGGCGGCATTGTGAATGAGTCCTACCTATGTTCTTGCAGTGCAAAACCACACTATTAAGAGTTAAAATCTAACCCGCCTCTCAATAATCAAAGTCTAATCTGATTGGAAATATATTTTAAATCTGCAACTATTCAGGATATGAAGTATTCACCACAGGCAGTTGCTCAACCGATTAATTAAAAAATTTCCAGTCTTTTACAAGTCTGGCATTTTTCAGTGCATAGCACATTAACTTTTCCAACTGGATTGCCAATCCTGTCATTACAAATTTCATTTGGCAAAAATGAAAGCCCTTTGGGTGAAAGCAGTGATGAGTGTTCAATCCCAGGCCCATCAAAAATGACAGCTTTTCCTAAATTTGCAGTAAAACAGTTGGAAATTATTTAAACATATTTGATTTAAGGTTATATCTTTGTTAAAAGAAATCACATATATTCATTTTGTTACAAGGTTTCATCCAAGCAACTATCATCTGTCAAGTCTCAGTTCCTGAAACATTGTATAGCTAAGCTTTACCTTTTCAAACTCCAACATTTTGTAGGCTCCCTTGAAAATTGACAGCAGTTGTTTTATGATCTTTATGGTTTTAGGTCAAAACTATTAACCCCTGAGATACAGAGAAAAGTCATTAAAGTGAATGGGTTTGTTGGTGGAGAAAAGGCCTCCCAGAAAGGACTAAGCAGTTACACAAAACTGCTTTTTTAATGAATCCCCTGAAATTTCAGAAACAAAAATACAATGTAAATACTACAATATATCAACTCTATTAGCAAGTGCTATACTTTACATAGCCCAACTTCTGTATTATTTACACTCTTTGTCGTGTTTCAGATGATACCTCAGGCATAATTAAATTATCTGTGGTGAACTGTGGGGTGCCTACTAGTTTAAAACAGCAGGGGCAACCTATTCCCTAACAGATGGCTGCTCGTTCGAGTTCCAAGGCTGCCTATAATTCCAGCCCATTTGAAAGCACGCAAGGTCTGAGGGGTAGCGATAGGGATGGGGAGGGCATGTTGCCCAAACTGAAGTAAATAACTGCATTGTTTAAGATGCAGGTAGACACAAAGGGTCTCGACTCGAAACGTCACCCATTCCTTCTCTACAGAGATGCTGCCTGTCCCGCTGAGTTATTCCAGCATTTTGTGTCCACCTTCGATTTAAACCAGCAACTGCAGTTCTTTCCTACACACTGTTTAAGATGCAACTTTATTTCAGATTTGCAACCAGTGGCCAAGTTACAGTTTTTGTTTATTATAGAGAGAATTCTTCTGCCATCAGCTGTGGAGGTCTTCCTTGGCCTGCCAGTCCCTTTGCAATTAGTAAGCTCACCAGTGCTCTCTTTCTTCTTAATGATGTTCCAAACAGTTGATTTTGGTAAGCCTAATGTTTGGCTGATGTCTCTAACAGTTTGATTATTGTTTCTCAGTCTCATAATGGCATATTTGACTTTCATTGGCACAACTTTACTCCTCATGTTGCTAAACAGCAATAAAAGTTTCCAAAGGTTCTGGAAAGGCTGGAGGAAAGACCAGGTGCTGAGAGCTCTCTTATACCTACATTTAGGAAGCAATTAAATACACCTGAGCAATTACAAACACCTGTGAATACATGTGTCCCAAACATTATGGTGCCCTGAAATGGGGTGGGGGGGGGTGGACTGTGTATAAACACTGCTTTAATTTCTACATGGTGAAACCAAAATGTATAAAAATGGCCTTTATTAAAATCTGACAATGTGCACTTTAACCACATGTGATTTTTTTTTTCTATTACAAATCTCAAATTGTGGAGTACAGAAGCAAATAAATAAATGATGGGTCTTTGGCCCAAACATTATGGAGGGCACTGTAGTTAAAAGCAGGTAATAATAATAATAATGGATGGGATTTATATAGCGCCTTTCTAATACTCAAGGCGCTTTACATCGCATTATTCATTCACTCCTCAGTCACACTCGGTGGTGGTAAGCTACTTCTGTAGCCACAGCTGCCCTGGGGCAGACTGACGGAAGCGTGGCTGCCAATCTGCGCCTACGGCCCCTCCGACCACCTCCGACCACCACCAATCACTCACACACATTCACACACATTCACACACAGGCAAAGGTGGGTGAAGTGTCTTGCCCAAGGACACAACGACAGTATGCACTCCAAGCGGGATTCGAACCGGCTACCTTCCGGTTGCCAGCCGAACACTTAGCCCATTGTGCCATCTGTCGTCCCAAACAGGTACTATAACAACATTTAAAATACACAGACAGGTGCATGGAAAGGAAAGATTTAGAATGATGTATGCCAAATGCAGGCAAATGGGACCAGCTTAGATTAGGCAATTTGGTTGGCATGTTGAAATGGTCCGAAGGGCAACATTTCCATACCGTAGGACTCCATGACTCTACGCATGTTTCAGCACAGGCACTGGGTTGGGTGGTGTTCTTTGCCACAAACTCAATGCAAATACTTAAATTGTGTTTGAACTAAAATTCCCTGATTCAACTAAAATCAAATGTAAATCCTCCAGATATGTACAAGCTCAGCTCAATGTCTCAAGTAAATAAGTAGTCATCATGACTCTGAAACAGGACTTGGACTTTTCCAGGTATATTAATTTTATTTTTTAATTATGTTCCTCACATTGGATTCTGAATATTTAAAAACTTACATAAAAAACTAAATCATTTTAAAATGGTACTTATAATTTAAGACATCGGACGAACAATAAAATACACACAGCACAATTAAATGTTGTTTTACAAATTGAGAATTACAGCTTATATAAACCATCTCTTTTAAAACTTCTCAAATGAAAGATTACTAAGGGACCTTGTATAACCATTTAGGTCGGTCCTGAACCACAACTGGACTAATGACTCCGTATAAAACAAGACTTTAAACAAAATGGGTTTTGCCACAGTAAGCGTGCTTTTCCTTGCAGGAAGTTTCTAGCCCTTTACTCATTCACTAAACCATGCCTTTGATCTCTCTCTCCTGTCACTTCTCCGGTTACACAGTCCTTTCAAAATGCAGTAAATATCAAGTGGTTAGCTGGTAATTCTATTCAATTTTTTTTAAATTCCTTTCAAATGATCACATGCTGTTAAGGACACAACAACTGCCAGCTGTATACTTCCTTTTGAAAATCAGCCACAATTCCTGATGAAATATTTAGTTTAGTTGCGACCTTATGAGAACATTAAGGTCTGTTTTGAGATGGGGAAAAAAAATTGCTAAGCCATGTGCTCATCAGTTTAATTATCTAGAGCAAAGCCGTTATAATACATAAAATGTTGGACAACTTGGTAGCTGAGCAATGCTGAGCAATGCTGCATTGGACTTTTGTCTGGGGAAATGGTAATTCAAGAGGAATGTTGGTAGTATTGCACGAGAGGTTTCTCATCATAGAAAATCGTAGAAGTATAGAAAATTATCCTGTTCAATTGTTACAAGAAGAGAACTTAAGTCACTTTTAGCAGAAAAAAAGCTGTTCGTTAAGAATTACCTGTGTTTTATTACATGTTGACCCATTTTTCTTATATTGAAAATTATTTTTATAAAAATATTTTTTTCTTTATGGCGAGCTTCACAAAAGGTGCTATAGGTATCATCACAACTTCTATCTTCAAGAAACAAATTGCTGAACACATTTAAAGTTTTGAATGTTTTTTTAATTACACAAATGTAATGTGCAATGGGGATTTTATGTTACCAGTCTTTAAACTTTAGCGACACAACATGGAAACAGGCCCTTTGGCCCACCAAGTCCGTGCCAATCAGTGATCACCCCCATACACTAGAACTATCCTACACACTGGGGACAATTTATATATTTTCTACCAAAGCCAATTAACCTACAAACTTGTAGGAAGTAAACTGCAGATGCTGATTTACACCGAAGATAGACACAGAATGCTGGAGTAACTTAGCAGGCCAGGCAGCATCTCTGGAAAGAAGGACCGGGTTACGTTTCGAGTCGAGACACCTTCTGAAGAAGTCTGAAGAAGGGTCTCACCCCAAAACATCACCCGTTCCTTCTCTCCAGAGATGCTGCCTGTCCCGCTGAGGTGCTCCAGTATTTTGTGTCAACCTACAAGCCTGTACGTCTTTGGAGTGTGGTTTTTGTACGTTCTCCCATGCAGTCACAGGGAGAACGTACAAACTCCGTACAGTCGGCACCCATAGTTTGGATCAAATCCAGGTCTACGGCGTTATAAGGCAGCAACTCTGATGCAGTGCTACAGTGCCACCCAGTCTTAATACCAATTTTAAGGTGTTATTGCAGAACGATTTTCTCTAAACTATGAGAAAGAAAATATATTTCAAAAGAATAGGTTTTGTCACACAGACAAGAAATCTTGCATATTCATAAAAACCAAAAGCAGAGCTTGCCTATGGGCACAAGACCATGTGCCAGCATGGAGATTTTAGCTTACTTGACCATTCATTTAACAGTCCATGTACAAACTAATTCGGCATGAATTAACCTTCGGTGGAAAGCTATCCTATCCCAAATGGGTTAGCTAAAAAAAAAAAAAATCAGATTATTTCTAGTTTTGTATTGAGATATGTTGCACATACACAATTCTTCCCAGTTATCTCTCAGCTGAGCTTTTCATATTCCGAGACTGGAACTACCATGCCATATGGTGAATTTAATCAACCTAGTGCAGAACTATTCCAATTCCATTCAAATTATATATTCATCCCAATATGAAGGAGTTAATGTCAGGTATTTCAGATAGCTCAATGCTATATAGCTACGGGGCAGGCATACAACCTTTGTCAATCTAAGGTGGCTGTAATTAAGATGTTAGCATTAGGAAGAAAATTGAATAATGTGTTCGATGGCATTACAAAAATAACACTACAATTTAAATTTTTAAAATTTTTTTTTAAAGACAAACCTATGACTTTGTCAGAATCATTGGAGCCTATTTCATAAATCCACCACTTTTGGCCTTCTAACCTTGCTTGTGGCTTGTTTAATTTACCTTTGACTAATGTCATCCAAGTCAAGTGGCGAAGTTATATTTTCCCCAAAGAATTTTGAAGACACTCACTTTTGCTTCCTCCAACAGAAATAAGCTTCACTCTACATTGTAATATTTCCAAACCAGTCAAATACCACTCTGCAAACAGATGGTATGGTATTTATTCAATCACATTGATGGGCTGCTGTTGAATTTCAATATGATCCAAGTGTTATAAGTAAATTACTACCTATTTTTTAATATATTTTGATTTACCATTGAATGCCATTCCCAGTGATCAATATCCACAGTAAAACTTGTGTTTATATTTTTGGAGGAAAAGGGCATTTTTATTATGTTTATAAAGTCCCAATTTGTTTTTGTTTTTCAAATTAAAACTAATAGTGAGATAATAAAGAACATTGTCTGCAGAAAATGTGCATGGTCTTTGTCATGGAATACCACAGGACAAAACTGAGATAACTTGTCTGGTTCGGTGGTGGAAGAACTCAGTACATCACGCAGCAACCATGGAGGAACTGGACAGACGACGTTTCGGGTTGGGACCCTTATCTGCTCAAGATTCTAGCATCTGCTGTTTCTTGCATCCTTGATCTATCATCTATAGCTCAAGTTACTTGTTGCCAATTCACGCCTTTCCTTTAAAAAATTAAAATATCAATCATCACTCTCCCAACTTCCAACATTCCAGATGAGAACCAGCAGCCTGGTCAAAAGTTTTTTTTTAAGTCTGTAAATTATTGCATTTAACCCCTGATGGTTGGGTTTGAAATAACATTTCCTCTTTTAGATTATTTATGCATTGATATTCAGTAGTAAAATATAGCACCCAATACATTTGCCAATTTATAGTCCTAATCTCACTGTTTACAGGTCAATTGACCTTTCATATAATTCATGATCAGAATCTAAGGCAAAATGGAGTTGAGCCTTTTTACTGAATTGCTGCATCAATACATAATAATAATAATAATAATAATAAATTTTACTTTTGGGCGCCTTTCAGACATCTCAAAGACACCTTACAGAGATTAACAGGAATAAAAAACATATAATCAGAATAAAATAAATAATAAAGACATCACAGAAACACAAATTAAAAACAGAATTCAGTCCAAAAACAAAAACACAATGTGAAGAGAGAGCAGCGGCAGCTAAAGCGCGCCAGCGTCCACTCTCTCTTCACGGCAGCCATCTTGGACAAAGACTAACAGGATTACGTACAGACAAAAAATCATCCCCCCACAATGGATACCACTGTGGGGGAAGGCACAATGTCCAGTCCCCAACCCCAAGTTCACCCAAAGTCAGGCCTATTGAGGCCACCGCAGTTGCCTCTACGGAGGCCCGATGTTCCTGGCCGTTCTCACCGGGTGGTCTTGCCCCGGCGTCGGGAGAGTCCTCTCAGCGGCTGGGCCAACTGGAACGGCCGCTTCCTAGCTGGGGACCGCGGCTTCCGAAGCCGACAAGGCCGCGCCGGTTTGGAGCTCCCAGGCTCCCGATGTTGAAATCGACGCCGCCCGCACCGCTCCGCAGACCCGCAGCCCGGAGGTGTTGAACTCGGCGGTCTCAGCTCACCGGAGCTCCAGCGTGTCGATCCAGCGCGGCGACCCAGGCAAGGCATCGCCCGCTCCGCTCCACGACAGCGCTTCAGCGCTGTGCCGCCACCGAGGCCGAGGTGCTGGGCGGTCCCCGCCAGGAAACGGCGCTCCAGGCCCACTGGTAGGCCGCGAGGACGGGTCGACGGGCAGCCCGGAGAAAAAGCTGCCTCACCGACCAGGTAGGGACCTAGAAATAAAATTGCCACCTACCCCCCACATTAAAAAGTCAATTTCTCCAAACGGACGAGACACAGGACTAACTAAAACCTATAAAAAAAGCGAATTAAACGGACGGCTGCTGGTTATCAGCCGTTCCCCAAGATGGCTCCTCCTCCTACATTGTTATTACAAGGTATAGAGTAGCATATGAGATATTCAGAGTGCATTATATGCACAATGCAATATAGAGTCAGAGGGTCATATAGTATGGAAACAGTCCCTATGACCCAAGTCGTGCATACCAAACAAGAAGCCTCATCTAAGCTAGTCTCATTGGCCTGCTTTTGACCCATATCCCTCTAAGCCTTTCTATTGATGTACCTATCCAAATGTCTTTTGTGTTGTTGTTACTGTACCTGCCTCAATCACTTTTCTGGCAGCTCATTCCCTATAGGTGGCACTGGGTGTGTGGAAAAGGTACCCACCCCTCTCACCTTGCGATCTGTAGTTCTTAAACCAGCAAAAACAGTGTGCATTCATCTTATCTATGTCAATTTTATCTGTCCATCATAAAAGGATGCAACTCCACAATACTAAAATTAAAGATTGTAACAATTATAATCATCCATCATTTTTCATGTGCCAATAAATTAGTTTCCTATAATATTACATCTAGCTCATGTACGTTTTACTCTCATAAATGCTTAAAAGTAATTTTCAATTTATATGCAACATTGGAATGTGGAGAAATTGTAAATCTTTTAAGAGCTTGTATTCTTTTTAGTACGTCTTCCTGAACTACAAATCAAAATATATTTAAAAAATAGGTAGTAATGTACTTACACGGATCATATTGAAATTCAACAGCAGCCCATTAATGCAATTGATTTTTGTACAAATATGGCATATAATTATGCAACGCATGAAAGGCAGGATTTTAACATTGTTATTACTATTCAAGATTAACCAGACATCTGTCTACAGAAAAAAACAGTAACTGGATACAACTGCTCTACTACAATGCAACTAAAGAGATAGCACTTTTTTACAGTTATGTTAAAAATTTGCTTCATTTTATTTCTTGTGTAACACCTACACTATAAACAGATTTTTGTTTAATTAGCTACAGTATCAATAATTCCTCTCTGTAGAAACATGGAAGTACCATACAAATGATCAAGGAATGTTCCATCATAGAAGGAATCAACAGGAAGGGTGGATTCTAAGTGAGACTGAAGTCTCCAGCTAGAATTAAGGAGCTTCTACAATAAGGTGCTTCCAGGTGGAAAGCATTCAAAGGGAAATAGCAAAAGTTCAGGGCCAACATGTTCTAGTAAGGATGAAAGCCAGAGGTAACAAGTTCAGGGAACCCTAGATGTCAAAGGTTGTTGAGGGTTGGATAAAATGAAAAAAGAAAACATATGGCAGGTATATGAAACTAAAGGGGAGTGAGAATATCAGAACACAAATTGTAGGGAGGTACTGAGAAAGGAAATTTGAAAAGCAGGAGGTTTCACAAAATACCATTAGCAGAGAGATTTAAGGTTATTCCAAAGACGTACTATATGTATATTAAGAGTAATAGAATAATCAGGGAGATAATAAGACGTATTATGGTTAATGTGAGCAATATATGTTTGAGAGCCAGAGGGCTTAGAAGTGGTCCTAAATGAATACGCTGCATCAGAATTTATTATGGGAACAGACTTTGTAGTTAAAGAATTTAGCAAAGGGGAAGGTGAAATTAGAAAAATAGGTGCAGGAGTAGGCCATTTGATCCTTCGAGCCAGCACCACCATTCAATATGATCATAGCTGATCATCCAGAATCAGTACCCTGTTCCTGCTTTCTCCCCATATCCCTTGATTCCGTTCGCCCTAAGAGCTTTATTCAATAAATAAAGAAATATTCTAGGCCTCAGCGGCCTAAACGTGGGTAAATAACTGGGACCAGGTGGGATCTACCCTTGTCTGCTGCAGGAGGTAAGGGATTGCTGGGACTTTAAATGAGATTTTTAAATTCTCGCTGTCTGCAGAGAGTTTTCTGACTGGAGGACAGCAAAGGTGGCCTCATTTTCAAGAAGGGAAGTAGAGCAAGTAAGGAAGTATTGGAGAAAATGCTGAGGGTCAAATTAGCGATCACTTGGACCAATAGAGTCTAATCAGAGATAGCCAACATGGCTTTGTTAAGGGATGATCTTCTCTGATCAATCTGACTGAATCTTTTGAAGATTACATGGACTTCAGTTAGGACTTAGGCTAAGTACCACATGGGAGACTAGCCCAAAAGGTAAGAGCACAAAGGATCCAGGGCTAAGGAGGGTAGTCTTAGGCCACAAAGTGATATTGATGTGTCGGTGAAATAGGCTGAGAAATGGCAGATGGGAATTCAATCCAGATAAACATGGAGTGATGCATTTGGCAGTACAATGAGGCTTGGAGATGTCCAATTAATGATTCAATTAGGTAGCATTGATGAATAGAGAGATATAGTACAGGATCAGAGTTCATTGAAAGTCCCTGGATGAGTGCTTGAATCATGCAGACATAGAAGAGTATGGGTCAAGTGTGGATGTGGTAGGCTGAATGGCCTGTTTCCATGCTATACATCACATGCATTTTCATGACCTCTTTCTTAGAAAGTAACTATTATTAGAAAGTAACATCTCACAACACACCAAAGACAGGCCATCATCTGCACTTCCTTCCTTGACACCTCACAACGTACCCATGTTAGAAAGGCATAATTAAAAATTAAAAAATCACCCGTTCATACTACTATGTTATTCCACTTTCTCATCCACTCTTTACACACCAGGGCAAATTTACAGAGGTCATTTAATCTACAAAGCCACATGATGGGAACCCAGGATGGAAATATCAAAGACTAAAGGGCACAGCTCTAAGGTGAGAGAGGCTATGTTTAAAGGAGATGTGTGGGGCAAGTTTTTTTTAGTTTTTTTACACAGAGGGTGGCGGGTGTCTGGAAACCCCTGCCAGGGTGGAGGTACCATAGTGGTATTTAAGAGGCTTTAAAACAGTTTTAACGATCTATTAATATTGGATGAGAATGTACAAACACAACTTTGAATAAATAATATGTACGTCTATAATGATATATCTCTAGTTGTGATTTTCGTCAAATTTTCTCCAGTTCCACAAATGATTTACTGTCCTATAATTTGCGTTTGAATAAAATGGCTATATCTTGTGCCTTTGGGTAAGTAAATCAATTATATATAATTATTTTAAATGCCAGTGTGGTCTGGTCTCATAACAAAACTCGTATATTATGATTTAACTATCACGAAGAAATATAATATTTTGGCATAGATTGAACAAACGGCAATTTTTAGGTCATTTATAAAAATGGCAGTTTGTTAACTGATAGCACCTATTATTCACCTTAATCTGCACAATTGGTAAAATAGACCAAAGTTTAACTAAAAAAACTACCTAAGATTTACCCTTTGAATCATAATTAGCTATTTTGTTACCAACCCTAAACATCTGGCAGTCATTGGGAGAAACCAAAGAGAACAGATAAAACAATTACCTTTTTTTTTTTGCTAGAATAAACAATACTACTAAGGGTATGATTGTAAATAGCTTAAGTAGTATTTGAATCAGAAATGTCAATGCAATCAACATGAAAATATAACAAAATATGGCTACAACATCAGGTCCCAATTATTTACAAATTTCTTTTTGGTATCAAAATTTTGTAAACCATCTAAAGATACACGTTGCTGCATAAATAGTTGCAGTTATTAAGCAGCCTCTACATCCAAAGGATGTGCAAAGCAACTTACAACAAATTAATAAGTGATCACATTTATAATGCAGGCAAATATGACAACTATATTGCATACATAGAAACATAGAAAATAGGTGCAGGAGTAGGTCATTCGGCCCTTCGAGCCTGCACCGCCATTCAATATGATCATGGCTGATCATCCAACTCAGTATCCTGTACCTGCCTTCTCTCCATACCCCCTGATCCCATTAGCCACAAGGGCCATATCTAACTCCCTCTTAAATATAGCCAATGAACTGGCCTCAACTACTTTCTGTGGCAGAGAATTCCACAGATTCACCACTCTGTGTGAATTTATTTTTTCTCATCCCGGTCCCAAAAGACTTCCCCTTTATCCTTAAACTGTGACCGCTTGTTCTGGACTTCCCCAACATCGGGAACAACCTTCCTGCATCTAGCCTGTCCAACCCCTTAAGAATTTTGTAAGTTTCTATAAGATCCCCCCTCAATCTTCTAAATTCCAGCAAGTACAAGCCGAGTCTATCCAGTCTTTCTTCATATGAAAGTCCTGACATCCCAGGAATCAGTCTGGTGAACCTTCTCTGTACTCCCTCTATGGCAAGAATGTCTTTCCTCAGATTAGGAGACCAAAACTGCACGCAATACTCCAGGTGTGGTCTCACCAAGGCCCTGTACAATTGCAGTAGAACCTCCCTGCTCCTATACTCAAATCCTTTTGCTATGAATGCTAACATACCATTCGCTTTCTTCACTGCCTGCTGCACCTGCATGCCTACTTTCAATGACTGGTGTACCATGACACCCAGGTCTCGGTTGCATCTCCCCTTTTGCTAATTGGCCACCATTCAGATAATAGTCTACTTTCCTGTTCTTGCCACCAAAGTGGATAACCTCACATTTATCCACATTATACTGCATCTGCCATGCATTTGCCCACTCACCCAACCTATCCAAGTCACCTTGCAGTCTCCTAGCATCCTCCTCACAGCTAACACTGCCCCCCAGCTTAGTGTCATCCGCAAACTTGGAGATAGTGAAGACAGAACCAAAGTAGTTATTCAATTGGTCTGCCATGTCCTTGTTCCCCATGATCAATTCATCTGTTTCTGACTGCAAGGGACCTACATTACGACAGTATTAAAGTCTTCCGTTTGACCTTGTGTTCACTACATTTACTTAAATATTGGGTGGGTAAAGGCATACTCCAAAATGAGGATTTGCTGTTGGGAGTGGTCCATCTCAAGCGACAATCATAATAGTTACAACTGTCTTAAACAGGTACTTATTAAGCAATGACAGCATTACATCCATGCTTCAAGACGCTTCTAGCTTTCTTTCTCCCACCCATGCAATCAGTCTGAAGGGTCCTGTCCCGAAATATCAACTATCCTCGTTCTCCAGGGATGCTGCCTGACCCGCTGAATTACTCCTGCATTTAATGTTTTTCCTTGAAATATGCATTTCGGGTTGACTACAATCCTATCTCCCTGTTGGATTGCAACCTTGTCGTGGTCGGGGAGCTTGTGTGTCTCAGTAACCCCTAGAGCTATGCCAGCGGGAGATTCGTGTCCTGTTATGGTCTCCTGTGCTGGACAGGTCGAAGGGTAGAGGCGAGACGAAGAGCGATCCACTGGTCCTCCAGGTTGGAGGTTGTGCACAGGGCTAACAACCCTGTCTAGTAAAACAAATATGTTACGGAAACAGCAACTGAAGGAATCAACAAGGAGTGGAGGAACTTCGTTGCTGCCCTACATGCCAGGAGGCATAATAGGCAGTAAGTAAGTAAATACAATCCTATACTGCATACAAAGTAAAATATCACATCATATTACCAATTAAATATTAGAAAACTGCAAAAACTGGAAATCAGAAATAAATTGAAATAAAAATAAAAACTTCGACCAAAAATGTTAACTTTGCTTTTCTTTCCACAGATCCTGTCTTGACCTGCTGAATGGTTTAAGTATTTTCTGTATTTTTAATTGAAAGTTAGCAAGTTAGAAAAATTTAAATTCGGAAACACGTTTTCTTTTAGGAAGAAGTTCACTTTTATTTCTACAATTATGACCTTGAGTACTCATCTTTGATGTGCCATTTTAAAAGCACACCACAGAAAAAAATCAATAAATGTCACATTGCTTATTGAAAAATTCTTAGTTCCACAATAATGAAGCAACTATCATGCCTGAAACTCAACTCTGGTATTAAATCTCAATAAGTACTAAAATAATCTATCTGAACAAGGGACAAGTTATTGCTTGGAAATAAATATTTTTTGTTGCAGCTGGCCATCAGATGATTTCAGTAAATGTATTAACTAAGGTTGTTGGTTTCTGGTTGTTTTCAAATTAGTTTAATTGACCATGAACCCCCAGCAGGGCCAAAAATAAGACCTGTCAAAGGGTAGACGAGTTTCTAGCCAATGGCCATCCACACTTCAGTAGAAGTTGCAATCACTGTCGCATGATGATAAAGCACACACACCAAAATCCTATACTTCCAGCGGCGGAAGTCCGCAGGAACTGGAAGACAGAGATGTGTGGTGCGTCCGTCACCGTTCCCGTTGGAAACCAGCACCACTGCGTCGCTAATGTTTTCAACGATGATGAAATAATGAATGTAGTGATTTTCTGACACAGGATAAATCAGAAATCAGCTAAAAGTAATATCTTAAATATTAAAAAAAGGAAAGATCTGTTTACATTAACTTTCAATTAATTTAGACTCATTATCTAACCTTACCTGCTATAAGGATGCTGTCCAACAAGGTCACCGTTTTGAAACTGGTAGTCAGTTAAGAAATCTGGACTAATGGATCCATCAGGGGGCAAAAGTCCTTCTGAAAATAAAGTTAACAATAATTTGGCATTACTCAGTTTATTTTGTCAAATTAGTTAATTCCTGCACATATTGATACATTACTTTGCTGATTTGGTCATACATGCAAACTTATCAACTATCATAATTACTTACAATTAATAACAATGGGAGAAGGAAACAATTAGGCAAAAAATATGACAGCCGTACATTATTCAGAGAGTTGGAGTTTGGTGATGTCATTATGTTTTTAATGGGGCTTTCTATCTTCCTATCTTTTGTTTTCCCATTCTTACAAATTACTTTTTCAGAGTGTCCTGGACTATTACTTCGGGATCCTATGTGACAGGCCATCACAAAGCAAACAAGCGCCTTGTACTTGCCCAGCATTGCAGAGATAAACCATCGCTGTTAAAAAAATTAGAAAATAGAAATAAAAAAGTACGGTGTTGTGAGCCCGACAAGCAGACCAAAATTTAAAAGATGCATTTGTACGTGCATATGTACATGGCAAAAATAGCTTCTTCATTTGATTCTTCATGAATAGTTTGAACAGGGACATTCAGATTTTCTCAGTGGTGTAAACTAAAGCCTTAACCTCCAACTGGTAACATTTACTTACATTTCCTGGACTCATATTGTTTGCTCACCTGCATTGTAGAAAAGATCAGGTCTTTCAAGAATATCTCCTTCATGAATAAATGTCTCTAACCCATCATCACCATAGACATAGGGCTCACTTTCATCCATCTGACGGTTCTCAACCATTTCCAGCCACTGTGAGTTGTGCCAGCGAAACTTCTCACTTTGAATTTTTTTGGCCCATTCTTCATCATATTCCTGTCAAAATTTTAAAACATGTTATTCTGTCTGAGTGATGAGGTGTGAACACTCAATTCTAGGAAACATATCTTGGTAAGCTTTGGTTCGGTGAGGGGCACTGGTGTAGGATGAGGAGGGTGGGATTTCCTCCAACAGTCTGTCTAAGTAAGCATAAACACCACTTAACCCATGAACCCTTCTGGTATACAAGGAGCTCATATATCCCCTGGTATTCAAATAATATTCTCCTATTCGGCAGACTGATGGTTTGTGCTTGCTTTCCTCAATACATAAAGAAATATTCCTTTTGCCTTTATTTCTATAAACTGTTAGGGTCTGAAGGTCGGCCGTAAGCAGGATTCATTCATCACTTTGCTCCTCTCTGAAATCCTAAAGGAAAATCCTAAAAGATTGTTAAGGGTTTGGACATGCTAGAGGCAAGAAACATGTTCCCGATGTTGGGGGAGTCCAGTTTAAGAATAAGGAGTAAGCCATTTAGAACGGAGACGAGGAAACACTTTTTCTCACAGAGGGTGGTGAGTCTGTGGAATTCTCTGCCTCAGAGAGTGATGGAGGCAGGTTCTCTGGATGCTTTCATAGGGCTCTTAAAAATAGCGGAGTCAGGGGATAATGGGGAGAAGGCAGGAACGGGGTACTAATTGGGGATGATCAGCCATGTTTCCACACTGTATGACTTTATGACTCCATATTCTATGTAGAAACGTAGAAACACAGATAAATAGGTGCAGGAGTGGCCATTCGGCCCTTCGAGCCAGCACCCCCATTCAACATGATCATCTAAAATCAGTACCCCGTTCCTGCTTTTTCCCCCATATCCCTTGATTCCTTTAGCCCTGAGAGCTAAATCTAACGCTCTCTTGAAAACATCCAGTGAATTGGCCTCCACTGCCTTCTGTGGCAGAGAATTCCCTAGATCTTTTTGTTGGAAAACAGTAATTTTCTAGGTTTTCAACTTCCATCAAGGAATTAATAATGCAAAACTTACCAGTTTCTAATTAATTAATTCATTAGAACCTGGTAAATTTTTAATTATTGAAATAATAATAGAATATACTGGAGATACTCAGACCAGGTAGCACCTGTATAGAGAAATATGATGATGACCTTTCATCACAATGTAGCATGGCCAGCATTGTCTCTTTTTTATTTATGGCAGATTAGGTTTGGGAGGCCAAATTTGGGCTTTTGTGCCAATAAAGGTATTTACCTTTCATTGCTATACAGGTCAACATGGCACCATTCCCATTATGTAGACAGCAAAGCACTTTCAGCAGTAGTGAATTGCAATGAATTATTTGGATATAAAAATACCGTTGCCCATTTAAAATTGTTTGCAAAGCAAAATTATGACCATTTATTTGTGGAGCACATTAATGCAGCAGGTAATATCCTCAAATGCTGCAAGTGAATGAATTTCCCAAATCAAACAGGCAGAAGTAAACCTGATTACCAAAGCTGTAGGATCTGCTATTTCCCAAGTTTTTAAATTCTCTCAACTTTTCTTTGGAACAATTCTTGCACCTTATCTTTAGTTTCTACCAGTCACTTCCATGGAGAAATGTCAATATGTAAACCAAATGAATTGCTAAAATTATTTCAGAGATCCTGGAAATGAAAACATGGAAAGGGAAGCACCGAGAACAAAAGGAGTTAGTGGATCTGTGAACAGGCATTCATTACATAAAGACAATGTGTTGGAATGCCTTCAAACTTATTTAAAGCCTACATCTTATTCTGAAAGACAGTGGTAAACACAAAGTTTGTGTTGTCTATTTAAAGTTGCATTTGGCCATGTGGGACACACAATATATAAATCAACAATTCTGAAAGTTGTTGGGGGTTATAAATACCCATGGTAAATCTGATTTTCATCAAAAGAAATCAAGACTCAAAATTGAATGTTACTGATTTCAAAGGGTAGAGGTTGACTATAGATTATCGGTAACAATTATCCATAATTGGAGAAAGGAAGCACCATGGGCTCTTGCAACATTAATAATCACAAATCTTGCAAGAAAATAGAATAAAAATAGTACAGTATACGCCTGGTGCTTTTAGATAGAAGGAACGGCAGATGCTGGTTTATACCGAAGACACATACACAGTGCTGGAGTAACTCAGCTGATCAGGCGGCATCTCCGGAGAAAAAGGATGGGTGGCATTCCGGATCGGAACCTTTCTTCAGACAGAAAGTTGAGGTGGGGGGGGGGGGGGGGGGGGGGTAGAGACTGGAGACATGAAATAGCTCGATCAAATCAAGGCTGGCCCACCTCTTGTCCCCCCGTACTTTCAAACTGAAAGGTTCTGACCCGAATAGTTACCCATCTGTTTACTCCAGAGATGCTGCCTGACCCGCTGAGTTACTCCAGCACATTGTGTCTATCTTCGGAAGACTTTAATAATGGGCAGGCATTTGTTGAAAGGGGGGACAAAGATAAATTTAGCAAAACAAAGTTTATTTACAACATAAAAAAAGAATTATCCGGCAGCAAGCATGATATCACATGTAAAGTTGAAGTAACATTTTAACAGATGCTGGTAGCACATTCTTCCACATGGAAGGTAGACAAAAGTGCTGGAGAAACTCAGCGGGTGAGGCAGCATCTATGGAGCGAAGGAAAAGGTGACGTTTCGGGTCGAGGCCCTTCTTCAGTCTGAGTTTCTCCAGCACTTTTGTCTACATTTGATTTTTCCAGCATCTGCAGTTCTTTCTTAAAGATTCTTCCACATAATCAGACAATAGACACTAAAGGGCCTGTCCCACTTGTGCGTCATTTGCGCGTCACGCAGGTGGCACGCGAGGATTGTGAGAATCCCAAAATCATGGGGTGCCGAGCGTGACTGCCTACGCCACCACGTCTCACCACGCGCGCGTAATGCATGCGTCGTGACGCATAAATGATGTTGCGTAAATAACATGCAAATAACGCCCAAGTGGGACAGGCCCTTAAGGAATCTGTTTGCAGTTACACAAAAAACACTCATATGTACATTTAAAGTAAACTATAAATGAAACAAGGCATGCACTAAAACTTTACATCTGTTATAATTGTAAACTTTTTTTTTGCTTTATTTCCTCTCTTCAACACTTCAATGTTGATGTCACTCATTTGAAACATAGCTATCTGATTAAGAAACTTGTAAGACAAACAAATGCTCACTTCTACTTCTCTTCCATATTAACTGATGAAAAACAGGTCCTCTTTCATTTACATCTGGAGTTTGATACGCTTGAGGTAAAAGAAATTACATTCGCACAGCAATAAAAACATATCCTTAACCCCAATTCATTTTCAGCAACTGATAAATTTATACATAATCATAATTCAAACATCTAACCTCATTAATGTTTGGCAGCACATACGTATCAAAAGAGCAAATGTTACGTGTAAAATATGCACAGCCACAAAGATTGCTGGATAAACAATAAGCAGCAGTGAAAGATGCTAGTGAATAAGCTGAGTCAGGAAATATGTTGAGCCCGCGGAATCAACTATTAAACGAGATCCTTTCTATATAATAACTACATGTAATTGAATACTGCAAATAGAAGTACAATATATAATTAAAACAGAGAGACGAAGACATTTGTTCCTAGTATTTTCCATTTTTGTATTAATCACCGACATGATTTTCTTAGTTTGTACAAATAGCAGTTTAATTGTCAAAATGGACATTTTAAAGTAGATCTTTTTCAGTAAAGGTAAAATGAGCACCCATATGCATCTTGGAACAGCTCCACAGACAACAGCAGGAGTCATGACTCCAAGAGGCCTGAGAGCAATGGATTCCTGGGAAACAATGTTGTTGGCTGGGAATGAACATATTCAAGCCAGAAGTGTGGTTTCTTTGTAGTCAAGCAGCTATAGATTGTTTCTCAGGCAAGACGAAACTTGTGCTCTTCCCCCATTTAAAAAACGCACGTTGCAAATACCCAAGATTCCTTTGTTGAGAAAGCATCAATTTCATATTGCCCTAATCTACAAAATAAATTGGTTTCCCCCCAAATATCTGAAAAATCTTCCAGGTGCTTCTGCATACGAGTATATTGAAAAATATTTTTCCTCCAAGTCTTTCCAATCTTTTCCAGCTGTTATATCACAGAATTGTAATGGCACCGAAGGTGGCCATTCGACCATGAAATCTGTATAGAGCAATCCCATCTATCCCATTCACCATAGCCTTTGAAGTCCTCTCAAAAGTTTAATTGACTATTTCTATCACCATTACAGGCAGAATTTCAAGTTATAACTTTTGTGAGGGAAAAGAAGTTCCATCAGATCTCTCCTATAAATTCTGTCCAAAATTTTACATTTCATCTGTGAACTGTCTATTAGGAGTAACTTCCGACTATTTACCGTATTGAAACCAATCATCATTTGGTTCACAGCTATCAAACATCTGCTTATCAGTTTTTACTTCAAGGAAAACAACCCAAACTTCTTCATTCTAACTTTGTAGCTGAAATCCTGAAGTGCAGTGACTGTTGTGTACTGCTTTAACGTAACTTCCCTGCGTTTGCACTCCACATCTTTGTTCATAAATCCAAAAATTTAATATGCTTTACTAACCACTCTTTCAACACGCCCTGCCACTTTCAAAGATTTATGTAAATACACTCAGGCCCCACTGTTCCTGCTCACCATTTAGGATTGTGTCATTTAGTGTTTCACCGTTGATTGTTCTTTTTGCCAAAACGCGTCACTTCACACCTCTCTGTATTATATTTCATTGGCCACATGACTGCTTCTCTGTCAGCTTGTGTCCAATTGCAGTCTATTACAATTTTCATTCCAAGCTTCACTTTCATCTATAAATTAGGAAATCTTACCAGGCCCATTCATATCTAAATCATTAATATATCCAAAAAAAGAGGCCCAAGCACAGATTCATCAAAAATACCATTGTCCATAATTCTTCAGTGTTAGAAAATCTATTTATCAGTTCACACTGCTTTCTGGCTTTAAGCCAAACCTCTATTCACACTACAATTGACCCTTTAATTCCATAGGGCTTAATTTTGCTCATGTCTTTTGTGTGGGAAATTACTCAAACATAAAGAAATGTAATGTAATGTAATGTAATGTAATGAAAAATGAAAGAGCAGGACACGCACTGCCTGCAAAAATAACGGAAAGAGCCACAAACCTATCAATGTACTTGTTTCGCTAACATTGTCCAACTATTTATCATCTGTAGAAAATGTCACAGGGCTGATAAGACTAAATGTGGTTGTTTTAAGTAAAATGTAGTTGCTTTGCATCCTAAAATTTTCCTCAATTCTTCTTTTAGTTAAATTTTTAAGCAATTAAAGCATCTGTGTTATACGATATTTCACTATTGATTTTCAATATTTCACTTGAATCCTGCTTCTGGATAGTTGGTGATAGGTACCATGAACTGAATGTACAAGGAATAAACATGATCACTGGTAATTTAACTTCTCTAAACTGGTAAACTATGGTTTTCTTAGAGTTCCATCAAAGTGAACATAACTCAAAAATTTCCAACTAAACTGGTTGTTGGCATTCATTTGAAGTGAGACCAAATATGAATTTTCAGCAGGTTTGGAGAAACACTGCCAGCTTAAGTATACATTCCAAAAACAAAACATAAGAAATATTATAATATTCATATTTATGTCATTATTTAAGTAAACAAAACTTGGCAATCAGACAGGAAAACAAACCTTGAGGATTGACTATAAATTGAATGAATCAACTTAAATAAAATAAAATTAGGATAGTCTGTTTCCTTGTTCTAAATTTGAGGGAGAAAGGTGATGTCAGTAGTTAATTTGTGCAGGAACGAAGCACAATCATTTTGGTCTTCCCAGTATTGGCTTGAAATAATGTTTTATTCAGCTGTTTTGATATGTCCTTTACATTATAGTGTAGTCTTCCTCTATTTGATATATTTCAATCCCTAGCTAAATTGCTTTGCATGTCACCTGATCCAAAGATAAAAGCCAAGTTATACGAGAGCTATACAAGGCATAATTTGTTCCTTACCGCAATGATGTCCAACGTATTGTCACAGACTTTCCGTATCTCTGCATTTTTATCATGCATTAGATCAATCAAGTATGCTGGAGCCTCTTGCAACAGATTAAGGAAAAGTAACACATGGTCAAGCTTTTCTTTAAAAAAATGAATAAGATCTGTGTACTAATTGTAAACCTCAACTTGCCATTGTGAAAATCATGGGACCGCCTTTATGAACCGTTGAAGTCCAAATGAAAAGGGAATTCTAAGATAGAAACCAAAAGCTGGAGTAACTCAGTGGGTCAGGCAGAATCTCTGCAGAAATGGAATAGGTGACATTTCGGGTCAAAACCCTTCTTCAGACTGAGAGTCAGGGGTAAGGTCAATGAGAGATATAGACAGTATATGGAGCAGATGAATGAAAGATGTGCAAAAGGCAACCATGATCAAAGAAAGGTGGAGCCCGCAACAGTCCATTGTTGGCTGCGGGGTAGGTTATAACGAGTTATACACACAGTGAAATAACAAGACAGTGAAACTAGTGCGACGACTCGGGTAGTACGGTCATGGGCAGATTCATGGGTAATTTTTGGCCCCATTTCCATAACCGGCGTCCGTCTCCGCACCAAAGATCCCATAGGATACTAGTGCGGAGCCAGAAGCTGGTTACGGAAACATCCTCGTAATAATAAAAATTTGGTAAAAATCTTCTCCTCATTTTCAGAATTTTAATTTATTAACTCAAACTGTTCCCCCGCAACGTTGATTACACTGCGAGTCGGGTCGGGTTACGGAAATGGATTAAAAAAAGGCCCACGTTCTGTTCCGTTGCGTACTACACGTCAGCCCATTGCATTTAGCAGGAGTGGTCTATCTTGCGCTGCTATAGGATCTTTGGTTAGCAGACTCTTTAATGGACCACTCATATGCTAAAGATGTACTCAACATTACAAACTACCTCATCATGGCACTCACACCTTTTATTTGCAGTTTCTCTGAAGCCGTAACACTATTTTCTGTACTCATTCTTGCGATACCCGTTTTGCAATACCTGCTGTACTCGTGTGATCTGCCCGATAGGACACAAAACAATTTTTTCGTACTGTATTTTGGTACACATGACAATAATAAATCAATACTAATGCCATTACCTTTCCTTCTGGATAAGGGAGACACAAGCACCAAACAGAATAGGTTAAAAAAAAATCTGTTATTGAGAAAGGATACGGGTTTCCTTTATAATTACGTCTCTGGTAGCTTGGTGGAAAACCATCTGGTAGAAGACATATACAATTTGGCAAACAAATTCATCATCTTCTTGCTTGGCTATTGGAAAGAATAGAAATACACAGAGAAAGGAGTTTACATCTCATCTACACCTCCACCATGTTCCAAATGCAAAGTATTTCAAGCCATTATCACTTTTATTAAAAGCTTATTCCTCATATATCTCACCCCACCATTGGTGTTCCAATAATAGGCCATTCAGATCAATTCTGTTCTGCCATTCGAAGTGATAATGGTTGATCATCTGTCATATGGCATCCCTCAATATTCTTTCATGTCGAAATTTATCAATGATATTCTTAAATATACAATTGCCATTGACCAACAGTGTATGACCAACGCTTGTAATTGCCTACGTGTATGGTCAGGATACAAATTGCAGACTCAAATTTCTCTCCCTCAACCCAATCTTAAAATTCCAACCTGCTATGATCATAAGAGGATAGACACAAAAAGCTGGAGTAACTCAGCAGGACAGACAGCATCTCTGGAGAGAAGGAATGGGTGACGTTTCGGGTCGAGACCCTTCAGACTGGTTAGGGATAAGGGAAACAAGAGATATAGACAGTGATATGGAGAGATAAAGAACAATGAATGAAAGATATGCAAAAAAGTAATAACGATAAAGGAAAAAGGACATTGTAAGCTGTTTGTTGGATGAAAATGAGAAGCTAGTGCGACTTGGGTGAGGGAGGGATAGAGAGAGAGGGAATGCCGGGGCTACCTGAAGTGAGAGAAATTCATACCACCGGGCTGTAAGCTGCCCAAATGAAATATGAGATGCTGTTCCTCCAATTTGCATTTAGCCTCACTGTGACAACGGAGGAGACCGAGGACAGAAAGGTCTGTGGGGGTAGACAAAAATGCTGGAGAAACTCAGTGGGTGAGGCAGCATCTATGGAACGAAGGAAATAGGCAACGATTCGTTGAATCTACCTTCGATTTTCCAGCATCTGCAGTTCCTTCTTCAACAAGGTCTGTGTGGGAATGGGAAGGAGAATTAAATTGTCCAGCAACCGGGAGATCAGGTTGATTCACGCGGGCTGAGCAACTATGTATAAGAGTCCACACCTTGAGCAACGGATACTGTAGATGAGGTTGAAGGAGGTGCAAGTGAACCTCTGCCTAACCTGAAAGGACTGTCAGGGTCCCTGGACAGAGTCGAGGGAGGAGGTATAGCGACAGATGTTGCACCTTCTGCGGTTGCAGGGCAAGGTATCTGGGAAGGGGGTGGTTTGGGTGGGAAGGGATGAGTTAACCATTGAGTTGCGGAGGGAACAGTCTCTGCGGAAGGCAGAAAGGGGTGGAGAAGGGAACATGTGGCTAGTGGTGGAATCCCGTTGGAGATGGCGGAAATTTCAGAGGATTCTGTATTGTATGCGACGGCTGATGGGGGGGGAAGGTAAAGACAAGGGGGACTCTGTCTCTGTTGTGACTAGGGGGAGCGGGAGCAAGTGCAGAGCTGCGGAGTACCAAGGCACACGAGCGAGGGCCTCATCTATGATGGGAGAAGGGAACCCCCGTTCTCTAAAGAATGAAGACATCTCGAATGTTCTAGTATGGAACACCTCATCTTTGGCGCAGATGCGCCGTACCTGTAGACGGAGGAATTGGGAGTTGGGGGATAGAGTCTTTGCAAGAAGCAGGGTGGGAAGAAGTGTAGTCGAGATAGTTGTGGGAGTCAGTGGGTTTGTAATAGACGTCAGTCAATAGTCTAGTTCTTGTGATGGAGACCGAGATCAAGATCATAGAGGATTACTTACTATGAGCGCATGAATTAATTCTGACATTACAAATAGCCTGCTCCCAGGTGGCTTGTCAGTGTGCTGCTCTAAGAAATGTCACAAGTACCCTGGACCTCGTGCTCAAGGTTTCCCTTGCTAATATGAATTGTCCAATCATTATGATCCCTGTGAACAGTATCAGCATGATGGTATAGAGATCACTTTTATTCTTAAACGGCAAGAGTCCATTGAGTTTGGAGATTCAAATTCTGTTTTGGCTCACAGTCAAGATTAACTGGCATTGCAACACTAGTTGGAATTATAACACTTACTATGTTCCAAGGTAGGATTATTAAGAACCTTTGGTGCATCTGTTTCTGTTTGATGCTCATCTTGCATTCCCAAATTAGGAAAAAGTCTATTTCACATCATTGTTATCATGCTGCTAAGGGCAAAACACTAGAAAATACAATGTTCTGTCAAGCCTTACCATTTAGAAGCTCAATGAGTGCTGGAATAATTCCAGATTTAGCTAGCATTGCTGCACAGGAATCATCCATGGACACAGTGCCAATCATAATCACCACTTCCAGAACCAGGTCATCTTCTGTCGAACCTTGAGAGTAAGAGACACAAATGTGCTTTCATTAATAACTATGGACAAAAGCTTGGTGTATTTATTGTAGTTTAACCTAGAGCCTATAACTTAACTGATACAGCATTTACAACTTATAGAATACCCAAAAGGTCATTTGCCTGAATATTGAGGAAACCACAGCAAAACTGAAAATGTTCAATTGTGTGAGAAGGAGAACATTCAACCATTTATTTCAACCAGTTCAGAAGTGGAATAGGATTGTCATAGGATTCAAGTATTCAGCTCATTGTAACAGCAATGAGTCAATATAGTACCTATGAAGGAAAGATAGGTTAATGAAATTGAGATGCAGATTCATGATCTAAATAAATGATGGCAAAGATCTGAGGGAATGAATGGGGCCCACACTGTTATAATCTTCCTGCATATGGTTGTATTGTTCCACAATATTTGGCTGCACTACATATTTAGAAATCCTCTGCAAAATTAGAATGTAATGTATATCTATAAAAAACCGTCATGGTGGAACATTCAAATAGCTTTGTTTTCTTTGTATTGGCATCATAATCGTACATCCCTATCCATTTTCCATCATATGAGAACTTGTCATGCTAATATCTTTAATTGCACTACTCTGTTCCCCTACTCTCCAAAAGAGGACACCAGAAGTTTAGACTGGTGATTATTGATCTCAAACATTTTTTTGTACGACTAAATTAGACCAAATACATTTGGTTTTAAGGAATGAAATCATTTGAATGTTAAACCACAGCATTATAAAGTTCAAGAATATAGTGTACAGAATGACACTATAATACAGTTTCTCTGAACATGAATTGCACCCTACAATAGGTTTTGCATGAAGACTGCTGCAAATTACACAATAACAGTGCTGCATTCATCAACACCAAAAATAACTGGGTCTAAAAATGTTTTTGTACTAAATTGACAATGCTAATCTAAAGAAAAACTCCATACAGTGCTCTCCGTAATGTTTGGGCCAAACAACCATCATCAGTCTGAAGAAGGGTTTCGGCCCGAAACGTCGCCTATTTCCTTCACTCCGTAGATGCTGCTGCACCCGCTGAGTTTCTCCAGCATTTTTGTGTGCCAACCATCATTTATTTATTTGCCTCTGTACTTCACAATTTGAGATTTGTAATAGAAAAAGTCACATTTGGTTAAAGTGCACATTGTCAGATTTTAATAAAGACCATTTTTATACATTTTGGTTTCACCATGCAGAATTTACAGCAGTGTTTATACATAGTCCCCCCATTTCAGGGCACCATAATGTTTGTGACACAGCAATGTCATGTAAATGAAAGTAGTCATGTTTAGTATTTTGTTGCATATCCTTTCCATGCAATGACTGCTTGAAGACTTTGATTCATGGACATCACCAGTCGCTGGGTGTCTTCTCTGGTGATGCTCTGCCAGGCCGGTATTGCAGCCATCTTTTGCTTATGCTTGTTTTGGGGGCTAGTCCACTTCTGTTTTCTCTTCAGCATATAAAAGGCATGCTCAATTGGGTTCAGATTGGGTGATTCCCTTGGCCATTCAAGAATTGACCATCTTTTAGATTTGAAAAACTCCTTTGTTGCTTTAGCAGTATGTTTGGGATCATTGTCTTGCTGTAGAATGAACCGGCCAATGATTTTTGAGGCATTTGTTTGAACTTGAGCAGATAGGATGTGTCTATACACTTCAGAATTCATTATGCTGCTACCATCAGCAGTTGCATCATCAGTGAAGATAAATGAGCCAGTACCTTCAGCAGCCATACATGCCCAGGTCACAACACCCCCACCACCGTGTTTCACAGATGTGGTGGTATGTTTTGGATCTTGAGCAGTTCCTTCTCTCCTCTTTGCTTTGCTCTTGCCATCACTCTGATATAAGGTAATCTTCATCTCATCTTTTTCCAGAATTGTGGTTGCTATTTAAAGAACTTCTTGGCAAACTAACCCGGCCATCATATTTTTGCAGCTAACCAGAGGTTTGCATCTTGCATTGTAGCCTCTGTATTTCTGTTCATGATGTCTTCTGCAGACAGTGGTCATTGACAAATCCACACCTGACTCCTGAAGAGTGTTTCTGATCTGTTGGACAGGTGTTTGGGGGGGTTTCTTTATTATAGAGAGAATTCTTCTGTCATCGGCTGTGGAGGTCTTCCTTGGCCTGACAGTCCCTTTGCGATTAGTAAGCTCACCAGTGCTTACTTCTTTCTTCTTAATGATGTTCCAAACAGTTGATTTTTGTAAACCTAAGGTTTGGCTGATGTCTCTAACAGTTTTATTCTTGTTTCTCAGTCTCATAATGGCATCTTTGAGTTTCATTAGCACAACTTTGGTCCTCATGTTGATAAACAGCAATAAAAGTTTTGAGAGGCGATGGAAAGACGGGAGGAAAGATTAGGTGCTGAGAGCTCTCTTATACCTGTATTAAGGAGGTAATCAAACACACCTGAGCAATTACAAACACCTGTGAAGCCATGTGTCCCAAACATTATGGTGCTCTGAAATGGGGGGGGGGGGGGGGGAACTATGTATTAACACTGCTGTAATTTTTACATGGTGAAACCAAAATGTATAAAAATACCCTTTAATAAAATCTGACAATGTGCACTTTAACCACATGTGATTTTTTCTATTACAAATCTCAAATTGTGGAGTACAGTGGCAAATAAATAAATGATGCGTCTTTGTCCCAAACATTATGGAGGGCACTGTATTTCTAAACAGGACATAAAAGTAAAGGACCGTTTATGATTGGATCCACTTTAGCCACTGGAACAACTTGATCTTCATGATTCTTATCTAGGTCATGGAGGCATCTTACTCAAACACAATATCGATCTAACTTCCTACATCTTCTCCCTCCAACTGTTTGGACTCTCACTCTGGCCACAAACTCTTTGACTCCAGACTGTCAAAGCCGCTACAGCCAGACATTAAAACAGCTTTTTTCCACCAGTAGCTCTACTCAGCAGCCAAAAGTCTATAGCCTCTGGTATTTTATTTTATTCTTCACGTTTAAATTATGTTTTATGTTTAATTGTCTACTGTACATCGTGTTGTTATCCATGCGAGCAAAGTACCAAGGCAACTTCCTTGTATGTATACATACTTGGCTACTAAAATTTATTCAATTCAATATCAGAAATGTGTTTTGCAATTTATCACCATGACTAAACGTTACAATCACATTTTTGATTACTCTTTATATCATATCCACCCATCCAACAAACCTGGTTTCAGTTTGTCCTTGAGGAATGGAACCAAGTTATATTCTTTCAGCACAAGCTCCCAGTCAAGATTTGGAACTGTCAGATTAGCCAATGTTCCAAGGCACTCAATAACAAATTCTTCACCTTCATTGATATTGATCTGAGCTGCCAGGTCCCCAACATAATCCTAAAAGAAAAAAAAGATATTTGAATTAAGTTTTATTTTCACCCAAAGGGCCAGGTCCTTTTAATTTAAATACAATTAAACGGGGAATCCTGCCGATTACCCAAGCACATAGTTAAAACTCGCTGAGAATTACATTTATGAACATGCAAAGCCCTATACAGGAGCATGTGTGTTTTTACATGTGTAGTAGTGATATAAATCCATGCTCAACATTCAAAAAATAACTTTACAATCACAGTTATGAACCAATTATTTCATGTTGTTAAACCTGTGCCTTCAATAAAATAAAATCAATAAAATTGATTTTAACACGACTACGAGTAAAAAGTAAAATATAGCGTTACACCTACTGAATCAAACACTTAAAGCATTGCTTTCACAGAACATGGCTGGTAGTTACGTTTATCTGAGTCACAAAGGTTTTATCTCCTTTTCACTTCTAGCCATTGACAACTTACTCCACCCATGTCGGAGTTAAACCCCCCTCTCCTGCATCTGCCTATAACTTGCCATGCTTAGTCCAGCCTACATCTCTCTTTTTCAGCTTTCTCCCACTTACTCCTATCAGTCTATTGAAGGATCCCGGTCTGAAACATCGTCTGTCCATTCCTTCCACATATGCTGCCTGACCTGCTGAGATTCTACAGTAGATCGGAGAAGAAAGGCAAGGGTCCATTGTTGGGATATCATGTTGAGTACAGCAATGGCATGCCGTTATTTTTATTATTTCCTCAACTGCCCATTTTAATATTATGTGCAACAGAAATTTTCCAGATAGAATGTAATTGTAGTTTAATAACTCATGCGCTAGCATGAATCACTATGATATCCAATTTTTCCAAAAAATCCTCTCCACTATAACTTACAATTTAAAAATACTTATAGTTATAATAACAGCATTTATTCTTATTGTGGATAATAAATTTAGATTGTTTCAAACTAAGGATTACAATTAAATATTCCCTCGAATATTTATTTTTGAGTCGTTTTTGTAATATACATCATTTATGTCTTATGTCATATATTTTATTTTCCATTTACTAAATTCAAGCCATATAATAATAATAATAATAATAAATTTTATTTATGGGCGCCTTTCAAGAGTCTCAAGGACACCTTACAAAAATTTAGCAAGTAGAGGAAAAACATGTAAGCGGAATGAAATAAACAGTAGAGACATGGCTAGTACACAAATTAAATACAGAATTCAATTCAAAACACAATATGAGGCAATTCAAGCACAGATGAAAAGGGAGGGGGACGTGGGGCTAAGGATAGGCAGAGGTGAAGAGATGGGTCTTGAGGCGGGACTGGAAGATGGTGAGGGACACGGAATTGCGGATCAGTTGGGGGAGGGAGTTCCAGAGCCTGGGAGCTGCCCTGGAGAAGGCTCTGTCCCCAAAACTGCGGAGGTTGGACTTGTGGATGGAGAGGAGACCGGCTGATGTGGATCTGAGGGACCGTGAGGGTTGGTAGGGGGAGAGGAGGTCAGTGAAATATGGGGGGGCCAGATGGTGGAGGGCTTTGTAGGTGAGGACCAGGATTTTGTAGGTGATCCGGTGGGAGATGGGAAGCCAGTGAAGTTGTTTGAGGACTGGAGTGATGTGATGCCAGGATTTGGTGTGGGTGATGAGTCGGGCGGCTGCATTCTGGACCAATTGGAGTCGGTTGATGTAGGTGGAGCTGATGCCAAGGAGAAGTGAGTTGCAGTAGTCCAGTCGGGAGGAGATGAAGGCATGGATGAGTCTTTCAGCAGCGGGAGGTGTGAGAGAGGGTCTGATTTTGGCGATGTTGCGGAGGTGAAAGAAGGAGGTTTTAATGACATGGCGGATGTGAGACTCAAGGGAGAGGGTGGAATCAAAGATCACGCCAAGGTTGCGGGCCTGGGGAGATGGGGAGACAGTGGTGCCGTTGATGGTGAGAGTGGGGTTATTGATTTTGCTGAGTGTGGATTTGGAGCCTGAGGAGGAATTCTGTTTTAACGCTGTTGAATTTGAGGAAGTTATGTTGCATCCAGGTTTTTACATATTGGATTCTACTACATGCAATTTGTACAATAAACTGTTAGTGAGTGCATCAGTGATAATTTCTTAGAACAAGATATTTTGGAGTTAAGGCGATTTTAGATTTGGTCATATAATGAGGTGGTATTAAAAAGAGATCCCAAAGTTAAGGTTTTTGCAGATAATAGAATATCAGTTAGAGTTTGAGGGTGAACATGATGAAAGAATGGGTCGACTGGGCTTGTATTCACTGGAATTTAGAAGGATGAGAGGACGTCTTATAGAAACATATAAAATTCTTAAAGGATTGGACAGGCTAGATGCAGGCAAAATGTTCCCGATGTTGGGGCCCTCCAGAACCAGGGGGCGCAGTTTAAGAATAAGGGGTAAGCTATTTGGGACTGAGATTCAGATTCAGATTCAGATTCAGATTCAATTTTAATTGAATGAGGGAAAACCTGTAAAATCCTCGGCCACAGAAGGCAGTGGAGGCCAATTTATTAGATGTTTTCAAGCGAGAGAGTTAGATTTAGTTCTTAGGGCTAATGGAATCAAGGAATATAGGGAAAAAGAATGAACAGGGTACTGATTTTAGATGGTCAGTCATAATCATATTGAATGGCAGTGCTGGCTCAAAGGGCCGAATGGCCTACTCCTGCATCTATTTTCCTATGTTTCTATGAACAGCACAGGTTCAAATCCAGTGTCTTAACTTAAACAAGGGTACCGGTAATTACAAGGTATGAAGAAAGTTGAACAAAAAATAGGCTACATCAAGGTCTGTAGATCACCAGTGGTAGATGATCAAAACCATCAGCTCTCTGTGTCATGGATGTTGATTACTGCTGCACTGATAAAACACAACGTTGAAATTATCTTGTTTAATGCCAAAGTTAACTTCCTATTTCAAGTTTGATGGACACCCAATATGCAGATCCTCAACATTATAAAGTGACTGAGGGAGAGATATTATCTGTGGATGCTAACAGCAGAGTGACATGCATTAACTAGCAATCAAAATGTATCTCAAACTGCATAATTTAGTTTCTGATCTGCACAATAATAATGGATGACATTCTTAGAACACCATTATTTTTCTTGCAAGATCTGGACCAATGAAAGCAAACACACCAATCTGGAAAAAAATCCTTGCATCCCTCGATGCAAAGCACACACTTGAAGGGCACAAACTAGCTGATTGTGATTTCAATCAGTTCATTTTGCAAAATCGAATGACGGAAATTTGTCTTTAATCACAAGCACCCCAAACACATGCTAACATATCAACCACCTGACACATTCCTTCCTCACACATCTGGCTTCACCGATTCTATGGAACAGAACATCAGATAGGGAGTGCAGTCAATATTTTAGCTTCAGTTTAGTAATTAAATACATTTTTTTTGCTACATCCATTGTTAATTTAAATTCATTAACATATAAAAGTACACCAATATTATTTATCTACAAGCAGGGCTCTTGCTATTATTATTGATATCCCCAAAATATAAACAATGAAACAAATCAGATAACTATGATTTCTATGAATAAATTCATCCATAGATAAACATGTAACAGTAATGACATTTATCTGGTTTGAACCATATGTTTTACAGCACAGAGACAAGCCATTTGGCCCAACTCGTCCATGCGACCAAGGTGCCCCATCAAAGCTAATGCTCATATTTGGCCCATATCTCACTCAGCCTTTCCTATCCAAATCTCTTTTAAATGTTGTTATTGTACCTGCTTCAACTACCTCCTCTGGTAGCTCATTCCATATACCCACCATCATCTGAGTGAAAATGTTGCCCCTCAGATTCCTATTAAATCTTTCCCCTCTCACCATAAACCTATGTCTTCCAGAGAAAAGATGTACATTTTATAGTCATACAGCACAGAAATAGGCCCTTCAGCCCAACTTGTCCATGCTCCATCTAAGCTAGTCCCATTTGCCCATTTTTGGCCCATAGTCCTTTAAGCCTTTCTTATTCATGTTCCTGTAATTGAATTTTAAATGCTGTTATAATACCTGCCTCAACTACCTCCTCTGGCAGCTCGTTCCACATACCCACCACCCACAGCAACAAAGTTGTCCCTCAGGTTCCTATTAAATCTTGATCCTCTCACAAACTTATGCCCTCTGGTTATTGATTCCTCTGCCCTGGGTAAAAGACTATGCATTCACCCTATCAAATCCCCTCACTATTTTATACATTTCTCTAAGATCAGCCCATAGCCTGCTGCTCTCCAAGGAATAAAGTCCTAGGTTGTCCAATATCTCCATAAAGCTCAGGCCCTCGAGTTCAGGCAACATCCTCGTAAACGTAACTAAGAGAAATGATAACTTGCTGAATAGGGTGTCAAGATACATATACATCAGGGGCTAATAAGCATGATTTGGGAAATTATTTTTTAGAATAGTCTGATACTTTTTCAAGATGCAGTCTATATATGGAATGCCATTTTACCTTGTCAACCTGCCATTTTTACAAGGAATTGGATGTAGTTTTATTGCTAAAATTATCTAAATAATACGCAGCATATGGATCTATGGGCTAATCAATGTGATTTAAAGAATACTAAACTAAGGCTGTGAGCAAGTACAAGGATCTGGCTAATAGGTTAAAATTCTTTATTCTTTGCCATTGATCACATCATCAGGATTATAGATGAATGTGCTGAAAAGTCTTTTCACTATGAGATTCCTAACATTTTTAACATCAAAAAACCCAATCAATTCCCAACTTATGAAAGACATACAAAGTAGTAATTAATTTAATTCACCACCCTAATCTAAAACAACTAAAAACAAAGTATTTTAAAGCCAAATTAGACATTGATTGGTCTCATTTTTCCTAATTTTTAATGTATTTCCTTTTAATAATCAATTGATCATTCTGACTTTTAAAACCCCAAAAATGTGAGGACATTTGTAAAATGGTCCATGTGTGCAATATTTATATTATATCCCAACCCATAGGTATGCAAATATAATGAATTAAAGGAACATTCTTTAAGTACATAAAAATAATTATGGTTCAGCTTAATTGTAAAGCATCGCGAGCCTCTTCAAAATGTGCAGTCGAGCATTAACTGCTGTTGCATTCAATGGTGAATCCAGTCGTACAGTAAGGTGAGCAGAGGTCAAATCTGCTGGATTCAATGGTACGTCCAATGTTGGAGCAAAAGGTTGGACGCACTGGTTTCAGCAGTGAATATAATGGGAGAGCGGGACGTTAGGTCTGATGTAAATAACAATATTTATATCAACAGTTGCACAGCAGCTTAGGTCAACTGGAATCTGACCTCCCAATTGTCCATCCAAACATCAATATTTGAACAAGAGTTGCAAATTCTTGAGATGAGACAAGTCTGCCAGTCAGTCAGCTAGCTTGATTTGACCCAAAGGTAGCTGGTAATCAACAATGGGAAGATGAATGACCAAATAATGGGTGCAAAGCAACAGTATGGATAAGCGGGAGCAGAATTAAAAAAAATATCAACAGGGAGGAGGCAAGTCAATTTAATAGATGACCCTTAATTATTGGCTAACAGCATAAACATGCACACAACCAGCCCCCCCAAACCCAACCCCCTCCACCCACTCAGATGCATTACTGCCAATTACACACAGGTGCATGACTCTTATGATACCTACTATGAATAAATCTTTGCTTTGGCCTTCATGTTGTGAAATGTTCCTGATCATTTTCATCAGCAGCGAATCCTTGAATTTGAAGGCTCGTTTCATTAGCAGTTTAAGGCCATTTCCTAAAATGGGTAATGTTTAAAGTCAGCCATTCAAAGTCAAATTTATCTGTATAACACCATGATTAAACATAATCAGATGACAGCTCAACAGACTTAACCACACTCCTTGCCAATTATGTAGAGGAATATCTGATTTTCACCTTAACTGTATTCCTTTCTACTTTCACACCATCCTTATCAATAATCCATTGGCTTTAAAAATATTCAAAGCTATTGCTACTATAATGGAATTGAGTTCCAATCCCGACAAACCAGATATAAGGAATTTGACTTGAGATCCGTTTTATATGGGAAACCTCTTATTTTTATACAGCGATTACGGGTCATAGACTCTCCTACAAGTAATATCTGTCTCACATAGAAACATAGAAACATAGAAATTAGGTGCAGGAGTAGGCCATTCGGCCCTTCGAGCCTGCACCGCCATTCAATATGATCATGGCTGATCATCCAACTCAGTATCCCGTACCTGCCTTCTCTCCATACCCTCTGATCCCCTTAGCCACAAGGGCCACATCTAACTCCCTCTTAAATATAGCCAATGAACTGGCCTCGACTACCCTCTGTGGCAGGGAGTTCCAGAGATTCACCACTCTCTGTGTGAAAAAAGTTCTTCTCATCTCGGTTTTAAAGGATTTCCCCCTTATCCTTAAGCTGTGACCCCTTGTCCTGGACTTCCCCAACATCGGGAGCAATCTTCCTGCATCTAGCCTGTCCAACCCCTTAAGAATTTTGTAAGTTTCTATAAGATCCCCTCTCAATCTCCTAAATTCTAGAGAGTATAAACCAAGTCTATCCAGTCTTTCTTCATAAGACAGTCCTGACATCCCAGGAATCAGTCTGGTGAACCTTCTCTGCACTCCCTCTATGGCAATAATGTCCTTCCTCAGATTTGGAGACCAAAACTGTACGCAATACTCCAGGTGTGGTCTCACCAAGACCCTGTACAACTGCAGTAGAACCTCCCTGCTCCTATACTCAAATCCTTTTGCTATGAAAGCTAACATACCATTCGCACCTGCATGCCCACTTTCAATGACTGGTGTACCATGACACCCAGGTCTCGCTGCATCTCCCCTTTTCCTAGTCGGCCACCATTTAGATAATAGTCTGCTTTCCTGTTTTTGCCACCAAAATGGATAACCTCACATTTATCCACATTATACTGCATCTGCCAAACATTTGCCCACTCCCCCAGCCTATCCAAGTCACCTTGCAGTCTCCTAGCATCCTCCTCACAGCTAACACTGCCCCCCAGCTTAGTGTCATCCGCAAACTTGGAGATATTGCCTTCAATTCCCTCATCCAGATCATTAATATATATTGTAAATAGCTGGGGTCCCAGCACTGAGCCTTGCGGTACCCCACTAGTCACTGCCTGCCATTGTGAAAAGGACCCGTTTACTCCTACTCTTTGCTTCCTGTTTGCCAGCCAGTTCTCTATCCACATCAATACTGAACCCCCAATGCCGTGTGCTTTAAGTTTGTAAACTAATCTCTTATGTGGGACCTTGTCGAAAGCCTTCTGGAAGTCCAGATACACCACATCCACTGGTTCTCCCCTATCCACGCTACTAGTTACATCCTCGAAAAATTCTATAAGATTCGTCAGACATGATTTACCTTTTGTAAATCCATGCTGACTTTGTCCAATGATTTCACCACTTTCCAAATGTGCTGCTATCCCATCTTTAATAACTGACTCTAGCAGTTTCCCCACTACCGATGTTAGACTAACTGGTCTGTAATTGACCGTTTTCTCTCTCCCTCCCTTCTTAAAAAGTGGGGTTACGTTTGCTACCCGCCAATCCTCAGGAACTACTCCAGAATCTAAAGAGTTTTGAAAGATTATTACTAATGCATCCACTATTTCTGGAGCTACTTCCTTAAGTACTCTGGGATGCAGCCTATCTGGCCCTGGGGATTTATCGGCCTTTAATCCATTTAATTTACCCAACACCACTTCCCGGCTAACCTGGATTTCACTCAATTCCTCCAACTCCTTTGATCCGCGGTCCCCTGCTATTTCCGGCAGATTATTTATGTCTTCCTTAGTGAAGACGGAACCAAAGTAGTTATTCAATTGGTCCGCCATATCCTTGTTCCCCATGATCAACTCACCTGTTTCTGACTGCAAGGGACCTACATTTGTTTTAACTAATCTCTTTCTTTTCACATATCTATAAAAACTTTTGCAGTCAGTTTTTATGTTCCCTGCCAGTTTTCTTTCATAATCTATTTTTCCTTTCCTAATTAAGCCCTTTGTCCTCCTCTGCTGGTCTCTGAATTTCTCCCAGTCCTCCGGTATGCTGCTTTTTCTGGCTAATTTGTACGCATCATCCTTCGCTTTGATACTATCCCTGATTTCCCTTGTTATCCACGGATGCACTACCTTCCCTGATTTATTCTTTTGCCAAACTGGGATGAACAATTTTTGTAGTTCATCCATGCAGTCTTTAAATGTCTTCCATTGCATATCCACCGTCAACCCTTTTAGAATTAATTGCCAGTCAATCTTGGCCAATTCACGTCTCATACCCTCAAAGTTACCTTTCTTTAAGTTCAGAACCATTGTTTCTGAATTAACAATGTCACTCTCCATCCTAATGAAGAACTCAACCATATTATGGTCACTCTTGCCCAAGGGGGCACGTACAACAAGACTGCTAACTAACCCTTCCTCATTACTCAATACCCAGTCTAAAATAGCCTGCTCTCTCGTTGGTTCCTCTACATGTTGATTTAGATAACTATCCCGCATACATTCCAAAAAATCCTCTTCCTCAGCACCCCTGCCAATTTGATTCACCCAATCTATATGTAGATTGAAGTCACCCATTATAACGGTTTTGCCTTTGTCGCACGCATTTCTAATTTCCTGTTTGATACCATCTCCAACTTCACTACTACTGTTAGGTGGCCTGTACACAACACCCACTAGCGTTTTCTGCCCCTTAGTGTTTCGCAGCTCTACCCATACCGATTCCACATCCTGCAAACTAATGTCCTTCCTTTCCATTGCATTAATCTCCTCTCTAATCAGCAACGCTACCCCACCTCCTTTTCCTTTCTCTCTATCCCTCCTGATTATTGAATATCCCTGGATGTTCAGCTCCCAGCCTTGGTCACCCTGGAGCCATGTCTCCGTGATCCCAACTATATCATAGTCATTAATAGCTATCTGCACATTCAACTCATCCACCTTATTACGAATGCTCCTTGCATTGAGACACAAAGCCTTCAGGCTTGTTTTTACAACACTCTTACCCCTTATACAATTTTGCTGAAAAGTGGCCCTTTTTGATTTTTGCTCTGGATTTTCCGGCCTGCCACTTTTACTTTTCACCTTGCTACCTATTGCTTCTACCCTCATTTTACACCCCTCTGTCTCTACGCTCACACATTTAAGAAACCCTTTCCCTTTAACTCCATCCTCCACTATCCCATTTGACACCCCACCCCCCTTATTCAGTTTAAAACCACCCGTGTAGCAGTGGCAAACCTGCCTGCCAGAATGCTGGTCCCACACCTGTTAAGATGCAATCCGTCCCTTTTGTACAGTTCCCCCTTACCCCAAAACAGATCCCAGTGATCTAAGAATCTAAATCCCTGCCCCGCGCACCAGTTCCTCAGCCACACGTTCAGGTCCCGTATCTCCCTGTTCCTGCTCTCGCCAGCACGAGGAACTGGAAGCAAACCGGAGATAACAACCCTGGAGGTCCTGCTTTTCAGCATTTTTCCGAGCTCTCTAAAGTCACGCTGCAGAATATTCATCCCCTTCTTTCCGACATCGTTTGTGCCGACATGCACTACCACTTCCGGATGTTCACCTTCGCCCTTGAGGGTTTTCTGCACTCTGTCCGTGACATCCTGGATCCTGGCACCAGGAAGGCAGCACACCATCCTCGCATCCCGTCTGTTGCCGCAGAAACACCTGTCCGTACCTCTCACAATGGAGTCTCCCACTACAATGGCGTTGCCTGCCTTAGGCCTTTTTGGTTTTGGCTCAACAGCCCTATTCGCATCACAAGCCAGTCCGTCGCCCAGTGTAAACACCTCTTCTGTCCCGACAGCTTCTAAGTGGGTGAACCTGTTCACAAGAGGTACAACACCCGGGGAAGTTGGCATTCCATGCTTCCCTCCCGTTCTCACTGTCTCCCACCTTCTCTCTTCCAGTACCTTAGGTGTAATAATCGTACTGTAGGACTTGTCGAGGAACGACTCAGTTTCTCGGACGAACCGGAGGTCATCCACTTGCTTCTCCAGTTCCCCAACACGGCCCTTCAGGAGCTCTACCTGGATGCACTTCTCGCATTTGTAGCAGCCAGAGGCACCGGCGGTGTCCTTGACCTCCCACATGCTGCAAGCATCGCACTGAATCAGCTTGCCTGACATCTCCTTCTTTCGTCTCTACCTCTCAAACGTATTGCGTGGTCTCCTCTCCTCAGCAGCCTCCTCGCCGAAGACTCTCGAGCCAAAGACTCACACTTTTCTCACAGGGCACTTCCCTCACAAGGCCGCTCACTCACTGCCGCTCGCTAAGAGCAGTCTTGCTTAAATTGACTGATAAATTGCCTGATTTACCAATTTACAAACCAAATTCCTCAGTTTTCAACTGTTTTCCCAGCACTGACTCACTTCTCTCCTCCCACTTGGGCTAGAGCCAATCAGTCGTATCTCTTGCTAATCTCCTGCTGCTGTTGTTGCTCCCAAAGCTTCATCAACCCTTTCATGATCCCAGAGGATCTTCTATGTTCCAATCAAATCCCCAATGTTCCAATCCAGTCACCTAAACTCCTACAGATACAATGAAACATTGTCCAAACAGTCCCCATAAGACAACCCATCCATTCCGGGCACTAATCCTAATCAACCTACCCTAGACTGCTTACAATGCATTAACTACCTGTTTTAAACAAGGAGACCAAACACAGTACTTCAGATGTGTTCTCAGCAAGGCCCTACATAATTGAAGACTATGTAGCTGGAATGCAAGGCACCTCTCTCATTTCCTTAAAATAAATACCTGTATAGTAAAGTTAAACATGAGAAGAAATCCAGGTCATTCATTACATAAAATATACCATGCAGCCAAAATTAGTACTGAGGCCATGAATTTATTACAGTGTGCCGACTCGGATAAGCATGTTACATCAGTAACTGCAAATGTCCCTGCTTTAAATCATCGTGGCTGCACACATCATTTACGAGCAAGATGACGTTATTCGTAGGCTTACTGTTTTTAAAAAAAGTACTTCTCAACTTATTAAAATTGTTATTGAAAATTTAGTAGAATGCAATCCACATACACATTTGGCAGACATAAATTGTTAGCAAAACTGTTACATATAGCTGGATAAGTTGAAAACTTATTAATCTGTAGCTTTGTCAGCTAAATTAACCAGAAGAGATATCCTCAGGTTTACCACAAAATTAAAATTGCAAACATTTCTCATAAATCAAAAGGCATAGATGTTCCATAATGCATTGCACACTACTGAAATGGTAAAATGCTGGAAAATAGATTACAAAAAAATGTTTCCATTATATTGAGGTATTCAGTGATGTACTGGAGTTACAAAGGAAAGTTAGACTGCTAAATTCCACACAGGCCGAGGACAAAAAGTGGATATGAATGATAACAACCTCACTGAGCAGTAAGCCTAGCTGTTATTGGTGCAATGTACATTGAAAAACATTAAAAACTGCATTAAGAAAATTGTGATTACAAAATTGAAATATAATTATAGCCTTAGTCCATTTATATCAATAATTATATAATTTTTAAAATAAACAAGTACAAAGGGACAGACAATTAAGTTATTTTTTTCTCTCTGCTAAGTAGATAAGAGCTCAGATTTTGCTTTTGCATAAGTAACAAGTTTGGGAAAAATCTTACCGTCGCAGATTAGTTGTGCATTTCTCTTGTTAGATGCAAGGTTAATACAAAAGGAGATTAATTCCATATCAATATGCTCTTCTTCACATTCAAACAACATCTTCATTAACTGTTAAAAAAAAGCACATAAAATCATTTACTGACATTGATAAAAAAATGAAAGCACTCCTTCTCCACAGTAAATCCATAACTTTGTTTTCAATGCTTCGAAGGCCAAGAAATACAGTAACATACAGTAATGTGAAGAAATTTGGTGACACTGATAGGCTGAAGTATGTTTTTTTCAATTAAAGTATTGTGGAGAAAACAGATGAACTTAGAACCTGGATTGATGCTTCAGACTATGTTGTTGCCATTGTGGAAATGTGGTTGTGTGAGGAACATGACAGGCAGGTCAATGTTCGGGGGTTTCAATGTTTCGGATGTGATCAAGAGGGAGGCAGAAGAGGTGGGGAGTTGCACTACTGATCAGGAAGACTGTCACTGTGGTGCTCAGAGAGAACACACTGGAGGGTTCGTCCGCTGCGGCTGAATAGGTAGCTCGGGAAAAATAATAAAGGTGTAAGGACGCTAATGGGATTGTACCACAGCACCCACCAATAGTAAGCGGGAGGATATATAATTGTATATATGTGGACAGATAACCGATAGATGCCAAAACAACTGGGTTGTCTTCGTGGGTCATTTTAACGTTTCCAATATTGACTGGAATGTGCTCAGTGCCAAAGTCTTAGACGGGGCAGAATTGTTGAGGTAGATCCAAAAAGGTTTCTTGAAACAGTATATGGAGCTCAGGAGGATATACTTGTAGTAATTATTATTGGGAAACTCCACATCTGACATTGTTTAAAGGCAAGTTGATCGATGTTCAGAACTGGCATGTTCCAGTAAGGAGGGGGGGGGGGGGGGGGGGATAAGGATGGCAAAGTAATGGAAGCTTGGATGACCAAAGGGGTTGTAAATTTGGTCAAAAAGAAAAAGGAAGCACTTGCAAGGTTTAAGAGGTTTGAATCAGATAAGGCCTTTGAGGAATATGAAGAAAGGAGAGAACTTAAGTGAGTGATTAGAAGGGCCAAATGGGGCCATGAAAGGGGACATAGAGTCACAGAGTGATACAGTGTGGAAACAGGCCCTACGGCACAACTTGCCCACACCAGCCAACATGTCCCAGCTACACTAGTCCCACCTGTCTGCGCTTGGTCCATATCCCTCCAAACCTGTCCTATCCAGTGGAGTCCATCCATGGAGTACTGTGTGCAGTTCTGGTCGCACCATTGCAGGAGGATGTGGAGGCTTTGGAAAGGTTGCTGAGGATGTTTACCAGAATGATGCCTGGATTAAGGGGTATTAGCAACAAGGAGAGGTTGGTCAGACGGATTGTTTTCTCTGAAATCGATGGATGCAGGGAGATCTGATAAAAGTAGATAAAATAATGAGAGGCATATTTAAACTTAAAGCACACGGCATTGTGGGTTCAGTATTGATGTGGATAGAGAACTGGCTGGCAAACAGGAAGCAAAGAGTAGGAGTAAACGGGTCCTTTTCACAATGGCAGGCAGTGACTAGTGGGGTACCGCAAGGCTCAGTGCTGGGACCCCAGCTATTTACAATATATATTAATGATCTGGATGAGGGAATTGAAGGCAATATCTCCAAGTTTGCGGATGACACTAAGCTGGGGGGCAGTGTTAGCTGTGAGGAGGATGCTAGGAGACTGCAAGGTGACTTGGATAGGCTGGGTGAGTGGGCAAATGTTTGGCAGATGCAGTATAATGTGGATAAATGTGAGGTTATCCATTTTGGTGGCAAAAACAGGAAAGCAGACTATTATCTAAATGGTGGCCGATTAGGAAAAGGGGAGATGCAGCGAGACCTGGGTGTCATGGTACACCAGTCATTGAAAGTGGGCATGCAGGTGCAGCAGGCAGTGAAGAAAGCGAATGGTATGTTAGCTTTCATAGCAAAAGGATTTGAGTATAGGAGCAGGGAGGTTCTACTGCAGTTGTACAGGGTCTTGGTGAGACCACACCTGGAGTATTGCGTACAGTTTTGGTCTCCAAATCTGAGGAAGGACATTATTGCCATAGAGGGAGTGCAGAGAAGGTTCACCAGACTGATTCCTGGGATGTCAGGACTGTCTTATGAAGAAAGACTGGATAGACTTGGTTTATACTCTCTAGAATTTAGGAGATTGAGAGGGGATCTTATAGAAACTTACAAAATTCTTAAGGGGTTGGACAGGCTAGATGCAGGAAGATTGCTCCCGATGTTGGGGAAGTCCAGGACAAGGGGTCACAGCTTAAGGATAAGGGGGAAATCCTTTAAAACCGAGATGAGAAGAACTTTTTTCACACAGAGAGCGGTGAATCTCTGGAACTCCCTGCCACAGAGGGTAGTCGAGGCCAGTTCATTAGCTATATTTAAGAGGGAGTTAGATGTGGCCCTTGTGGCTAAGGGGATCAGAGGGTATGGAGAGAAGGCAGGTACGGGATACTGAGTTGGATGATCAGCCATGATCATATTGAATGGCGGTGCAGGCTCGAAGGGCCGAATGGCCTACTCCTGCACCTAATTTCTATGTTTCTATGTTTCTATAGATAGGGTAGAGATTCACAATCTTTCTCCCAGGATGGAAGAAATCAAACATGAGGGCATAGCTTAAAGATGAGACAGGTAAAGTTTAAAGGAGATGTGCATGGCAAATTTTGTTTTACTCAAAGGGTGTTGAATGCCTGAAATGTGCTGCCAAGGGTGGTGATTGAACCAAATATGTTAGTGGCATTTAAAAGATTTTTGGATAGGTATATGGATATATAGGGATACGGGTTATGTGCAGGTAGATAAGTGATGGTCTTGGCATCATGTTCGGCACAGACCTTGTGGGTTGAAGAACCTGTTCTTTGGCCATACTGTTCTATGTTGTATAAGTAAAAAGATAAGAAATAAAGTAGCTATATGGATCAACAATACTTGATGGTAATTTTAGGGTTAGATTTATTATTGTCACTTGGACCAAGATACAGTGAAAGGTTTTGTTTTCCATACTATCTCGTCAAATTAGATACTATTATACATGAACACAATCAATCCAAATTTAAATTCAAAAGGTATTGAGAATACAAAGATACAGAATGTAGAATTGAGTTCTCAGCATTAAGGGGCAGCAATTCCAGAAACCTAACCCCATTTTAACATAACCCAAACCAATGGGAAATCATCTAGATTGAGGTGGGTCACAGTTTTTAGCCTACTCAATGGTAAATTGCATCTATTTTAATGGAAAATAAAAGTGGGGAGAAAGCAAATTTGGTAACCAAACAAATGGGTTGATAAAACATCCTCTTTGGAGCTTCAAGTAATTGAAGAATACAAAAAAGGTAATACAATTGCATCCTTTCAAAAATAATTTTCAAACTTTCTGGCATTGAGTGCATTAATTTTTCCGAAGGCTGTAAGGAAGTAGGTCATATGGAAGAAGTTGCATTTTAGGAGATATGTAATGTAGACAATGATACATAGATACATTGAAGATAATTAGAAATTCTGGCCAGCTCACCTGCCTCAAACAATTCCTTCAAACCCAAGACATTTTGTGGAATTAGAGGATCTCAATCCTGCAGTGTCATGTAACTTAACTTAGCACTTCTGTAAACAACTAATATTGATCTCCAATGAACCTGGTTGCAAAATATATATGTCAAATAGTAAAGTGAGGCAGGTCTGTTAAGCCAATTGTCAAGGAATATACTCATACACAGAAAAAGTGAGCCTGTTACTGGAGCACTGGCAGTGCTTTAAGGTGAAAAGAGAATATAATGAAAATAAAATCAAGAAGAAAGTGTAACGATCATTTTACATCATAAGATAAAAATAAATTTTAAAGATGTTGTCAATTCACTTTAAATATTTCCAAACATATAAATTATGTAATAAAAATGAATTCATAGCTATTTTGGCACAGAATTTCTCGTTGCCTGATCCCGTGTTTTGTATTCATTCTGAAATCAAGTACTTATGAATTGATTTACCGTGATTTATAATTGAGATCAAAACTGATAGTGTGTCATTTATACCAAATAATTAATTCCAATAATTACTAGAAATTTAAATCTGCAGTCATGTGTAAAAATTATTATTCATGCAAATAGTTGCAGCCTAGTTGCTGCACTAACAAATTATGTCAAACAAAATATGCCTCATTTACATGTGCTTATTGTCATTAGTCACTGATTTAAAAGGCAAGTATTTAGATGTTGAGGCTGTAGTGGAGAAGCAGTGATATTCCTTCAAACAATTCCCATACTGAGTATCAGATACCACAATCCTAGGCTGAACCCGCTGTGTCTAGACTCCCTGGCACCTGACTTCACTTATTTACCAGGAATCAGAGGCTTTCACTGCTCTCCCCACATTCTCACACCTTCTCCTTCAACATCTTTGAATGATTACAATGCAAAAAAAAATGTTTTCTTCTGGAATCACTGTTCTGACCAATCACTCTGGGGTTCACAGTCTGATCAATTAGCTTATGTATTTCAGCAGATAACTTCAAAGTGCAACGGGTACGATCTGAGGAAACCTTCAGCGGCATTCAATTAGTGGAAGAGACAGTACATATCAAAGGGAGCCATCAATACAATGGCTTTATAAAATCCATTAACTCAAATCAGAAGCATGTTGCCCAATCAATTTAAAGTAATCATTACATCATCCTACAAGCATCCATTTTCATTGGTTCTATATAACAGTAATTCTATGGCTCCTTTGCACCAAGAATCAAATGACTTTTAAGAAGCAGGAATCAATTCATAATCCTTGGTCTTAACAATACTTCTCCCCTGATCAGCTCTCCGCTAACTTCCTATTTTACATCTGAGCAGATGTTGAGGAAGAGGAAATCCAAAACCATTCCCTGTCCCAGAGACTTACCACAAGAAATGTGACCAGTAGTCTTAAAGAAGAACATAGCTTAGTAACATCCTCACAACCTGATTAAGGATAGGCAAATCTTCAAAGCTGGATCTCAATTTAAAGCCACAATGCCTCAAAACTTCTGATCTTCTCTCTGACATTTTAAATGGCAACAAGCGTGGCACATTTCGACCTGTCATTAACGCTGGATCAACTAAAAATGTCAACGTATTGTTTAGGACAAATAAAACTCCTGGGTTTGTCAGTACTGTTATACTTGGCTATGCGGGACTGGATTGAACTAAACCTGCTAGAAGTGCATTGGCAATACGTCAGAATATGCCGAATACTCTATCGAACATCTACAGGTATTGACTGCTTGCATCACGGTCTGGTTCAGCAACGTGATTGCTGATGAATAAAAGAGAGTGCAGAAAGTGCAGACATTGCCCGACCCCTCAAGGGTATTGGCCTCCCCAAAAGCTGCCTCAAAAAGACCTGCACCACTCTGTCCACATCTTCACAGCCAGCGTCAGAAAAAAGGTACAGGAGTCTTAGAACCATGAGAACCATGACCTTCAGGTTCAAGAATAGCTTCTTCCCATCAACCAATAGGCTCTTGAACGACACTACACAACCCTGCATCAGCAATGAACTACCTTGCATTTTTATGACACTGGCTTCCACCATTATGGTCTAGTTACCTGATATAGTTAAATGTACAATAAACAATAATACAATAAATTATTTGTTGTGAAGAAGAAGGGTCTGAAAAAGGGTCTCAACCCGAAACGTCACCCATTCTTTCTATCCAGCATTTTGTGTCTACCTTTGGTGTAAACCAGCATCTGCAATTCCTTCCTACACAAATTATTTGTTGTGTTGTTGCACTGATGTACCTGTAATGCTGCAGCAAGCATGAATTTCAATGTTCCGTTCTCGATGCATTAAACACTGGACATACTTATTATGGCTGTCCTTTTAAATTAGTTGGGGACCTCGGACCTTAGGAGTGAGAGGTTGAAGATGTCCACGGAAATTCCACCCAGTTTGTACACACAGGTTTTAATAAGGCGGCCAGGCACATCATCAGGGTCAGATGTTTTGAGGGTTCACCCACGTGTAGGGTCTTTTAAAATAGGCCTTGGATTCTGAGATTAGTGTTGTCGAGGGCTGTTAAGCCCAAGAAGCACATTATTGTTCTTCCCTTCCAAGTGAGCAGAGCTTGTCTAGGAGGAGTAATACATTGCTGCGGCTTGAGCTACTTGGTTTCACCTTATTGGAAATCATCATGTGCAAACCTTGCCATAGTTGACAAATGTTTGTCTAATCCTCCAGTTTAGACAAAAAGTGCCTCTTCGTTTTCTCAATAGTCTTCTCAAAGTTGTACCCAGTGACATTACTATGTATAAACACAGCTGAAATTTCTACATGGTGAACCCAAAATATATAAAACTACCCTTTAATAAAATCTGACAATGTGCACTTTAACAACATGTGATTTTTCTATTACAAATCTCAAATGGTGGAGTATAGAAGCAAATAAATAAATGATGGGTCTTTGTCCCAAACATTATGGAGGGCACTGTATTTCTCAACTATTCAACCTCAACTGTTGTAGTTTAATTGTCAATAATCAATCTAATTTTAAAGAGTCATTTACAAGTTGATGTAATTTATTTTACCTGTGGAATGCAATCAGTGTATGCAAACATAGATTTGAAGCGATCATCCATGGTGACATGGTACAGAATACACATCACTATTTGCCTATGGTTTTCAGCACCTGAAAGAGAAAAAAATAAAATAATAAGCACAATAAATTTTCAGATGTTTCTGTCCCAAGATGAAAACTTTTTTCTAAAAATGTCATTGTAAAGGATGGATTATAATTGCAGGATCATTACTCCAGAATAATTCTGGAAACAATGCTTACCAACTTCGACAGATGCGCCGTATAAAGCATTTTATCAGGATGCATCACCGCTTGGTTTGGGAACAGCTCCATCCAAGACCGCAAGAAATTGCAGCAAATTGTGGACGCAGCTCAGACCATCACACAAACCAACCTCCCATCCATTGACTCCATTTATACCTCACGCTGCCTCGGCAAGGCCAGCAGAATAATCAAGGACGAGTCACACACTGGCCACTTTCTCCTCCTCTCTCCAATCGGGTATAGAAGTGTGAAAACGCACACCTCAAGATTCAGGGACACTTTCTTCCCAGCTGTCATCAGGCAACTGAATCATCCTACCACAACTAGAGAGCAGTCCTGAACTACCATCTACCTGATTGGTGACCCTTGGACTACCTTTGATCGAACTTTGCTGGCTTTATCTTGCACTAAACGTTATTCCCTTATCATGTATCTGAACACTATGAATGGTTTAATTGTAATCATTTATTGTATTTCCGCTGACTGGTAAGCACGCAACATAAGCTTTTCACTGTACCTCGGTACACGGGACAATAAACTAAACTGAAAATGAAACAAAAGATGTTTAAAGATGAAGAACTAAACCAGCAATTTGTTAGCAATGAGGTGAATGAAGTCAATCATAATGATTTCAGCCAGCTTTCCTGGTGCTTCACATTGACTTCAAGATTTCACACACAATCAATTGCTGTAATGATACCAATGGCAGTCATTCTCCCCTGGAATTCAGCTTCTAATCTTGGACGAAGAATGCCAAATATCTCAAATCCAGCATCAGTCACCAAATGTCAAACAACAAACTCTGTTTTCCTTCCATAGATATTGCTTGACGAGTGTTTCAAAAATGTTAAAACACTCAAGTCAAGCAATATCTATGGAAAGAAAACAGAGTTAGTATTTCCAGTCGTACACCTTTCATCAGAACTGGGGAAAGAGAGAAAATAAGACAGTTTAAACTATAGGAGCTTCAGGAGGGTCAGGGGTGAGGGAAAGAGGAGTGGGGGTTGCATTGTTGGTTAAGGAGGATGTCGCATCTGTGTTCAGAGGTGACATTACGGATGGTTCGGCCAGTGAGGTTACAATGCCCATGTTTGGGACAAAGACCCATCATTTAATTATTTGCCTCTGTACTCCACAATTTAAGATATGTAATAGAAAAAAAAAAATCACATGTGGTTTAAGTGCACATTGTCAGATTTTAATAAAGGCGATACAGATTTTAACACCACGAACTGAAGCTCGCCTCCAGATGTGGAAGAACAGACTAGCCACTGTCCCTATTTCCTCCAAGATGGGCATACCAGCAGCAGAGCGCTTACCACCAGGTGCTGATGAACACTGGCTGAACCGCAGATGTCCCAACCGACTGCGAACCAGGGTCAGGCCGTAAGGGTGACAATGCACAAATGCGGCTACATCATGGGTACAACAACCTGTGACTGTGGCACACAGACCCAGACAATGCAACACCTACTGCAATGCCCATTGCTAGACAATCCATGTACTGCTGCAGACATTGCACTTAACACTCCAATAGCACAACGATGTGTACAGCAGTGGCGAGCCACTATATAGCATAAGGACACGAAAGAAGGCCATTTTTACACATTTTGTTTCACCATGTAGAAATTACAGCAGTCTTTATACATAGTCCCCCCATTTCAGGGCACCAGAATGTTTGGGACACAGCAATGTCAAGTAAATGAAAGTAGTCATGTTTAGTATTTTGTTGCATATCTTTGCATGCAATGACTGCCTGAAGTCTGCGATTCATTGACATCACCAGTTGCTGGGTGTCTTCTCTGGTGATGCTTTGCCAGGCCTGTATTGCACACATCTTTAGCATGCTTGTTTTGGGGGCTAGTCCCCTTCAGCATATAAAAGGTATGCTCAATTGACAATAGACAATAGACAATAGGTGGAGTAGGCCATTCGACCCTTCGAGCCAGCACCGCCATTCAATGTGATCATGGCTGTTCATCCCCAATCAGTACCCCGTTCATGTTTTCTCCCTGCAGTTGTATAGGGTTCTTCTGCAGTTGTATAGGGCTCTGGTGAGACCACATCTGGAATATTGTGTGCCGTTTTGGTCTCTTAATTTGAGGAATTACATCCTTGTGTTTGAGGCAGTGCAGCGTAGGTTCACAAGATTGATCTCTGGAATGGCGGGACTGTCATATGAGGAAAGATTGAAAAGACTAGGCTTGTATTCACTGGAGTTTAGAAGGATGAGCGGGTTCTTATAGAAACATATAAAATTATAAAAGGACTGGACAAGCTAGATGCAGGAAAAATGTTCCCAATGTTGGGAGAGTCCAGAAACGGGCCACAGTCTTAGAATAAAGGAGAGGTAATTTAAGACTGAGGTGAGAAATAACTTTTTCACCCAGAGAGTTGTGAATTTATGGAATTCCCTGCCACAGAGGGCAGTGGAGGCCAAGTCACTGGATGGATTTAAGAGAGAGTTAGATAGAGCTCTAGGGGCTAATGGAGTCAAGGGATATGAGGAGAAGGCGGGCACGGGTTATTGATAGGGGACAATCAACCATGATCATAATAAATGTCGGTGCTGGCTCGAAGGGCCGAATGGCTTCCTCCTGCACCTATTTTCTATGTTTCTATGTTTCTACCCATATCCCCGACTGCTATTTTTAAGAGCCCTATCTAGCTCTCTCTTGAAAGCATCCAGAGAACCTGTCTCCACCGCCCTCTGAGGCCGAGATTGGGTTCAGATCGGGGGATTGCCTTGGCCACTCAAGAATTGACAATTTTTTAGCTTTGGAAAAATTCCTTTGTTGCTTTAGCAGTATGTTTGGGATCATTGGCTTGCTGTAGAATGAACCGCCGGCCAATGAGTTTTGAGGCATGTGTTTGAACTTTAGCAGATAGCATATGTTTATACACTTCAGAATTCATTATGCTACTACCATCAGCAGTTGTATCATCAATGAAGATAAGTGAACCAGTACCTTCAGCAGCCATACGTGCCCAGGCCATAACACCCCCACCACTGTGTTTCACAGATGAGGTGGTATGCTTTGAATCTTGGTCAATTCCTTCTCTCCTCCATACTTTGCTCTTGCCATCACTCTGATACAAGTTAATCTTCGTATCATCTGTTTACTAAACCTTTTTCCAAAACTGTGGTTGTTCCTTTAAGTACTTCTTGGCAAACTGTAACCTGGCCATCCTATTTTTGTGGCTAACCAGTGGTTTGCAACTTGCAGTGCAGCCTCTGAGTTTCTGTTCATGAGATAAACAGCAATAAAAGTTCCGATAGGTGATGGAAAAATTGGAGGAAAGACTAGGTGCTGAGAGCTCTCTTATACCTGCATTAAAGAGGCAATTAAATACACCTGAGCAATTACAAACGCCTGTGAAGCCATGTGTCCCAAACATTATGGTGCCCTGAAAACGGGGGGGGGGGACACTATGTAAAAACACAGCTGTAATTTCTACATTAGTGAAACCAAAATGTATAAAAATGGTGTTTAATAACATCTGACAATGTGCACTTTAACCACATGTGATTTTGTTCTATTACAAATCTCAAATTGTGGAGTACAGAGGCAAATAAATAATGGTCTATCCCAAATAAATAATAAATTTGGTCTATCCCAAACATTATAGACGGCACTGTAAAAGGGTGGAGCTGAGGAACAAAAAAGGGATGATCACCTTGTTGGGGGTGTACTATAGACCCCTGAATAGTCAACGGGAATTAGAAGAACAAATGTGCCGGGAGATTGCAGATAGCTGCAGGTCAAAATGGGTTGTTGTAGTAGGGGATTTTAACTTTCCCAATATATACTGGGAAAATCATAGCGTGAAGGGTTCAGATGGGGTGCAATTCCTCAAAAGTGTTCAGGAGAGTTTTCTTAAGCAGTATGTGGTGACCCCCGCATGTGAGAGGGCAACGCTGGATCTAGCATTGGGAAATTGGGAAGGCCAAGTTAATGAAGTGTGTGTGTGGAGGAGCCTTTTGGGACCAGTGACCACAGTTCGATTAGGTTTAAGATTGTTATGGATAGGGATGGAGAGGGTCCATGTGTTAAAATGCTCAAATAGGGTAAGGCCAACTTTGAGTGTATGAGAGAAGGTCTCGCTCAAGTTCACTGGAGCTGGTTATTAGAGGGGAAAGGAACATCGACCAAGTGGGATGTTTTTAAAAGTGTACTGAAGAAACCTCAGGATATGTACGTCCCCGTTAGATTAAGGGCAAAGCAGGCAAACGTAAAGAAGCTTGGCTGACGAGGGAAATTGAGACGTTAGTTAAAAACAAGAAGAATGCATGAGGTATAGGCCGCTGGGATCAAGTATATCCCTGGAGTAGTTTCGGGAACTAAGGGGTAAAGTAAAAAAGGAAATCAGAAGGGCAAAAAGGGGCCAGGAGACAGCTCTGGCAGGTAGCATTAAGGACAATCCCAAAAGATTTTATAATACATAAGAGGGAAAAAGGTAACTGGAGAGAGAGTGGGACCACTCAGGAATCAAAGTGGTCATCTCTGTGTGGAGCCTCAGCAGACGGGCAAGGTCCTAAATGAATATTTCTCCTCTGTATTTACCAAGGAGATACAAGATACAAGATACATTTATTTGTCACATGTGCCAATTGGCACAGTGAAATAAATGTGATCACCATACAGCCATACAATAAAATAAAGAACACAACACAAGATAAAGTTCAACATAAAACATCCCCACACAGCAGAATCAATAGTTTCCCACTGTGAGGCAGTAGGACAGGGGAAATTGAGCAGTCACTGGAAGTGTCTTGAGAGCAGTCAGGGTTAGAAGTATTGAAAGGTACTGTCATGCTTGAAGGTAGACAAATCTCCAGGGTGTGATCTGATATATCCAAGGACATTGTGAGAAACTAGAGAGGAAATTGCGGGAGCCCTGGTTGAAATTTACGAGTCATCCTTAAATACAGGAGAGGTGCCGGAAGACTGGAGGGTGACAAATGTTGTACCTCTTTACAAGAAGGGGTTTTCACACCTTATAACCTTATAACAATTACAGCACGGAAACAAGCCATCTCGGCCCTACAAGTCCGTGCCGAACAACTTTTTTCCCTTAGTCCCACCTGCCTGCACTCATACCATAACCCTCCATTCCCTTCTCATCCATATGCCTATCCAATTTATTTTTAAATGATACCAACGAACCTGCCACCACCACTTCCACTGGAAGCTCATTCCACACCGCTACCACTCTCTGAGTAAAGAAGTTCCCCCTCATGTTACCCCTAAACTTGACTAGTGTAGCTGGGACAGTGTTGGCTGGTGTGGGCAAGTTGAGCCAAAGGGCCTGTGTCCACACTGTATCACTCTATGACTTCCAAGGTGAGGAAGGAATGGACAAGAAATATCTCTGACTGGACAAGGTCAAAATTGCTATAGGGATGAGCTGTAAACAAGGTCAGTTGATCAATGGATTAACAGAGAGAATCTGAACAAAGGAACAGAACTATGAAATGAGGACAGTTTGAGAAGAGAATACAAAGGAGTACAAAAGTTGCAATATGCAGAAAGGTGAGACATGTCCAGCAGATCAGACTATGCAAATGAAAAGAGAAAATTGTTACTATTGCAGGTAATGTAGCCAATAAAAAAAGTGACTAACCAGAAGAATTTGAAGCAGCTATTGTGTAGCTGTGTTTGCGTTCCAAGTGCATCGTTTTGAATAGTGGGTGCTAAGGGTTTGGCTTGTGAGGTTTCAGCAATGATTCTAAGCTGAGGTACAAGTAAGAGGAGGTAAAGTATCTTAACTTTATTCTTGGGACATAGTGTAGGCTCAATGACAGTTAAGTTAGTGGCCTGCTCCTCTTGCAGGATGTGAGAGATGAAGTGGATCCAGTGAAGTAGTGATTCAAACTTAGAAACAAGAAAGGGATTATGTCCTTAAAAACTCCCTGGTTTGCTCTTCAGTCACTATCCTCACTTGCTTCGTATTGAACTTTTTCCATGCACCAGCTAGAGATGCAACAGCATCTCATCTCCTGGCTGGGCACGTTGCAGTCTTCACCGAATTCTACAACTCTAGGTAACTTACTTTCTCTTTTTATATCAGAATTGGCCAGTTCTGCTGTGGGCCACTCGTATGGAGCAGTGTCTCAGTTTTTAATCTACATTAGACACCCTGACCTCAGCATATCAGAAATATTCCCTTTGCACAATTCATCCATTCCAGGTCATATTTTGCAATTTATAAACCAACTTTCTTTCTATCCTAGTTCTGGTAAAAAGTTGATATATAATGTTAACACTATTTCTCTTCCAACATTGCCTGTTGAATATTTCCAGCATTTACTAATTTTATTTCAGATTCTTAGTATCTGCAATTTTGATTTTCAGTCAGCATACATTGCTTGATAGCACGATAGTAGAACAATCATCTTGTTGTTGATTGGCACAGGGACAGGAATTAGCAAGACTACATTTGCCCTACTTTTTTTTAAACAGATGGGCAGACAATTTTACACATTCGTGTTTCGTTATTCAAATGGTGACGGTTGTGGAACAGTTTAGCTGAAGGCATGGTTTGTGCACAAGCACAAATCTTCAGCATGGCAGCCAGCTTGCATTATAAGGTCACACGGCCTCCTCCCGCCTTGATTACTGCAACTCCCTATACACTGGCATCAGCCAATCATCCCTGTCCCGCCTTCAATTGGTCCAAAACGCCACAGTGAGACTTCTGACGGGCACCAGTAAAAGGGACCACATCACCCCGATTCTGGCCTCTCCCCATTGGCTCCCAGTGCGGTACAGAATCAATTTCAAGCTCCTCCTATATGTATACAAAGCCCTTAACGGGCTTGCCCCCACCTACATCAAAAATCTTCTAACCCACCACTCTACCTCCAGGTCCCTCAGGTCGGCCGACTTGGGGCTACTGACTATCCCGCGGTCCAGGTATAAGCTCAGGGGCTTCTGCGCTTTTGCGGTTGCAGCATCTAGATTGTGGAACAGCATCCCTCTTCTCATCAGAACTGCCCCCTCCATCGACTCCTTTAAGTCTAGACTTAAAACCTATTTCTTCTCACAAGCGTTTCATGTGGTCCTCTGAGGGAGCCCTGTATGTATGTATTTATGTACGTATTGTTAGATCTATGTACCATTGTATGTAGCACGTTAGTGCCTGCACTGATGTAAAGCACTTTGGTCAACGAGAGTTGTTTTTAAATGTGCTATAGAAATAAAATTGACTTAACTTGACTTGTTACATTCAATGTTCACAGCCAGATCTTGATTTCACAGAAATTACTTTAAGACTTGCTCTTAGTGGACTTTTGGATTGGTACTAAGAGTCAGATGTCCCCTTACAATTTGACATATCAGGTTGAACGTGCAAGGGCACAATCTTTCATACGGAGGCCAGCTCTCTATCAGCAACATCTAGCGTAGCCCAATGCAAAACTGAGCGTTTCCCCCCTCCCCTCTTCCCACTCCTCTCTTCCTTTCCCCCCCCCCCCAACCCCCCACCACCTCCTCACTTCCCTCCCCCCTCTCCCCCACCACCATAAATAACTGACTGCACTAAAAATGACTTTGTAAGCTGCTGACCTGGTGCCAAGCTATCATTTACTGAATACAGATCATTGGGTAATTTCGTAATTCCCAAATATTTAAAATTGCACACGATATGTTAAACTAGTTAAGATCCCTATTTCATATTTCCTCATGACATCAGGTCATTCGATCCATCGAGTTCATGCCAGTAAAAGAGCATTCCTATCAGTCCTGTTCCCTCTCGTTTCCCTGCTACACTTAAGAAAATCGGAAGTAGTATATACAACTAAACTAAATTAAATCAAACAAAAAGATCTAGTTGTTTTGCTCCTCATATATAATTTCTCCATTTATTTAATGGGGGCTGATGTATTTGCACTTGGTCTGGCCATATACAGGCTCGATGGGCAGATTTTCCAGTCTCAGAAATTGGTGAAGGATTTGTGGCCTGAAGCCTGCACCCTGCTGCATGGAAAGTGTTCAGTATTGGAGGGGGGAGGGGGGGGGGGGGGGGGGGGGGAGTGTTGGTCCATTTACCAACTTATTTCCTTGCAAAACTGAGTGGATCTCAATGGATATAATAGGGTTAAAATAGCACATTCTATAGCACTTGCATAATCAGCATTGTAACTGAGAGGCAAGTGAGCTAGAACAAGGCAAGATGCTCAAAGGATAAAATGCAAATATAGTAGGAAAACAAAGATATGGTGTGATGCTAAGACTCAGACCATTGAGCATCCCCGGGCGCGTCCTCAGGGTCTGTGCTGCGCAGCTGACAGACGTCTGGACTGACATCTTCAACCTGTCACTTGCCCAAGCAGTTGTCCCCACGTGCCTTAAAACCACCTCCATCATGCCGGTGCCAAAACGCTCCACTGCGGCAAGCCTCAACGACTTCCGCCCAGTTGCACTTACTCCCATCATCACCAAGTGCTTTGAGAGGCTGGTCCTGGCACACCTCAAAGGCTGCCTACCCCCCACATTGGATCCCTATCAGTTTGCCTACCGCAAGAACAGGAGTACGGAGGATGCCATCTCAACGGCACTTCACTCCGCCCTCTCCCACCTCGACAACAGAGACACTTACGTAAGAATGCTGTTCATCGATTACAGCTCAGCATTCAACACCATTATACCCTCTAAACTGATCACCAAACTCGGTAACCTGGGCATCGACACCTCCCTCTGCAACTGGATACTGGACTTTCTAACCAACAGACCCCAGTCTGTTAGGTTAGACAAGCACACCTCTTCAACCCTCACCCTGAACACCGGCGTTCCACAGGGCTATGTGCTGAGCCCCCTCCTCTACTCCCTCTTCACCTACGACTGCACACCTGTACATGGTACTAACACCATCATCAAGTATGCAGATGATACAACGGTGATTGGCCTCATCAGCAACAACGATGAGTCGGCCTATAGGGAGGAGATCCAGCTCCTAGCAGCATGGTGCGCTGACAACAACCTGACCCTTAACTCCAAGAAGACCAAGGAGCTCATTGTAGACTTCAGGAAGTCTAGGGGCAGCACGCACACCCCCATCCACATCAACGGGACGGAGGTGGAACGTGTTCCTGGGGGTCAACATCTCCGATGACCTCTTGGACCCACGATACCTCAACTCTGGTCGAGAAGGCTCACCAGCGTCTCTTCTTCCTGAGGAGACTGAAGAAGGTCCATCTGTCTCCTCAGATTCTGGTGAACTTCTACCGCTGCACCATCGAGGGCATCCTTACCAACTGTATCACAGTATGGTATGGCAACTGCTCTGTCTCCGACCGGAAAGCACTGCAGAGGGTGGTGAAAATTGCCCAACGCATCACCGGTTCCTCGCTCCCCTCCATTGAGTCTGTCCAAAGCAAGCGTTGTCTGCGAAGGGCGCTCAGCATCGCCAAGGACTGCTCTCACCCCAACCATGAACTGTTTACCCTCCTACCATCCAGGAGGCGCTACAGGTCTCTCCATTGCCGGACCAGCAGGTCCAGGAACAGCTTCTTCCCTGCGGCTGTCACACTACTCAACAATGTACCTCGGTAACTGCCAATCACCCCCCCCCCCCCCCCCGGACACTCCTCCCACAGGAAAAACACTATGACTGTATGCATGCAAATAGATTTATTTATTGAAATCATATTCTATGTCGCTCTTCCAGGGAGATGCTAACTGCATTTCGTTGTCTCTGTACAGTACACTGACAATGACAATTAAAGTTGAATCTGAATTGTTCTAGGTACACCAATGATAAACAGGTGGGAAGGCAACACAAGCAAAGCGGCAATGAACAAATAGGGTAATATGATTTTTTGATTTTCACTGAAGAGAAAATATTGGAATAGAGGATCAATCTAACACAATGGGATCTTTTACACAAATCTGGGAATACTTATTGGTCTCAATCTAATAACTCATCCAAAAGAAATCAACCCCTTCAGTATTGCATTGGACGTTTTATTTATCTCATGAAGGGGACATGAATCTACAACCACAAATTAAATCAACTGAACCATGCCTGGCACAAACAACAAGATATCAATATGAAGGAGAGGCACAAGAGATGCAAATGCCATGAATCTTGAGCAAAAAACAAACTGCTGAAGTAACTCAGCATCTGAGGAGGGAAATGGACAGCTGACATTTTGGTTGGATACACTACTTCACACCGATAGAGTGGAGGGGAGGTAGCTGGTAGAAAGACGCGAGGGGAAGGAATGGGGCAAGAGATGGCATGTGATAGGTTGAAGGTACACAAAAATGCTGGAGAAACTCAGCGGGTGCAGCAGCACCTATGGAGCGAAGGAAATAGGTAATGTTTCGGGCCGAAACCTTTCTTCAGACTGATAGGGGGTGGGGGGAGAGAAGGAAGGAAAAAGGGAGGAGGAGCCCGAGGGCGGGGGGATGGGAGGAGACAGCTCGAGGGTTAAGGAAGGAGGAGGAGACAGCAAGGGCTAGCAAAATTGGGAGAATACAATGTTCATGCCCGCCGGACGCAGACTACCCAGGCGGAATATGAGGTGTTGTTCCTCCAATTTCCGGTGTTGCTCACTCTGGCAATGGAGGAGACCCAGGACAGAGAGGTCGGATTGGGAATGGGAGGGGGAGTTGAAGTGCTGAGCCACCGGGAGTTCAGGTAGGTTCTTGCGGACTGAGTGGAGGTGTTCGGCGAAACGATCGCCCAACCTCCGCTTAGTATCACCGATGTAAATCAGCTGGCATCTAGAGCAGCGGATGCAGTAGATGAGGTTGGAGGAGATACAGGTGAACCTTTGTCGCACCTGGAACGACTGCTTGGGTCCTTGAATGGAGTCGAGGGGGGAGGTAAAGGGACAGGTGTTGCATTTCTTGCAGGTTGCAACGGAAAGTGCCCGGGAAGGGGGTGGTACGGGAGGGAAGGGAAGAATTGACAAGGGAGCGGTCTTTGCGGAAGGCAGACATGGGGGGAGATGGGAAGATGTGGCGAGTGGTGGGGTCACGTTGGAGGTGGCGAAAATGGCGGAGGATGATTTGTTGTATTTGCCGGCTGGTGGGGTGAAAGGTGAGGACTAGGGGGACTCTGCCCTTGTTGCGAGTGCGGGGATGGGGAGAGAGAGCAGTGTTGCGGGGTATGGAAGAGACCCTGGTGCTAGCCTCATCTATGGTGGAGGAGGGGAATCCCCGTTCCCTGAAGAGCGAGGACATTTCCGATGCCCTGGTGTAGAACGTCTCATCCTAGGAGCAGATGCGGCGTAGGCGGAAGAATTGGGAGTAGGGGATGGCGTCCTTACAGGGTGGGAAGACGTGTAGTCCAGATAGCCATGTGAGTCAGTGGGTTTGTAGTGTATGTCGGTCAGAAGTCTATCCCCTGCGATGGAGCCCCTGCGATGTGATAGGTTGGCACAGGTAAGGAAGGGTTCATTAGCAGATGATACAGATGGGGTGAGAAAGGTGGCGATATTAACTAAGGCTGGAGAAGGCTTGCAAGCAATAGCTCCATTTGGCACTGGTGGACAGAGCGTGTGTTTGGCAAAATGGCTGCCTAGACTACACTTGGTCACTGATGTAAAGGAGGCCACATTGAGAGCACTTGAGAGGTTGAGAGGTTGAAGGAGGTGCAGTCACCCTTTGTCTCATTTGGAAAGGTTGTTGGGGATCCTAAATGGAGGCAGGGGAGAAGTGCAAGGACAGGTGTTGCACATCCTGGGATTCGAGGGGAAAGTGCCTGGGGAGGGGGATGGCGGGTGGAGTGAGATGAGTGAACCAAGAGGTCAGAGAGAGAGAGAGAGAGAGAGAGAGAGAGAGAGAGGTCTCTTTTGATGTCTCCATCTTTCTCACTCCCTATCTAACTCATTCCCGAATCTGCTCCACCTTACCTGGAAGTACCCATCACGTGCCAACTCTTGCCCTATCCCCTTGCCCTCACTTCTTTCTATCAGCTATCTCCCCTCTCTTCCATCAGTCTGGTCTGGCCTGCTGAGTTACTCGAGCAGTTTTTTCTTTGTTCAGGTATCAATATAACATGCGTTTAAAATATTATAGTGTGCTTTCTTTAAATAAATGTCAAGGCATTCAATTCTCTTCAGGTGCACCCATTTTAACGGTGAAAGATTATGAAATTGACTTGATTATGCAGATCTTTGATAAGTGATACTAGGTTTACAGGATTCCATGAGTGATGCACACTTCAGGTTTAACAACCTACTATTGGTAAACTTTATCCTTTTTAGGTAGTCTGCACAAGAGACAGAAACTCAGGCGATATTTGCACATGGTCTATTAAAACCATGTGTGTTTTGTCCAACACCAGGAGAAAAAAATAGCATCTCCACTTAATTGAGAAAACAGGAGGAAGCATAAATTTTACTGCCATCAATAACTTCAAGCAATCCTGATACAACTTTACTGCACCCCCACTGGCAGTGGCAGATGGTTTTCGTTAGGGTTTTTGCCACATCTGACTCCTGCTATTACCTCACTTCATTTGTAGAAAAAATGTATGATTGTTTATAAGCTGAACAGTAAAAGATTGCCCCTAAAAATAACAAGCAATGGTCTATTAAATCTAAAGAAGAACTACAGTAGCATTATGGGCCTCTTTTATAGTAATCTGCAAGATTAATTGTCCTCCAAAGTCTGGTGAGGTAGTTAAATTGAATACATTGATTTTGGCAACAGTTATGTTAACTAAAGCAGACAAATAAAACATCACACAAATAGCATTATAACAGATTATATTAATTCTTAAGGAACACAAATATAGAAAAGATACATATTTCGTAAATAGAAGCAACTGGTTTATTCCTCCATCAACATCTTGCTACACCCTACCTCTGGTGAATTGGATAGGCTATGGTCCAGGGTTCGATATGAGAATCATGTCTGTCATTTCATAACAGGATAAGAAAACATACTCTGTTTGGTTGCTCTCTGTATTACCCACCTGAACTTTGAAATCTAGTATATATCCCTGCCAAAGGAATGCAAATTTAAAAGCTCAATACCCTGTTCTTACAGCATTACTAAATTGGCCACAATTTTGCAATGAAGTAAACAATGACGTTCTACCGAGAGCAGCTTAAAGAGCCACTTTTTGCCTTTGCCTTATTAGGCACCAGGTTAGAGACACAGGAAGGGTTGGAATCCATGATAGCTGTATGTTCGCTAAAATGAAGCATCCTTACAATTTCTCTTCAGGATACCTGGCCTTTACAATTTATCAACTAGTATTAGAAAATATTTGTCATCATGAAACAAAAACTGAACGCTTTCAAATAAGTGCAATGAATTAGTATCTCCTCAAATAATGCACAAATACAACAATGTGACCACCAGCTCAAAAAGGTGAAGATGAATATCATTTGAAAGAACGGTCGTCTTGCTAAATACTCTTGAAAACAAGAAACAGGAATGAGCTGCATAAAGAGCAGCAATGTTGCGACCAAACAATATGAACTGATGATTAAAATTGTCATTGGACTGTGCACATATTCTTGGTCAATAAATTGCAATTGTTTCATATTAATACTGCTGTTTAAAAAGTCATGACATGGCTGATGAAAGTACAATAGACTTCTTGGATAAATACAAAGCAATAAACAGTGTTGTGGAAAAATAGACATGTGAGACACCAAAAGCACAAAATAGCATGAAACACAAATAGGAAAGATTGGCTGAAGGTTCCCATTTTTAGCCCAAAGGATATTTAAGTAGTGGGTAATGTGATCTATTTTCATTTGTGGCTGCTCAGTCGAAAAAAGCTTACATTGTAAGCACGTTTAGTATTTTATATGAAGTTTCCGTGTAAAATAACCCCAGGAAAAGATGTTTCCTAGGCACTCCTAATGTATGTTTGCTCACAATGCAAACACCTACTACTTAATAAAACATAAAAACCTTATTTAAAACATGGGGTGCCCAGCACCTACATGAAAGGCTGTGCCTGTTTGAAGCTGGAGTGAGAACTTTTGGGACAAACCCCAAAGGAGTAAATAAAGCGGCAAGACAGCTTTACAGGGTTAGTACAAAACAATTGACATGCAGGTAATAATAAATAAGTAAAAACAGGAACCAATTAACTGTAAATATATTAATTCTTTGGTGATCTGGAAAATTAAAAGATTAGCAGATTAACTCATCGTCAACGATACAGATTGTTGGCCCATAAAATTCATTAAATTCAGTATTTAATGTAATTTGGATAATTTTGATAAAACAAATTCATAACCTGTAAACAGAGTTGCAGCTTTGCAAATATTTATATTCCAGTTATGCAGTACCATGGTCTGGAAAATGAGAGCAACAGCAGCTGAGATTCCATGTCCAATTGCACCTGGCAAGTCAGATGAGGTAAATGATTGTGGGTCTGTACTTGAATGTCAACTAACTGGTGACATATTTAAAAGTTGCCTCCATTCTCAGAATCAGAAAAATTTGAAAGATGCACGATAACACTTCTCCTGGGATATGAAATCTAGAAATTAAATTGACAGAATGATGCAATTTGATAAATACAACAATTATGATGTGCAGCAAATTGCTACCTAAACATTTTTCTTTCAGAGGAGAAAAAAACAATAGCATTGGATGAGTATTTGTCCACTGTTTGCTAAGGCATTATTTGGGTACAAAACAGAGGCATATATAAGTAATGGCCCTTTTTTCTATCATTTTGACTGATTCAGTTCCATAAAATAGATAGGATTATCAGAGAAATAAATGTACACACCCTGTTAACAAATTTCATTCATGTACCACCTTAACAAAACTCATCCCACAAAAAAGGGAAACTAGAGCCGACAACTGAATGTTTATGTGATGAGCAACAAAAGCATCAAAGTCGTGCTTGCTGAGAAAATCTTTAAACCCGGAAATAAGGATCTCCAGGGATAAGTAAAGATTCAGTTACCAAAAGAGAACTGAAGGAAGAAGGGAATTCACAGGGAAACCTGTGCGAGGCAAAGGGATCTCCAAAAACAGATCATGTTAATTGGAAAGGAGAAGAGATAGAACAAGGCTATGGATGGATTTGTAAGAGAGAATGAAGATCTGAAGTTCAACATTCTAGAAAACAAAAATAAAGTGACTTCTGGGTGAGAGTGGCTTAGACAGTGGCAATATATCTTTGTAAGATTTTGATTTTTTTGCATTTATGGAGCTTTGAGATTAACAGGATAGTTAATCAGGCAACCGCAAAATGGAATCCATTTCCACAGCCAAGGTGCAAGACACTGAAAAATAAAATACCTTGATATTTTTGTAGAATATAACATAAAGGGCCTGTCCCACTTACGTGTCCTTGGCACGCAAATTACGCGACCTCGTGGTCGCGTTGAGGCGCACGGGCAACCTATGGCCGCGCGGGGCCGTTCCCACTGAGAAGCGCTGAGGGGTGTGGAGTTGTGCGCGGCATCGCGCGGGGCTCCGAAATTTTTGTAGTGAACGAAATCTTCGCGCGCCAACGGCCTGTCACGGAACTGATGGCCAAAGTGGGACAGGCCCAAGACCCTGGCGCGATGCAACGTCTCACCTTCAACATCAGCAGAAGCAGGCAAACGATCGCCGAACTCGGCCTGGGGCTCACGGCCGTCGCAGTCCAGATCCGCCCAAACTTCTACTCAAAGAGCGGGGCCAAGAAAATTGAAGATAGACACAAATGCTTTTCGGGTCAAGACCCTTCTTTCAGCCTGAAGAAGAGTCTCGACCCGAAACATCACCCATTGCTTCTCTCCGGAGATGCTGCCGGTCCCGCTGAGTTACTCCTGCATTTTGCGTCAATCTTCAAATGACGTCACGCGCTCCAGACGGTTGTGCGGTCGAATAAAGTCCTTCGCGGGACCGTTGCGGCACAACGCGACCACGAGGACATGTAATTAGCGTGCCAAGGACACGTAAGTGGGACAGGGCTTAAGGAATAGCTCAGACAACCAAACACAGATAAAAGTTGTATTAAACTCGATTTCAAAGACCTTGAACAAAAAGAATTGTAGAGCTGGTGACAAGGATACAAAGGTTTTTATTTGAGGGGGGAGCAGAAACAAACAGACCGGAAGAACCCTGACCATGGTTGACCCCCGGGTGGCGACAGCAATGGCTGCCTCGCCAACAGTCTGCCTGTCCTTTCCTTCTTTGTGTTTAAATAGTACTAGACCAGGTTGGGACCCGTTGGGCCCCGTCTCCCAAGGCAATATTCCACCACTGACCCAGAGATCCCCGTTGTCATGCGAGTCACGGCAATCCTCCCCCAACTGCGCCTCGCCATCCCTCTACCTACCCCTGATCTCGTCCAATCCCCCTCATCCCCCAGCACTCCCTCCTCTTCCTCGTCACTGTCCTCTTCTTTCCACTCTACACCTCCCCTCCCCCATTCCCTCCCTCACCTCTCCCTCTCATCTCGGAGCGAGTACTCAAGTCCTGTGCTACGCAGCTAGCTCCAGTGCTCACTACAATATTCAACCTCTCCTTGGACAAGTCCGTGGTCCCTGCCTGCTTCAAAAAATCCATCATTTTACCGGTACCAAAAAATGCCTCCCCAGCCTGTCTGAATGACTACCGTCCAGTGGCCCTTACCTCGGCAGTCATGAAATGCTTTGAGAGGCTGGTGAAGAAACACATCTGCGCCTTCCTCCCTCGCAACATGGATCTGTTGCAGTTCGCATACCGTCCGAACAGATCCACGGACGATGCGGTCTCCCAGGTTTTGCACACCGCTCTCTCTCATCTTGACAGCCAGAAGGGGGGGCTACGTGAGGATGCTGTTCATAGACTTCAGTTCAGCCTTCAACACGATAGTCCCCACCAGACTGGCCGAGAAGCTACTGGAATTAGGGCTCAACACCCCCGTGTGCCTGGGCCCTGGACTTTCTCACCGCCAGGCCCCAGGTAGTCAAGATGGGAGGGAATACATCGAAGTCCCTCACCCTGAG